>NW_011494792.1:1407905-1474077 GCF_000754665.1 Bison bison bison | reverse complement strand
GTTTTTCCTGTGGTCATGTATGGATGTGAGAGTTGGACTGTGAAGAAGGCTGAGTGCCGAAGAATTGATGCTTTTGAACTACGGTGTTGGAGAAGACTCTTGAAAGTCCCTTGGACTGCAAGGAGATCCAACCAGTCCATTCTGAAGGAGATCAGCCCTGGCATTTCTTTGGAAGGAATGATGCTAAAGCTGAAACTCCAGTACTTTGGCCACCTCATGCGAAGAGTTGACTGATTGGAAAAGACTCTGATGCTGGGAGGGATTGGGGGCAGGAGGAGAAGGGGACGACAGAGGATGAGATGGCTGGATAGCATCACTGACTTGATGGACGTGGGTCTGAGTGAACTCTGGGAGATGGTGATGGACAGGGAGGCCTGGCATGCTGCGATTCATGGGGTCACAAAGAGTTGGACACAACTGAGCGACTGATCTGATCTGATCTGATAAACTAGTCTATTACCTATGGTTGCATAGATTCCTTACAATGATTTAATAATAAAATTATTAGACCATGTCTAAGATTCCTAGGGGCTTCCCAGGTAGCTCAGCTGGTAAAGAATCTGCCTGCAATGCAGGAGACCTGGTTCAATTCCTGGGGTTAGGAAGATACCCTGGAGAAGGGATAGGCTATCCATTCCAGTACTCTTAGGCTTCCCTGGTGATTCAGATATTCAGATATTGATATTCAATAAAAAAAAAAAATCCACCTGCAATGCGGGCAGGAGTCCTGGGTTCAATCCCTGGTTTGGGAAGATCCCCTGCAGAGGAAATGAAAACCTCCTCCAGTGTTCTTGCCTGGGAATTTCCATGGACAGAGGAACCTGGCAGGCAACAGTCCATGGTGTTGCAAAGAGTCAGACATGACTAAACGACTAAGCACACACATTAGATTCCTATTGCTTCTGTACCAAGTCAGCACAAATTCAGTGGATTAAAACTAGAAATATTTATTAATTTACAGTTCTGGGTGTCAGAAGTTCACATGGGCCTCATTGGTCTACAGTTAAGGCTTTTACAGGGCTGCATTCCTTCTGGAGGTTATAGGGGAGAATTCCTTGTCTTTTTCCAGCTTCTATAAGCTCCTCTCCTTCCTTGGCTCTATCTTAAAAACCAGTATTTATATTACTCCCTTTTCTTCTGTTGTCACAACTCCTTCCCAGCCTTTGACTCTTATGCCACCCTTTTTTAATTTATGGGGCCTGAGTTTGCAATCATATTGGTGCTGTGCAGTAAATCTGGGTTAATTTCTGAAGAATTCTAATTTAGTCACAATCTACAAGGTCCCTTTTTCCATAGAAGATAGCATAGTCACAGATTCTAGGAATTTGGTCATGGACATTTTTGGGGAGACATTTTTCTCCTATGTCAAATGTTTTTCATTATGAACAAACAACATACATCTACTGAGTTTCGGTCAAACTGGGATTTTTCTTTGTCCCAAGTATTTTGAACATTTTGACTGACTGGTATTTTCAGCCAAGTTGAAGAAATAAAAGAAACATTAGAGATACAATGAAACATAAATGGGTCATTTGAACATAAAATTGTCCCAATGAGAATATGGATAAAAATACTTTATTGGTAATAAGTTTAAAAGCATTCCAGTAACCTTTGATCAATCACTTTATTCTGGAAATTTTGACCTTTGATGGTGTCCCCTTCTCATTCCAGGGAAGTTAAAAAAAGGAATGTTTGCACATTTGCCATTGCCTGTTGGTTTCAAAATTGTCTTTGGAACAAGAGCCAGGTAAGAGAGGGTTACCGTGGCTTTTCCTATTGGCCTTGAATGGTCACAATGGGGTGTTTTTCTCTAACTGTCCTAAAAGATAAATCAGAGTTTATGAGTCTCATTAATCCTGGCTTCCACCGGGGCTTGGGTGAAAAGGTGTAGAATGTGATCAGTATGCAGCTTTCATGACCTTTCTATTGATTGAAGATCTTAGCAAGGGACAGACCTCATGTAAGTCTCGGCCTCCATGGGAGGTGGTTTGTTCATTCCTACATGAAGATGAAAGGAACCATATCGAAGTCAATTCAGCGGAGACAGTGAAAAGGTCATTGAGACTGTGTTCTCATGTCATGTATTCACCATACAGACTGAGTGGGTCTAGCTTTAAGTTTTTTTCTCAAATCTATTTCATGTCAGTGAATTTTTATTAACAATTACAGTGGATATCTCTACTATTTTCCTATAAAATATTCTTGATCACTAGTCAAAGAGAAAATATTGGCATTGGATGACTACTAAATGTCTTTAATGCACTAAAGGTACCTTTGTTTTTACACTTGGCATCTTTATTGAGACACAGAATAAATAAAAGGACTGGGGAAAATCCAGGTCTTGTTTGGGTATATTTGAGCATGAAAAAGTGAAAGAGAAGTCACTCAATTGTGTCCAACTCTTCGCAACCCCATGAACTGCATCCTACCAGGCTTCTCCATCCATGGCATTTTCCAGGCGAGAGTACTGGAGTGGGGTGCCATTTCTTTCTCCAGGGAATCTTCTCAACTCAGGCATCGAACCTGGGTCTCCCGCATTGAGGGCAGATTCTTTACCCTCTGAGCCACCAGGGAAGCCCTTGAGCATGAAATGTGTAGAATATAATCAAGGTGTTTTTTTGTATCTTTACTTCCATCTGTGCATGACACTATCAGAACTTAAAAGAATAAATTCTTAGTTCTGTAGAATCAAGAATTATCCAGTAGACTCCAAGACCATCAAGAACTTTTGATAGGTCCTTTAGACACCACTTTCAGAGGCAGGAGATGAAACTGATACACAGCACAGCATTCTATTTGCATGATATGGGCCTATGTACAATGCATGTGATAGATGGAATGGGTTAGATGGGCGCAGCTTTGCAGCTGTGCTGGGGACGATGTTTGCTCTACTGGTTGTTGTTCAGTAGCCTAGTCGTATCCAACTCTTTGTGACTCTGTGGACTGCAGCATGTGAAGCCTCTGCTAACGAGCTCTACTGACCTAATCTATATCATGTAAGTGCCTTGTTCTCCACGGATGCACAGAGAACTTATCCTGGTAAGCTTAACTCCTTCCCAGGATAAGCTGCCTCACAAAAATCTTCCTGCACAATATCCACCATCTTAGTCATCCCCAACTGGATGAAAGAACAGTCAATCCAATGGCTGATGAGGAAACTGTGATGTGGTCTGATTCACAAACGATGAGCTCAGTTAGTGAGATTCTCTTGAACTAAGAACTTCTGGGGGAATGAGTCATTTAGCAGCAGGTACCAAAGTTAAATGAAATCAGCTGGAAAGATATGATGGACTTTGCCAAAGTTATGAGGTAATAGAAACTTTGAGTAAGCAGAACAATTAGGTAGAGAAAAATAAAAATAAAGGGTAACAACATGATTTTTTGATAAGACATTAAAAATAGGCTTTTGGGGAATATTTACGTCATATTGTTGGCACAGTATGGTGTACAATAAAGAATCCTACATTACTGCTGTTGAGATTATATGTATTGTGCATCCAGAAATACCTTTTTTTTTTTTGAGTCTCCTTTAGAAAGTGGACTTTCAATAGATCCTGTTCTCTTTCAGTAGAAATTGTTTTCTTCCCCTTGCAAATGGAAACTACCTAATACAATAAAGATGAGCTCAGAATTGTTCAGAATTCATTTTTATTGTCCTAGGCAGTAGCTTCTGGTAGCTATTATTTCATAGCTTTTCTGGGTAAAGAGTTAGCAGTTTACCTGGGATTCAGTTGGTGACATCTTGGGCATTTCTTTGAATGGTACTGGCATATGACAGTATTTAAAGAAGCATTCTTTGCTGTCCACTACGATGAATGTGTCTGAACTACAAAGAATGGAAGTCTAGCCAAATTAGAATAATTTTTAGTGGCAGAAATAATAAAGAAATATGTCTCTTCCCTGAGCTTGATCTTAGATATGGAATTGAAAGAGAAACGATTCTTAAAAGAAACTATTTTTGAAGAAATTGGATAAATATTTGGCCTGATTTTAATCCTTTCCAAATCTAATTTCTCCACAGTAAATTAAATAATTAAGCAGGAGTGTTCATCTCTATTGTCGAAACTAATGCAACTGATATCTTATTTTTTCTTACTATTTCAGATGAATTTTCTAAATAACATCACACTGTATTATTAGCTCAGCTGGTAAAGAATCCTCCTACAATACAGGAAACCTGAATTCCATCCCTGGATTGGGAAGATCCTCTGCAGGAGGGCATAGCAACCACTCCAGTATTCTTGCCTGGAGAATCCCCATGGATAGATGAGCCTGGCGGGGTCCACAGGGTCACAAAGAGTCGGAGGTAACTAGGCACAGTACACAGCACACCACACTGTATCATATACTAAATTCTTTGTTCAACCTTAGTTTTCTCCTTTTAGAAGATTACACACATGGCATTCTTTTCAGATCTTTTTTTTTTTTTACATCTGGCAGTTAGCTGATAGTCTGTAACTTTTCTTCAGAGTTACCATACTAACCACATCTAACCATATAACTGGTATTTGTTTTTATTCTATGTTAGAATTTGTAATTAACAGTAATCAAGTTTAAACCCAATTAAGTTAGGAGTTGTAATAGGAATACATGATGATTTTAAATTTATGAAAAAGTTTTAAATCAAATATCATCATTTTTTCTACTGAAAACTAATGAAATGAAATGCCATTTACTATTCTTTCCAGTCCGTGTATATTACAAAGAATAGTTTCTGTTGCAATTGACAGAAACCCAAACACAAGTGGGAAAAACATAAGGCACTTATTGGATGACTGAAAACATCGAGTGGCAGATCTGGGTTTATGTAGTTCATATGGGGTTCTACATCCTTTACCCTGGAAGTTCTGGATCTGTCCAACACATGTTGCCTTTCTATGCAGGTAAGATTGCCACAGGTGGCACCTGTGGAAAAGAACCCACTTGCCAAAGTCAGGAGACTCGAGAGATTTTGGGTTCGATCCATGGGTCAGGAAGATCCCCTGGAGGAGATCACGGCAACCCACTCCAGTATTCTTGCCTGGAGAATCTTACAAACAGAGGAGCCTGGCAGGCTACAGTCCATGGGGTCACAAAGTGTTAGACATGACTGAAGCAACTTGTACATATGCAAGATTGCCACATGGCAGCAATAAACAGCTCCAGTAGTCAAAGAAGTCACATCTGCTCACCTGACCATCTGCTTGACCAGGGGATTATAAAGCTTTCCAGTTTCAAGAGTCTTTCAACATCTTAAAAGTGAACACTTTTTAATTATTTATTTGATTAGTGATTAGCTGACCATCTGCTGAGAGTAAGACTAGGGAGGGACGACTGCAAACAAGAGTGGATTCTGGCAAAAGGAATGAGAAACGCTTGGAGAAAGTGGACACATGTTTAGTGAGAGCATTACTTACATTTTGTTTAGGTTTTGGGTCAGGCTGGTTCTGTAAAGGGATAGACTGTTTACATTTTATTTGTATTAACCCTCTATGCTTTACAATGTATGTCTTACGCGAGTGTTGAAAGTGACAAGTGACTTACTGCTTGTTATCACTGAGTAGTGATGCTTTGGTTCTGGTATTTGATACTGTCTAGAAGAAGCTCTCGAGTGCTTATTTCTATGATTTGCTGCAGTAACTTAACTTTTTAAAAATTTATTTCTGGTACTAATTTGATGAAATACAGTAAAGTTCAGATGCTTTTGGACAAAAACCTTAATTTACCTCTTTATCTCTTATCTCTTACTTTCCTGTCATTTATTTACTCATCTTGTCCCGTGTTTTTGGATGCATTTTTGACTCATATTTGCCTCATTCCTGCTGTATGGTCAAGGCCTATTTCTTTCCCTATATCTCTCACAACCTTTGCTTCTTTTCCCTTGGCAGAGCCCTTTTGATTTTCCTTTAGTGTCATAATACTGCTGCTGCTGCTAAGTCGCTTCAGTCGTGTCTGACTCTGTGTGACCCCATGGACTGCAGCCTACGAGGCTCACCTGTCCCTGGGATTCTCCAGGCAAGAACACTGGAGTGGGTTGCCATTTCCTTCTCCAATGCATGAAAGTGAAAAGTGAAAGTGAAGTCGCTCAGTCCTGTCGACTCTTAGCGACCCCATGGACTGCAGCCCACCAGGCTCCTCCATCCATGGGATTTTCCAGTCAACAGTACTGGAGTGGGGTGCCATTGCCTTCTCCCAGTGTCATAATATTCCAAGCTTATTGGGCTGCTTGTTTTTGTCTACCAACCCCATTACCCACAAGACCACAATCCAGGTTAATCTTTCTCTTTTATAATTCTGGACATACTATACTCTTGCACTAAAATTTCCTGGTTTCCTGTTGCTTTGTAGAATAAGTACAAACTCTCCAAACTGACATAAATGATGCTCCCTAATACACAAGCAATGCTTACAAGATTTTCTCCATTTTAACAGCGTATCTTGGGAGCATAATAACGAGAGGTATCACATATCTGTTAAAAAAATGAACACTTGTGTTTTGGTCAGACTTGATTATTCACTGATACCTTAAATACTACATGTATTAATATCTCAGTTGCCTTGTCCAGGATGTAGGAGATACGTAATCCTAAATGAATTGACAGATATGCTGTCTTCCTATATTTGCATGAACTCCATCATAAAGCCATTGCAATTGTGTTAATCCAAAAACTCCTTGCTCTCACATTCAGATGGCTCCTAGCTGTACTTCAATCCACTGTTGCACTTTGCTTGGCATCATCTCTTGAGTGGTGTTCTTAAGTGGGGCCTTTGGGAGGTGATGGAGTTATAAGGACAGAACCTCCTGAATGAGATAAGTGTTTTTATGTATAAGAGACTCACAGAGCTTCCTAACCCTTCCCCCCATGTGAGGATACAGTAAGAAGTGTGGGACTAGAAAGGACCCTGCCTGACCAGACTGTGCAAATCCATTTCTATTGTTTATAAATCTGTTATTTTGTTACAGCAACCCAGAAGGACTAAGACAGAATCCTAACAGTCTTTAGACAGTTCTGTAAACTTCATGCTATTTGGGTACCCAGGTGCAAAGTACTTTTATTGTCTGTTGTAACACTCTGAAACTTGGCTAATAGTACATGGCTGACTTTCATAAAGAATCCTGAGAATTCAGTTTTCTTGGTAAGATAACCAACATAATGAATAATTATCTAATAAGTTGACCCAGAATAACTTGCTAGGATTCTAAAGTAAGCTGTTAATGGTCTTCTTTGTAATGCCAGCTTCTCCTATCTGTGACAAATTTTCATCAGAACTTCATTCTGTCAATGGTAAGGATGGATTTTCTTTTGATTTTTCTCTTAAATGAAAGTAAGAAATATTGAAAAATAGCCTTCTTAGATTTTGACGTCTCTACAGATTATTTTTTTAAGATGAGATCCATTGCACTCAGGCACGCATGAAAAAGATGCAAAACTCAAAGAAATTTGCTATGGGATGGATCACTAAAAACCATCTCAGAAGTTCATGTGAGGGATATGGGCTTAGCACTTCTCGTTGTAGATGATTCAGCAATTCAGGTGCCTGAGGTAAGTGTTAATCTTACTTGCATCCATGCACAGGCACTAGGGCAGGTTATTCAAAGTGGTTTGGTGGGCATCTTCATCTTTTGACTGCAGCGATGGGAGTCCTGACCACAAGGAGTAATCACATTCTCCTTGACTCCAGGATGAATTTAAGCACCAAAAGATAATAAATTATGAGTTTTATTAGTATTTGCTCTTCTTTGTTCCATCCAATTATCAAATTAAGATTACGGGAAGAGACATGAAATTCCCTAGACATGTGTTTTATAGCCAGCACATCAGATATCTATTAGTAATCTAAAAACTAGAAGCAGAACTCAAGTATGAGTTTAGTTTTGACTTTCTCTCTTCTTGTTTCCCTCTCTCTCTTTTGGTTTGAGGATGACAAAGAAAATAGTGGAATTTCACTAATGAATGTCCTGGGATATACTTTCAAGAAAGCATTTATCTTGGAAATTATTCTGTAGTTCTCTTACCCTCGAAAACATTTCAGTCACCTGTGACCAGGAAGAGGCACAGTTTTGGTGGAATTGTGTGCAATTCAGGGAAGGCTGCACCTGTCAAAAATTGCAGTGGAATTCTAATCCACTGACAGGAGAATCTATGACTATGAATGACTAGGCTTTTGCTTCCTGTAATAGCAATCCAGAATATAGAAGGCCTGAATCTTGTTCTTACTAAGTGAGAAATCTCATAACACATTCCTTATTACAGAGGTCACCTCTTTCATTCATGAGAGAAGCAAGGAAGCCTTCAGGAGGCTGCTCACCTGGCCAGTTATAGTTTCCATGCCTTCCTGAAGTACTTTGTTGTCTTTCTCAATCTCTTTGGCCTTTGATGGAAGAGCATTTGAGGCTCCTTTCATATCCTGCAGCTCTGTGACTAGGTGATGCAAAGAGTCATTCCAGGAGACCAGCAAAATGAGCACCCACCTCAGAAGGATTTCATCCTATGCAACCATAAGAAACAATCTCTTAAAATAAGTATACTTCAGTGTGCTTGGTAACATGTGACATTTACTCAGAGCAGTTGACCTAAAAAACTTTTTGTTATTCCTATGTGCATGCCAAATTTTTTGAAGGTGGTAAAAGCTGTAAAATAAAATATAAGATCTTAGTTTATACTGTATGGGCAATTTATAGATTGGTTATTTATTTTGCTGCTACAGATATTTAGCCATCACTTGATTTTATTCATAGTTTATCAACTGCAGAAGTAATTTCTCTTTGATTGCTTGTTTTTCTTCCACTTTTCTCTGCATGAGTGGTTACCGTAACCTCTAACGATATGAAGCTTGGTAACATAAGTGTACTGTCTCGGTTGCTTGAGTGATAAACTGGACAAAAAGAGTCACCTCTGTCTGCTCAGTTGCTCATTTGTTTTGAGGGGTGGGGAGGGAGGAGGTATGGCAACTGTTGAAGAGATTTAAGTCTCTGCCCTGGGCATACTGTTTATTCTGGAAGTGATCAAGCAAATTCAGAGTTAGAGTTATTTGGGCATTCAATAAATGAACCCATTACCAGAATATTAACACATTTGATAGATGTCTAATTTTTCTGAAGATCACATAAAAATTCGAAAGTCATTCTTTTTCCTACTTTTTCTTTCCATTATATCTATAAACAGTTGTTTATAGAGATAATTTATAAACATTTCATCTCTTGTTTACTGAGGTTGGGACCAATATGCTCTCTTAATAGGAGTTATAAAGTTATAACTTTTCTTTGACTAACCTGTGAATCCACACACCTACAGCTTCGTGTTCACTGTTGATGCAGAATACAATGTTGGTGATGGTGACAAAGTAGTTAGAAAGACACGGCACAAAATTCTAGGAAACACTAAGCAATGGACTGAGACTAAGAACAACAAAAACTAGCTAACACATGGATAGAGGAAAACTAATATTTAGTGGAAGTTGTGAACATTTAAAGAGATTACTTGGGAGATTTGGAAAAAAGATGACAGTCAAAAATGGAGGATGACAGCAAAATTATGTGAAGCAATTATCCTTCAATAAAAATAAATTAGTTAAAAAGACTTAATGGAGGATGAAAGAAAAGCTAGTGAATATAAAGGACTATGGAATTTAATAGAAACATTGAGCACTATTTTTTTTTTATTATTTGTCTGCTCTACTGTGGACTCCTTGATTGACCTAAAAGTTTACACACTCCTTCAAAGTAACTTCATCAGAAAGAGAATAATTGTTTCCAATTCTAAAACAACCCTCTATTTTAGGTCTAAACTTATTCATTGCAAATCATATAACAATCATTTGTAGCATTTAAAGAATTGTCATCATTTGTTTCCATGGCCAGGATTCAGCTTTGTTTAACACATTCCATCCACACAGTTCACTGTAGTGCAGTTCTCACTTATTGTGTATTTACTGAGTGCACGTGAAGAATGCCCAGAGGGACACTGAAGAGCCAAAGATTCAACATGCTTCCTTTTCCCAGCCCCTTCCCCAAAGTGCTTTATGTCAGGTATTGTTATGGACTGAATGTGTCTCCCCCAAATTCATGTGTTGAACCCTCAACTCCCAAAGTACATGTTTGGAAAAAGGGCTTTATGAAGATTAATTAAGGTTAAATGAGCTCATAGGGTGGAACAGTAATCCAGTAGGATTAGTGTCTTTTTGAGGAGAAACACCAGAGAGTTTTCTCTTTTGTCTCTGTCTGTCTCTCTTCCCGACCCCCCACCGTGTGAGGACACAGGGAGAAGCCAAGCTGGGAAGACAGAGCCCTTACCAGAACATGACCTTATGGCACCCTGATCTGGGATGTCCAGCCCCAAAACTGTGAAGAAATATATTTCTGTTGTTTAATGCACTGAGTCTAAGGTATTCTGTTATAGCAGTCCAAGATAACAAATACGGGAGCTTTAACCTTATTTTGGAAATGTAAAAATCTAAGTGAATGAAAGGAAATTGAAACAGATTTTTCAATCTTGAAAAATCTTTTGAGATTTCACAAAACTGATCCTTTTTTTCTTTTGATTCCACATCTTAGGAGCTTATGCCTTCTTTGACCTAGAGAGTGTATTATTTAAAGTTTGGCTGATGCAGCCTTCTTGTTTAAATGATAGTATAGCCCAGTCAGTTACTTGAAGGATACTTCTGGAGATAAGCACAAACCTTCCATGGGCTCACAAAGAGTCAGACGTGACTTGGAAACTCAATAACAATTCTTACAAATGCATTTATCATTTTTTATGACAGGCACTATAACCAAGCTTTCTTAGTATCCCTCCCCATGATATAGAAACTTTAATACATTTAGGCAGCTTGCATCAAATGTTGATACCGCAGGGAAAGTGAAAGTCACTCAGCCATGTCCGACTCTTTGCAACCCCATGGAATATACATGTCTATGGATTATACATGTCAATGGACCATACAGTCCATGGAATTCTCCAGGCTAGAACACTGGATTCGTTGGCCTATCCTTTCTCCAGCAGATCTTCCTGACCCAGGAATTGAACTGGGATCTCCTGCATTGCAGGTGGATTCTTTACCAACTGAGCTATCAGGTAAGATGAGAATATACTTTATTGAAATGATATTATTAGATAATAAATGTAATAGTGATATGTTGAAATGGTTAATCTTGGACAATAAACTCATACTATGTCACGATAGCAGTCTTTCCTTTTCCTTTGCTGTGGTAAGTTTCCTCACAAGAGACAGAAACAGAATAATACAAGAAAAATATAAACATCTAAAACATTTTTTTAACAGCAGATTCAAAGGTTATTATCCCTTTATAAAACTCTATATAAATGTTTAAAGAACAAACAGATAATAATGTACATTTTAATCGATGTTTTCATTTTCTAAAACTGGAGCATATGAGACAGAAAGAAAGTGAAGTCGTTCAGTCGTGTCCAACTCTTTGTGACCCCATGGACTGTAGCCTACCAGGCTCCTCCAGCCATGGAATTTTTTAGGCAGGAGTACTATAGTGAGTTGCCATTTCCTTCTTCAGGAGATCTTTCCGACCCAGGGATTGAACCTGGGTTTCCCGCATTACAGGCAAACACTTTACCATCTGAGCCACCAGGGAAGCCCCAGGGAGCGTATGAAGTCCCTTTAAAGTTATGAAATGACGCACTTGAACACTTCAGTATTTCACAACTTTCCCTTTTGACCTTTTTTTTTCTGTTTACCTGATAATGCTTCCTTACCTTCTAGTGCCTTAGGCATAAAGCATATCTCCTTATTTGCTGAAATCTGAGAGATGGCTGAATAATGGGCAGTTTTAGAGTAGTAGGCTTATCATGTCAAAATCATGGCTTTGAATGAGTGAGCTCTTCCAGAGAGCGGCTGAGAGTTGAATGTTCCTAATAGTCCATCTTGTCTGGAGCATTGGCTGTGTAGTTGGGGTGTGTAAAATAATTTAGAGTCAGATTGTCAGGGGACTCGTGTGACACATTGAGAAATTTGGATCATATCCTTAAGGAATGGTGAACATTGAAGGAGGTGTGAAGTTAGAGAAAATTTGAGGAAGAATATGAAAGCAGGATTTTTGTTCCTAACATATCTGCCAGGCAAGCCCAGTCTAACATTATCCACAAATCATGAATTTTTTGATTGTAAACTAGACATCTAAACTACCGTGGCCTTAGGTATAACTACGGTGCCTGTTAAGCATATGAAAGCAGGAGAAACTGTGTATGGCTCTTCTCGTATTTTAATTGTTCATTTAAAAAGTAAAGCAGCAGCTTGAAGTGGTCCATGCAGTCCATGGGGTCTCAAAGAGTCGGACACAACTGAGCGACTGAACTGACTGACTGAACTGAAGTGGTACATTTGGAGAGGAACTTCACTGAGGCAGATCGTTATGCTCTGAGACACTACTCCTGCTCTGAAAGGTTTTATTGCTTTCTCTGCAAGTACTGTACCAAGTACTGCAGTACTGCTTTTTCTGCAGAGTACTGAGAAGACTAAGAAAAGACAAGACTAAAAAAAACAGCTTGTTTAAAACAAGCTGTTAAGTGGCCTTAAAATATTGGATTGGCCGGAAATCGTTTGGGTTTTTGCAAGATGATATAGAAAAACCAAAACGAACCCTTCGGCCAACTTAATATAATACAACCAGGAGAGAGGCAGGGTTTCCCTGGTGGCTAGAGAGTAAAGAATCTGCCTGAAATTCAGGAGACCTGGGTTCGACCCCTGGGTCAGGAAGATCTCTGGAGAAGGGAATGAATACCCACTCAAGCCAGGTTGAGATGAGGAGGCTGCTTGCCGGGACAGTGCGGAGTGTCAGAGAAGCTGCAGTGAGAGACCAGTACTGGGAGGCCACGTGGAGAGACTGAAAAGATGTCAGGGAGAGCTGGCAGATTTGGATGGTTGTAAACTGATTCCAGTGTTTGATTCAGGCAACAAACCGGATGGTGAGAGAAGCCGGTAGTCAGATGAAAGAGAAGTGAGATCAGTGGCTTGAAAGTAGAAAGTTTGGGTTTGGGCTTCCAGACTGAGCAGTCTAAAGCCTTTCTGTTTTCAAAGGGCATTTGAAAGTTTTGAAGGGAGAAAGATTTCCTTACTTATCCAGACTATGGGTCCAGTAAGGGTTATAATTCCTTTTTCCTGCTAAAGCAGAATAATGCTAGCATTAGAGCAGTGCATGCACGCTTAGTCACCAAGTCCTATCCAACTCTATTGTGACTCTGTGGACGATAGGCTGCTAGGCTCCTTCTGTCCATGGGATTCTCCAGGCAAGAATACCGGCGTGGGTTGCCATTTCCCACTGCAGGGGAATCATCTTGACCCAGGGACTGAACGCGCGTCTCCAGAACTGCCAGGTGGATTCTTTATCACCTAGTCCCCTGGGAAGCCCAGTTTTAGTGTAGTGCAAGTGAAAGTCGCTCAGTCATGTCTGACTGTTTGCGACCCCATGGGCTATACAGTCCATGGAATTCTCCAGGCCAGAATACTGGAATGGGTAGCCTTTCCCTTTTTCAGGGGATCTTTCCATCCCAGGGATAAAACCCAGGTCTCCCACATTGCAGGCAGATTCCTTACCAGCTGAGCCACAAGGGAATAAACCAAGAAATGAGGAAATGCTCAGTCTGCCACTCTTATGTGGTCAGGTAAAGCAACCCAGGAATATGCTTGTGTATTGTGTGATGTGTTTGGTTACTTATGGTATTTATTGATTTTGTTTTAAATTTTAAAATATGTAGTATAATGCAGGAGAAGTGCTTATCTTATAGATGTGCTGCTGCTAAGTTGCTTCAGTCGTGTCCGACTCTGTGCGACCCCATAGACAGCAGCCCACCAGGCTCCCCTGTCCCTGGGATTCTCCAGGCAAGAACCCTGGAGTGGGTTTCCATTTCCTCCTCCAACGCATGAAAGTGAAAAGTGAAAGTGAAGTTGCTTGGTCTTGTCCAACTCCTAGCGACCCCATGGACTGCAGCCTACCAGGCTCCTCCATCCATGGGATTTGCCAGTACTGGAGTGGGTTGCCATTGCCTTCTCCATAGATGTATACAAATCCATGTAGTAATATGGCAATATATTGTATTTTTACTAAATAAGGTAATTATGTATCTAATTCTGCCTTTTATTCAAAGTAAAACTCCTATGTCTCACTGTTAGAAATACTTTCTGAAGGATATTGAAGACTTATATGTATCTATATAATTGGTCGTGAGTGATGTTAAAAATGGAGTTCGTAAATATTCAATATCTCATCTACCAGAAATACGACATTCATTCTAAATTGGACAATGTTATTATACATTATTAGTGAAATGAAATGAAACATGTGAAATGAATGAGTTATATTTAAAGATGCAACTACTTTGTAAGTGATGTATTTGTAACCCTATTTTATTAAGTGTTTTCTGATATGAGTGAAATATAAATTGAGATGTAGTGTTTTGAGATGATTTAAATTTAGGAAGGATAAAGGAAATGGAATTTTTGATTGAGGGGAATACATTACATAGATTGGTTTTACATTTGAATTTTCTTTATGTGTAGACTTCATTATGGGGATTAAACTACATAAAAGAGAACCATTAAATAAGCAAGAGTTAGGAATTCATTTTAAATATTTAATGATTTAATTAAGTTTTATTAGTGTGATGTTCTTTGCTTTGCCAATTATAAAGTGACAATGATCTTAATTTTTTTTTTCCATTTTGGATAGCATCTTCGATAGATTTGTATTTTTATAAATAGTGATACTCATTTCTTAAAATAACTTTTTCACATGAACTGAAATGGCCAAGGAAAGAAATAGCAAGCAATTGTGAAGCATTAAATTCCACAAAATTTAGTCACTGCATTGCACTTTTGATTTAAAACTAATATACTATAAGGTTTCTCTAGTAAAAATTGTATTTACTTCACTCCAGTTTTATTTTTATATAGTCGTAATGGTTTTTGCCAAAGTATAGCAGCTGTTCCACGTCCCACCTCATGGCCAGGTGCTAATGATGCTTGCTCTTGCACTGGACACTGGGGGTCAGGTCCAGGTGACCAGGTAGCAAAATGGCGTCAAGCAAACAGACAGGGAACAATTAAAGGGTAACTTACATGAATCATACCACTATCAACAATCTGTTCACCATGAGGGGTGAGCAGGGTGTGGTGCTAACCAACATTATCCTCAGGATTATGCAAGTAATCATAATGTATTAGTTATGGACTTACCATGAAGAAATCTTGCTCTCTGTGATAGCATGAATGAACCCTGAGGGCATTATGCTATGCGAAATAAGTCAGATAAAGACAAATGCTATATGATCTCACTTAAATGAGGAATCAAAAACCAATAAACACAAACAACAAAATACAAACACAGAGAACAGTTGGGTGGTTTCCAGAGGCAGGGTTTGGGTTGGGGAGCCAGAATGGGTGAAGTGGATACAGATTTCCCGTTATAAACAAGTCACAGGGATATAATACAGAGCGTGGTGACTATAGTTAATAATAGTGTATTGTATACTTGAAAGTTGCTAAGAGAGCAGATTTTAAGTCCTCACCACAAGAAAAATTTGAAGCAGTGTGTAATGATGGGTCACACTAGAAAATTAACACTGGAATTACTGTGGTGATAATCTTGCAATATATACAAATATCAAACCATTATGTTGCATACCTAAAATGTGTATGATCTTATATGTCAATTGAAAAAATAACCTACATCTTGGAATAAAAAGTAGAGGGAAACTTTGACCATATGTTTTTATATGGTCCTTCATATTCCTATTTCACCTGTATTAACTGGCATAAGAATCTATGAAGATGTATATGTGAATAACTTGATGACTTGTGAAATTTTCCTGACATAGGAGGGGAAAGGCAGAGAGTCTAGATTGTAATATTTATCCAACAGGCATTTGACCTTGAATGACAGAAAATAAGATTCCTCAGACTTTCCTAATAAACCCTCTGCCCTTTGCCATAGAGGGGATCCATAGTAATAAGTTGAATGTTAAGTAAAACTCTCGATATTTTTCAAGGATTCCTTTATCTTAAGAATTTGTGCTTATAGATGAAATTTTTGAAATTATTCATATTTTCAAAATAGTTAACTGATTTTGAGTTTACTACTTTACTCCTTTACATTAATAAAAATTTAATATTATCCTGAAACATAGCCTAAGGCATTTTGGCATGAGAAATGACCTTGATAACCAACTTATAAATAAATAATATATTTTGAGCATTTCTTCAACATACATTTATTAAATATATATTTGTTAACTTTTATGAAGGTTTATTGTTTGAATTTAATCTTGCTGGTCCCAAATTTTTCATGAGAAACAGATAAATATGTGAATAAACAATTAGTCCAGTTGTAGTCATTTTTTTGAATGTAAGCAAAGCCTAACATAGGAACCCAAAGGAGAGAAGAGCTGATTTATCTGGGAAAGTCACAAGAATTTTCAAAAAGGAAGTGAAATAGGATTTGGAGGAGCTCCCTGGGAGTGGAAGGGGACAGGACTCAAGGTTGGGGAAGAGCTTATACAAAGAAAGACATTTAAAATCTGAAGAGAGCCGCAAGTTTGGGGAAGGATGCTGAATTCTATCAGCTCTCTCCTATCTTTGGGAGGGCCAGGCAAAAACAGCAAAAGATCCCCAGCCTGTGACTCACAGGTCACACTTGCTCCCTGTGGTTTGTCCTTCCTATGAGTGGACTTCTGGGCAGACACATGGACTCATGAGCCTAGGAGCGAACCCTCCACTCCTGTCTGTCCTGGAGACAAGCCTCCTCACATGACCTTGGGAGACAGCACTGGGTTCTATAGGTAAGATCCCCTGCAGAAGCAAATGGCATCCTAATCTAATATTTTTTTTCTGGAAAATCCCATGGACAGAGGAGCCTGGTGGGCTACAGCCCAGGAGGTCCCAAAAGATTCAGACATGACTTAGCAACTGAGCAGCAACAACAATTAGAAACTGGTAGTAACAACAAATCAAAGAATTGTGATTACATTTGGCCTTTTACTTGTGCTGTGATTAGCCTTTATTACAACTCACATGTACTGAAGGTATTCTGTATGTGTAATGTAAGACTCCTTATATTTCATAAATATTAAACTTCATATCCACATGTGAGGCTTTGTTCTCCTTGTTGTTCAGTCACTAAGTCATATCTGACATTTGTGACCCTGTGGACTGCAGCACACCAGGCTTCCCTGTCCTTCACTATCTCCTGGAGTTTGCTCAAACTCATGTCCATCGAGTCGGTGATGCCATCCAACTATCCCATCCTCTGTCACCACCTTCCCCTCCTGCCCTCAAATTTTCCCAGCATCAAGGTCTTTTACAATGAGTCAGCTCTTTGTATCAGGTGGCCAAGGTATTGGAGCTTCAGCATTAATACTTCCTTTGAATATTCAAGGTTGACTTCCTTTAGGATTGACTGGTTTATTCTCCTTGTAGTCTAAGGCTCTCAAGAATCCTCTCTAGCACCACTGTTCAAAGACATCAGTTCTTCAGAGCTCAGACTTCTTTATGGTACAATACTCACATCCATACTTGACTACTAGAAAAACCATAGCTTTGAATATACAGTCATTTTTTGGCAAAGTGATATCTCTGCTTTTTTAATACATGTATGGTTTTTTCATAGCTTTTCTTCCAAGGAGCAAGCATCTTTTAATTTCATGCCTGAATTACCATCTGCAATGATTATGGAGCCCAAGAAAATAAAACATTTGAGGCCTATCAAATACCTAACTCAGACTTTTCATCAAGATGAATGTGGTTAAAGAATTATATAGCATTAGGATAACCACATTCTAACTTATTTTTAAGCAATTACCATGTTTCTTTTAATGATTCTTATTTATATCTCAAAGTTGTATTCTTTATCATAGCTGCTGCTGCTACTGCTGCTGCTAGGTTGCTTCAGTTGTGTCCAACACTGTGAGACCCCATAGATGGGAGTCCACCAGGCTCTGCTGTCCCTGGGATTCTCCAGGCAAAAACACTGGAGTGGTTTGCCATTTCCTTCTCCAATGCATGAAAGTGAAAAGTGAAAGTGAAGTTGCTCAGTCGTGTCCGACTCTTAGTGAACCCATGAACTGCAGCCTACCAGGCTCTTCCAGCCATGGGATTCTCCAGGCAGGAGTACTGAAGTGGGTTGCCAGTGCCTTCTCCTCTTTATCATAGAGCAATCACTCAAATTTACATTGAATCTCCTATGTTTGCTAAGAAATCCTGTGGCTAATGATACAATAGGGGAATAAAATGAAAACAAGGTGGTTAAAGTTGAAATTGGAGAAAAAGAAGAGAACCACAAGAAAAAAAATGTAAAAATGTGTACTGGATAAAGTTCTGCATGGTAGGAGAGAATGGTCAGTTGGGTCTTTAAGAACAGTAGCCATATGGGGACACTATATTAAGACAGGATACTCATTTTTCCATAAAGCTTCTACTTCCTGGGGACAGTGCGTTTGAGAAATTAAAAATTAGAACTTTTATTGCTACAAGAAATTTAGTGAAGAAGATGATACATTGGGTGTGGTAGGGAAAAAAATCACTCTTCTCAGAAAGAGACATTTTAATCTCAGGGCGTAATTTAGAATACTTAAAGAATTCAAAAGCAGGCAACTGTACCATCTTTTAAAAACAAAATGAAATAGAAGAATTTAATGGATCAATAGTGATTCAAAATCTTTAGTGTAGATAGATGTAATATCCAGATACCATATAAAAGCCAACTTTTTTACACTGGCCACCTCTTTTGGCCAAATATGTAAGTCTTAATTCTGTAAAGAGTTGACAAGACATCAGATTTTTGTTTGCTAAATTGATGAATACTACCTAGATGACTGGCTGAAATATTAAAATTTCAGTTTAAAAAAGTAGTGACTTTGATGTTAAATTTAAATGTTTTATATTGGGTCAATATTGTCGTAGGTGTGTATGTGCGTGTGGTTGAGCCGCAAGGCTTGTGGGATTTTAGTTCCCCAACCAGAGATTGAATCTGGGCCCTCCACTGTGAAAGAGTGACTTCCTAACCCTTGGACCACAAGGAATTCCCAGGGGTCAATATGTTTTTAATTTGTTGGGACATATTATATAAAACTAAAATAAAAATAATAATCATACTTAGAGGGAAGAAAGCAACCCAGAACAAGGATTTCTTTAGAAATACGATAGTATTTTGTAATTATGGAGTTCTCTGCATTTTTCAAAGCTTCCATATATATTTTCTCATTTAATTTCTAAAGTTTTTTCAGAGAAATTCAAATTTTTATGTTCTCCAATTTAGGGATGAAGAAAATGAGTCCTTGAGGGGTTAATTGGCAGATTGTTACAATAAAGACCCCTGCCCTCACCATCATTTACACGTCCCTGTGTTATTCCCTATACATCCCCTTGTACTCTGGTTAAGCTTACTCATATGATTGCTTTGGCCAATCAAACAGCAGCAAATGTGGTGCATAGATCCTTGCATTGCATTTGCCCTTTCTTCCTGCTGGAAATCCATCTCCCTGGAAGTGATGAGGCCTTGGCTGGCCTCTTGGAAGCCCAGACAAGACCTGAGACATGTGATGAGGTTGTTCTATATCAGCCAGTCCCATCAAGCCAGTTGAGAGGATAGAACCAACCAGATAACCTGTAGAATTGCGCACTGATCAGCGACTGTTGTCTTAAAGCACTGTGTTTTTGGGATGATTTGTTAAACAGCAAAAACTAACTTATAAACCTAGCATCAGAAGCAGGTAGACACAGGACCAGAACCCAGATCTTTGTGGTTCAATTTCGCCACTCCTTGGGGAAGGCTGGGAGGAGTGAGTGTTTTACTCAGTTGTTGAAAAAATTGGTGTAAAGAATTTTAAAAATCAGAAAGGGAGAAATTAAACCCTTATACAGTGGTATGAGAGACTTCATTTTTCAGTTCAGTTCAGTTCAGTCGCTCAGTTGTGTCTGATTTTTTGTGACCCCATGAATTGCAGCACACAAGGCCTCCCTGTCCATCACTAACTCCTGGAGTTCACTCAAATTCACGTCGTTCACTCAAACTCAGGTCCATCGAGTCGGTGATGCCATCCAGCCATCTCATCCTCTGTCATCCACTTCTCCTCCTGCCCCCAATCCCTCCCAGCATCAGAGTCTTTTCCAATGAGTCAACTCTTCGCATGAGGTGGCCAAAGTACTGGAGTTTTAGCTTTAGCATCATTCCTTCCAAAGAACACCCAGGACTGATCTCCTTTAGAATGGACTGGTTGGATCTCCTTCCAGTCTAAGGGACTCTCAAGAGTCTTCTCCAACACAACTATTTACTTTGACAAAACTCATTCATCTTTTCAGGTAAATAGGTGTTATCTCTAAGCTATATTTTTTATTTCCTACTTTTATAGTTCTGCAGTCTCTGGCATCATACTGTGTGCCTTTAATTATGGGTTAAACTTTCTAGTAAAAATGTAAGAAAAAATCATTCAAGTTTATTTATTTACTGTTTTGACATATTTATAATTCATTGTTGTTGTTGTTCAGTCACTAAGTCTTGTCCAACTCCTTGCCACGCCATAAACTGCAGCATGCCAGGCTCCCCTGTCCTTCACTGTCTCCCTGACTTTGCTCAAACTCATGTCCATTGAGTCAGTAATGCCTTCCAACCATCTCATCCTCTGTCTTCCTCTTCTCCTTTTGCCCTTAATCTTTCCCAGCATCAGGGTCTTTTCCAATGAGTCAGCTGTTCGTACCAGGTGGGCAAAATACTGGAGCTTCAGCTTCAGCAGCAGTCCTTCCAATGAAATTATAATATTATAATTCATGGCATATGTATTTTACTTTCTATGGGTCTATGGAGTTAAATAAAATAACCATAGTATAAAGTACCTTTTTTTATTTTCAAGACTTCTTCTCCAGTGGTCTTGCACACTCACATCAGATGTCCACAACTGCTGAAACAGAAAATGTTATTTTGCTGCTGTTGTTTACATGATACCCAAAGAGCAAAGTATCCCTATTTTTTTCAATATTTATTGTCCTTGTAGTTGCTTTGGCGAATTTCCTTCAACTCTTTGTTGAGTTTGTTCTGTTTTTTGGTACTAAGATTGATCATTTTCTGGCCCAAAATGATTATTAAAAAATTAAGATTTAATTTGAATGGAGATAGGGAAGGGGTAACACAATGGCTTTTCTAATGAAGTTGGCAGCAACTTTGAAGTCCAGAGCTGTAGCCATGGCTTCAGAATGGCCCACTAGGAAAAAAAAAAAAAAATCCCATGGAAAAGTAAACATTTTGACAAGGATCTAGACATCAATTGGAGCTTATCCAGCTTTAAACAGAAACACGTGCTTTGTTCAAGGCATTTGCAGAAACAAAACCATTCTGCATTCTTTAATTTTTTAAGTTCCATCTTCTATTTACGCTATATCATGGCTAAAGGAGGCCATGAAATTGGAAGCAAAGGCAAATTCTTTCAACTAAAGCTGAAGTCTTCCTACTCTCCTATCCCCAGAGACTTAATGCTTGACCACAGACGTAGTCTCCCAACCTGCCCTACTTCACCCCTCCATGGATACTATAAACGGCTTTACTCAAGTATTAATTGTTAAGTGTCAATAAAAAGGGAGCTGGACACACACCCCTTCCTTTGAGGAACATGCTGTGAGTCAACCTTTTCTTTTTTTTTTGTTTATATCCCACCTTATCTGAGCTGTACCTGCTGGTGCTGGAAGTTTCCAATTATGGAAATAGGGTGCCTATTTCCTCCTCTAAACTGAAAGTTTGAAAAATTACCCCCATACAACAAAACCAGGAGAAGGTCCATGCTTTTTTTTGACCATACAATCCACAAATTTGAAGGACTGTGATATATTAAGTAGCATAAGCAATAAAAAAGTAAAACCAGATGATCAACAGACAATCAATCCAGTGGGATAAACCAGCACCAAATCAAAGCAAATCCCTCCGACACTAGAATATATTTGGTTTTCCTGTAAGAATGGTACAATTGATTAATTAACTTAGATTTTCACTTTTCAACTATTATATTGGTATCAATTCAGTGCCTTTCTTGTTTTATTAAAAACACTGCTATGAAGTATTTGCAGAGTGTGCATACCATGAAGCTCTGACAATATTTTGGTCAAATTTATTTAAGGGTAATTTACGTTCTAATCAGTGTAAAATAATCCTCTGAGTAAGGCAATTTTAAATGTTAAATTTCACATTACCTGTTTCTAAAATTTACAGACAGTAAAATAGAAGAACATCTGTATTTAGTATCTCTTTAAAATCACAATTGTAACTGCTGTTTCCAAGTCCACCACTTGAAGGATAAGAGACACAGTATGATTACAAAAATGACTCTAGATCCAAATAGTGATTCCATGGCTTAGGCCCCCCAGTTGACTTCCTGGAAGGAGAGTGAACTCCTATCCTTCTTGGAGGAACTTTTCTCTCAGACAAAAGTAGAACTAAGAAGTAAGGGCTGGGGAGGCCATCAGAATTTTCCCACTAGGAACACCTTGGTTTGCTTAGAATAGGTCTGTGTTGCTCCTCCATCACTTGGTCATTTGTATTGCTGTTGCTGGTATCCTATTTTGGATACTGTTGCCTACAGAGAGCTCGCTCTGTCTATAATGAAGGGCTGTGGGCTGAAACACTTCTGTCTTGCCACCAGAGCTTAGACTCCATCCTTCTCCCTGTCCTCAGTTGATGCAGGGAGTGGGCTCCTTCACCTAGAACCTTGAGGACCACATCTCACCAACCATTCCTCAGAGAAGTTAAAATCCTTTCTCCCACTGTGTATTGAACTCCCTTTACTTAGACTTCAGATTACATTTCTCATCTGTCCACTCCATTTTCAGGAACCCCATTCCAATTGATTTATCAATTATCAACACCATTGGTCACATGGGAAGTTCATGAAAGCTTCACCCAAAATTAAGAAAATCATTAAAATACTGGATCAGATAGTATAAACAAACCACGGCATTCTGGGGCACACGAAGTTTTCCATGGTGTATGCTCACAGGGAGAGATTTTAGGGAAACAATTTTCAGACTCTCAACATTCATATATTTTCTTTTCTAAATGTTTCTCTCTGAGAAAGCATTTGTATTTGAAGGCTTAAATACTGGTCTTCTTTCCCACCTCCCATTTCAGAATTGCCCTGGCCCTCTTTGACAAAGAAAGGCATGCCTTTCACTATCTGGAATCTTATTATTGTGTGATACCCCAGGGAGTACAGATTTCTGGGATGCCGGACAAAGAGACCATTTGAAATGCTCCTGTTGCCTAAGCCTTCTTTGATCTTGGCATCATGAGCTTATGGTAAGTCATCATGTCTTTCTGTCTTTTATTTATTTCTTTTAAATGGATTGCAAGAAGAGCTTCATGTTGTAACTTGCTTAATTTATATATATTGTGCAACAGAATGGCAGGACTGGACAATATTTATTCCACAATCTTCTTTGGATGCGCACTTGCATGTGAACACTTACTCCGAATGGAAATGGTGTTGGAAATTTCCCGGTTGTCCAGTGCTTAAGAATCTGTGCTCCTAATGCAGGGGGCCTGGGATTCAGTCCCTGCTCACAGATCTAGATCCCACAGGCCACAACAGAGGTGGAAGAACCAGATGTACTACAACTTAGAAACAAATGAATAAAAATACTAAAAAAAAGAAATGTTGGGATCTTCGCCACATAGTGGCTTTAAGTGTGAACCTTGGAGTCCTGTAGCCCTTGTACATTCTCCCACTCCACCACTCACTAGCTCTGAATCTTTAGGCCAGCCTTAATTTACTTCTCTCCATAATGCCATTCAAACTAGTGTCCACCTCATGAAGTTGCATAAGAATTAATGAAGATATGCAAGAAAAACATTTCAGAGAAAGACCAGAAGAAGATAAATGCTTGACCAGTGTTTGTCCCTTCACATTTTCTTAGTGTGAAGTTACAAAGAGGGAGCCTTGTCAAGCAAATCCAGCCACCCGGCTGTGTAGTGAAGGGCGCAGCCTCATCCAAAGGGAAGTCTGGACTTTGCCCTTGTTTCCTGGGAGCTCCTCTCTAAATCCTTAGGTTGTTTTCCTCTGGGGAAGGGTGACTAAAGGTGTCAAAGGCTGACACTGAGAGAAGTGCTATTGTTTATGTGAGGGTCTTGGGACAGCCTGATATGGATGCAAACAACGTGATTTAGAGTAAAAAGTTTGGGCCACATGAACAATGTGATTTAGGATGGGGGGCTTGCTCATGCAGTATCAGCTGCACCTCTAGAGACGTTTGAGCCTGAGATCAGCTGTATGGAGCGTCAATCATGCCTACAAGATGGAGCCCCAGTAAAAGCTCTGGACACGGAGCCTGGAGTGAGCTCCCGTGTCTGCAAGTGCTCACTGCCGGCACATCGGTGCTGGGAACATAAAGCTGCCTATAACACCCTGGGAAGAGGAAAAGCTCCATGCTTCACACTTTCTTTGACTCTGCCCTATATGCCTTTTTCCTGGGCAGTTTTTTTTTATCTGTATCTTTCAAAACTCTGCCATCCCCTGGGTATATACCAGGAGAAAACTGCAATTTGAAAGGATACATGCACCTCAGTGTTCATTGCTTCATCAGGGCTTCCCAGGTGGCTCAGATGGTAAAGAATCTGCCTACAATGCGGAAGACCAGGGTTTGATCCCTGGGTTAGGAAGATCCCCTGCAGGAAGGGATGGTAACCCTCTCCAATATTCTTGCCTATTCTTGTCCATGGGGACAATCCCCATTGACAGAGGAACCAGGCAGGCTACAATACTTGGGGTCTCAAATAGTCGGACACAACTGAGCACAGCAGCGTTCACTGCAGCACTGTTTACAATAGCCAGAACATGGAAGCAACCTAAATGTCCATCAACAGAGAAACAGACAAAGAAGATGTGGTGCAGATATACAAGTAACATTACTCAGCCATAAGAAGGAACAAAATAACGCTATCAGAAGCAATATGGATGGACCTGGATATTGTCATACCAAGTGAAGTTAAGTTAGAGAAAGACAAATACATATGAAAACACATGTGAAATATTAAAAGATTGTACAAATGAAATTTACAAACAGAAAGAGAGTCGAGATGTAGAACATAAACTTATGGTTCCAGGGGGAAGAGGGGAGGGATAAATTGTGATATTGGGATTGATGTCTACACAGTACTATATATAAGATAGATAACTAATAAGGACCTACTGTGTAGCACCAGAAACTACCAGATGCTGCATGGGAAAACAATCTAAACAAGAGTGGATATATGTATATGTGTAACGTATTCACTGTGCAACAAGAACTGACATTTATAGCATTGTAAATCAATTATACTGCACTAAAAATTAAAAACTGAATTAAAAATAAATCAAAGATCTTCAATAAAACATAACCATGTGTATAACAGCTTTCAGTGAGCTCTTGGAGTCCTAGCTGATTGTGGAACCCAAGAATGGTCTTGGAGATCCCCAAACTTGTAATTGCTATCTGAAGTAAATAAAGTCCTGAGGACCTTCCACTATAAAATTAGTATCTCTCAAAGGCTCTTTTCTTCTTTTGTCTACTAACTCAGTAATTAACTCATATTTCAAGTAGGAACATGTATGGGGAGGGGTGGGATTACTCAGTGACTGATAACCAAGAAAGACCCTGGAGACACTCACATATTGTTGTGAAATCCATCAAGGAGTTTGCATCCCAGACACTCCACCTGGGGCTGCTGGTCCTTATTCAGCTTCCTTAGTCCTTGGCATCCTATCATCACCACAAAGGACTCAGTATGGATGAGGCATTGGGTTAGCTTAGACAAGACAATCTCCTCGATGGGTGCCATGGTCTAAATGCTTGTGTTCTCCCAAAACTCATATGTTGAAAACCTAATCTCCAAAGTGATGATTTTAGATGGTGGGACCATTTGAAAATAATTAGGTCATGAGTTCAGAACCCACATGTGGGCAGAACCCACATGAATGGGATTAGGGCTCTTGTGAAAGAGGCCTGAAATAATTGCTGATCCCTTCTATATAGGGATATGTCCTGGAAGAGGCCCTCACTCACTCAACCATGCTGGCACTCTGATCTTGGACTTCTAGCATCCAGAACTGTGATAAACAATGTGGTTTATAAACCACCCAGCCTCTGGCATTTTGTAATAGCAGCCTGCATGCACTAAAACACTGGACATGATTAAGTGGGAAAAAAAAAAATGTCAATCTTGTTTTCCCTTCCTAGGTCATGAATATGGAACAGGTAGCATAGATATTCAATTCCAGTGGCACGTGGTAACATACTCCATGCTGCTGCTACTGCTGCTAAGTCGCTTCAGTCGTGTCCAACTCTGTGCGACCCTATAGACGGCAGCCCATCAGGCTCCCCCATCCCTAGGATTCTCCAGGCAAGAACACTGGAGTGGGTTGCCATTTCCTTCTCCAATGCATGAAAGTGAAAAGTGAAAGTGAAGTCGCTCAGTCGTGTCGGACTCTTATAGACCCCATTGACTGTAGCCCACCAGGCTCCTCCATCCATGGGATTTTCCAGACAAGAGTACTGGAGTGGGGTGCCATCGCCTTCTCCATAGAATTGTACATTTCCTTCAAATTGCAGTTCTTTGACATACTCACCTGGGAAGATATTTTCTTAGATGTAATTAACATTTAAACCAATAGATGGTGGATTTTATGCGATCAGTTAAGAGCAAAGATAGAGGTTTCCCAAACTAAAAGCAATTCAGCCTGAAGACTGCACCATTACTGGTACCCCTATCTCCAGCCTGTCAGCCTACAGATGAAGCAACTGGACCCTAAGGCCTATCACTGAGCTCTCATCAGAATCCTAACATAATTGCTCTTTGACTTAGAAAACTTATCTTCACTTCTCTAGGCCTTGGTTTTCTCAACTAAATAAGGAAATTAGAGTAGAAAATCCTTTATATTTCCAAAGAATATGCAAATCTCTGTATAAAATATGATCCCAAAACTGAGGTTTTATTCTTTTTCCTGAAAAGAAAATTATAGATTGGTTGTGCAGCTTCTGTGTTTGGATCTCTTCTACTTCGCATTATCTGCTCTATCTCACAGTATATTTCTCTAGCTTAGCTTTAAGAAAAATTCCTTGATAGAAATAATTACTTGATTGTTATGGAATACTACTTTTATCTTTGGTCTTTCATTGAAAAGCAGGAGTTTTAGTTAAGCACACTAGTGAGAGAAACTGTTTCTAAATGTCAGTATGTCACTTTGAGGAATTTTGCTATGCATAGTTGCTCAGTCATGTTCAACGCTTTATGACTCCATGGTCTGATGACCCCATGGACTGTAGCCCACCATTATCCTCTGTCCATGGGGATTTCTAGGCAAGAATACTAGAGTGGTTTGACATGCCCTCTTCCAGGGATCTTCCTTACCAGGGATGGAATCCAGGTCTCCTGTACTGCAGGCAGACTCTACTGTCTGAGCCAACAGCTCCCAATAAAATGAGTCTTGACATATTCCGGAAATACATGATTTGTCTACTTTTGTTTCCTGCAACAGTTTTTTTTTTTTCCAGTTAACATATCAGTCCCGTTTCCATTCACCTGAAAGCGATCTAGAATGCAAGTTCTTTCTGAAAGAAAAATAAATAAATAACACAAAAGGAACTCTTATCTGGAAGAGCAGTTAATATTTTGTCCAATTGTCAGTTTATCCAAAATACCAGAGGCTGAGTACTTGCTTTTAATTGTAATATTTACCTCAAAAGGAACAAATAAGCTGGTCTGTGAAAAATACCAGTTTCTGGCATGGTTGATACTCAGTAAATAGTAAGTTCAGCGTAGTTGGTGCAGCCTTTGTAAACCCAAGGGAACTGAATTAAAGCAGTGGGGATTGGTGTTGTTCAGATAATTAACTATAAGACAGAATGTGGTCAGTGAGATAAAAATGGAAAGAATGAAATTAGGAAGCCATAAGGAGGAAGATGATACTTTCATCAGGGAAAAGTAGGTAACAATTCATCAAGGAGGTGGATTTCTTTTGTTACCTTTGAAGAGAGAGTAGGTGTTTGTGTACAATGCAAGAATATTTGATTTGTAGACTCTCCTTAAAGTATTTTCATCTGTCATGATCAGAAAGTACAGCTAAGAAACTGAACTCCTCTAGTGAAGCTGAGAATCCTATGGTAAAAAGTAGACTCAAGTGGCAGGTTCAGAGCACTGTCTCTAGTTCTGTCCTATTCAGCCTTTTAGTCAGTGACTCCATTATCACAGTATCTTAGGACATGAAACTGTGAGGGCTAGTGTATGCAGAATAAAAGACTGAACATCCAGTGTTTTCCATCTAATAGGGTAGCAATTAAAAGCAAATCTATCCACAGTTCAGTGAAACTGAAAGTCACTCAGTCATGTCCTACTCTTTGTGACCCTATGGACTATACAGTCCATGGAATTTTCCAGGCCAGAATACTGGAGTGGGTAGCCTCTCCCTTCTCCAGGCAATCTTCCTAACCCAGGGATCAAACCCAGGCCTCCCACATTGCAGGCAGATGTTTTACCAGCTGAGCCACAAGGGAAGCCCACACAGTTCTAGTTCTGTGCTACTGCTGCTGCTGCTGCTAAGTTGCTTCAGTCACGTCCGACCCTGTGTGACCCCATAGACGGCAGCCCACCAGACTCCCCCATCCCTGGGATTCTCTAGGCAAGAACACTGGAGTGGGTTGCCATTTCTTTATCCAATGCATGAAAGTGAAAAGTCAAACTGAACTTGCTCATTTGTGTTCAACTCTTAGGGACCCCATGGACTGAAGCCTACCAGGCTCCTCAATCCTTGGGATTTTCCAGGCAAGAGTACTGAGTGGGGTACCATTGCCTTCTCCATCTGTAATTATGTCCAAATAATCAGGGTATGAGGGTTTGGGTGGGGAGAAAAGACCTCAATGATTTTAGTTCACTGTATGCTATGAGCATCAAAAATTTATTGAAATTTTATTCTGCACGAATAAGTGTTTCATTGAACAAACAACTAACGAAGCCCTGCTGGATGCAAAGAATGGACAGCGGTGAAGAGCACACATGTGGACTTTGTGAATTAAGACTTAAATTTTAATAGAAAAACAGAAATGAGGTAAATTTCAAAGTTAAATGTTGCACCACAGGTGGGACATGTGTCGAGAGGAAACAGCACAGAATGCCATATGTCCACATAAGAAGGAGACCTGAGCTGTGTCAGAGTCAGGAAATGTTGCTTTGTGGAAGTGGTTTGTACCGAGATCTGAAAGATGTCAGGGAAGTCACGAGGTAAATGAGAGAGGGTCTTCCAGGGAGAAGAAATGGCATTGATAAAGAGTTACCCATATGTGAGAATATAGAGTGAGAAGAACAGACATGCCAGGATTGAATCTTCAAGTAATTTAATTTACTTGGTAAAACTTATGCAAACTGAACAGTGACTACAAGGTCTAATATGATCAGTTCTATTAAAGAGATAAGAATCAGGTTTTGCAGAGCATAGGAGATATTTCCATGCGGGGTAATTTGGTAAAGATTCACTTAAACCTAGGAAACCTGGTTTCTATTGCTACTTTTGCATCGAGTTTCATAAGTTTAGATAAGTGACTTAATCATTCTGGGTTTACTTATATATCCTTAATATGGGAGGATTGTCTAGATAATTTCCAAGGTTTCTTCCTTTTCTGAATATCCAGTGAATCCCACTGATTATTATCTGGAATAGAAAAAAACCCTTTTACATGCAAAGAGTAATGGCTGAAATACCTACAAAATTATATAAAAAGCATTGAAATTCTTGCTTTTTTTCTTTTTTCAGTTTTTGAAAAATATAATTTCCAGATAAAATGGCAAGATATTTAAAGTATACATGACAATTTAAATAGGTATACATTATTAATGGATTCTCTCATTGATATAATTAACATATCTATTAATATCACCTCACATATTTACTTTTCAAGATCTTTTGGTGAGGACCTTTTAGTTTTACTCTGTTCAGTTCAGTTCACAGTCTCTCAGTCGTGTCTGACTCTTTGCAACCCCACGAATCACAGCACGCCAGGCCTCCCTGTCCATCACCAACTCCCGGAGTTCACCCAGACTCACGTCCATCGAGTCAGTGATACGTGTGCTAATGACTTCAGTCATGTCCAACTCTTTGTGACCCCAGGGACTATATAGACTGCCAGCTCCTCTGTCCATGAGGATTCTCCAGGAAAGAACACTAGAGTGGGATGCCATCCCCTCCTCCAGGGGATCTTCCTGACCCAGGGATTCAACCCATGTCTCTTATGCCTCCTGCACTGGCAGGAGGGGTCTTTACCACAAACACCACCTGGGAAGCCCCACAAATGTCAGTAACACTTTACAAACCATAGTCACCATGTTACACATTAGATCCTCAGACACTATTCATCATCTTACAGCTTAAAGTTTGTGCACTTTTACCAAATTCATACTTAAATCATTGATTTCTCAGCACTTATTTTTACATGACATGTTACATGTTCTTGTATTTATGGTTTTGGAGTCAGGAAAAAAGATTTCCCACTCCTGTTGTAAGCAGTTTAGCATTAGATCTTTGAGGGACCATCTTTATCTAGCAGCTCCATAGCCACCTCTGTCATTGTCAGAAATCAAGATGATTTACACAGATAAGGGAAATAAAGAAAACTGGCTTCCCTGGTGGTTCAGATGGTAGAGAATCTGCCTGCAATGTGGGAGACCTGGGTTGCACCCCTGGGTCAGGGAAGATCCATGCAGGAGGGAACGGTTACCCACTCCAGCATTCTTGTCTGAAGAAGCCTTTGGACACAGAAGCCTGGTAGGCTACAGTCCATGGGGATCACAAAAAGTCAGACATGCCTGAGCGACTAACACACAATGAACTTTAAGGATTTGAAAGTTGTATCAGAGTTAAGGATAGCTTAAAAGGAATAGCAAAACTCTTTGAGACAGGCAAGAACAGAGATACATGAACACTTTTAGGCCCACAGGGCAAAGGAAGAGAATGGATACTGCAGTCTCCAAAGAGTCTTGTACATAGCTGCAGCCAAAAGCGAGGGCCTCTGAACAGAGGTCTGGGCTTCAGTGGAGAAACTTGGCCACTTTGCAGCAGGAAAGGAGTCAGGAAAGAATCAATCCACTAATCTCTTTCTCCACTGACTCACCAATCTCTTTTGTCCACCACTGGCCAAACTCAAGTAAAAGTCCAGGAGAGCTTGAGGGATAAAGTCTGGTCTTCTCAGTCTCCAAATGTTCATAACATAATAGAAAATGATGAACAGGGTTCCCAAGGGTATATGGTCCTACTGCTGCTAGGTCGCTTCAGTTGTGTCCGACTCTGTGCGACCCCATAGATGGCAGCCCACAAGGCTCCACCATCCCTGGGATTCTCCAGGCAAGAACACTGGAGTGGATTGCCATTTCCTTCTCCAATTTGTGAAAGTGAGAAGTGAAAGTAAAGTTGCTTAGTCGTGTCAGACTCCTCGCAATCCCTTAGACCACAGCCTACCAGGCTCCTCCATCCATGGGATTCTCCAGGCAAGAGTACTGGAATGGGTTGCCATTGCCTTCTCCTCAAGGGGCATATAAAGAATATCAAACATGCCCACCATTTCTATGTAGTAGATATGTTTTCTTTATCAAAGGAATCTAGTTGTAGTTTTTTGTGCTAGACATTTAGAATGACTGGGTATGATTAATGGGAGAAGTCAGTTTCTGATTTGACACAGACTTGAGCATTTGTCACTGTTTCTGGTATGAAAATATTACTGGGCCCCTAACTGACTGTATCCTTGATTCACTTAAACCCTTTCAAGAGATAGGTAATGTGACCAGACTTAGGAAGGGACCAGAAACTATCAAGGGATGTTTTTATACATTGTTGAATTCATTTGGTTGATTTGTATGTGTGAGAGTGAAAACTTTTAATTCCACATTTATGAGAGATGTTAGTCTGAAACTTTGCTTTTTTGAATTGCCTTTGTCTGATTTTGATATAGAGCAATACTGGCCACATTGAATTAGTTGGGAATGGTTTCCTAGTCTTTCATTTTCTTGAAGAGGTTATGTCAAATTGATCTTAATTTTTAAAATATTTGTTAGAATTCTCTGATCAAACTATCTTGGATTGATGATTTCTTTTTCAGAAGTTTTATGTCACAGTTTCAATCTCATTAAAGTTTATAGTAGTATTCAGATGATGTATCTATTTTTGCTTCAAGTATTTTGAGGTTATATTGTTTGATGTATACATTAGGATTATTATGTATTCCTGCTGGGTTGACTCTTTATTCCTTGTATAATGTACTTGTATTCCTTTGTCTTTGGAAATTTTCTTTGCTCTAAAGTCTACTTTAATATTAACACATGGTTTTATCCTTTTATTTTCCAAATATCCATGCCATTATTGAATTTCCTGGGCTTTCCTGGTAGCTCAGAGAGTAAGGAATCCGCCTGTGCTGCAAAGAGCTGGGTTCAGTCCCTGGGTTGGGAAGATCCACTGGAGGAGGACATGGGAATCCGTATGCTTACCTGGAGAATTCCATGGACAGAGGAACCTGGTGGGCTACAGTCCATGGGGTCACACAGAGTCAGGCACAGCTTAGCAACTAAACCACCACCTGGTGTTCCTTCACATTTATTCCTTGTGAAGAACAGCCCTACTCAGGCTGCCTTCTGACGGTAGGTTGGAGGTCAGGAATGCTGGGCCTGGCTTGTCTTCTCTTAGGTGCTGCTGTGTTGCTCTTCTATTCTTCAGGCCCTAAACACCTTCTTCTTGCCAAATATAAAAGGTCTCCTTTAGTGGTCTCTTCTTTTTTCCAGAACAAACAGAGGAGTGGGCACAAAAAAGTCAAGGCTATATTGTCTTGAATCACATCTTGACCAGAAGCCCAAGGTATGTTTTATAACCTAGGGAAGAGATTTCATGGAGGGAAGTTGAGGAGGAAAGTGGAAAGGAGTCCACAGTAGGCTGGAGATGAAAGTCATGTAGTCCTTTTCTTTAGAAGTCATCAGAAGCTGAGAAAGTATTTTTTTCTAGGTGATATGTATATTCATCTCTGAGTGAGTACACTTTTTGTTTCAGCAAACTGTAAGTCTTCTGCATTTTTTCATCAATTTTCTTTACAAATGCATATATATAATGATATCCATATGACATTTTATTTATTCTTCTAGGCCATTGCTCTTCTTTAATTATGACTTGAGATTTAAACCCTTGAAAAAAGAAATCTATTGTAGAGTTTGGATTATGTAACAGTAGATAAATTGATGGAATAACAAAAGAACTAAAGATTAATTAATTGAGCTCACAAAATTTTATATATGCATATGAAGAGAGTTATTCACATATAATTGTATTCTTGGCCCCTTGTGGTATTCTGAGAAGTTTGATTGAAGGTGTACATAAAAGAAATTACTTTATTATGATAGTTAAATAACTGGTATAATTATGTGTGTACATTCAGAATCCATTAGTCCAGTGGCCGTAAAAATGAGTGTCTTCATCCCCTGGGGAAGAAAATGTTACCATTTCCATTTCTATTTATTATTATCTCCCTGACATTTACTTTATATTTTGTATATATTTTAAATGTCATAATATATAAGAATAGCAATGCATACATAATATTTTTACATAATATGATTAGGTCACTGACAGTGTGTTGTAAAATGGAAAATAATTTGGAGATTAGTTATTCAGGAAACAGAAAATTTTCAAAATTTGCTGCATGAAATGTTACTTAATTTGGGGAAGTTTACCAACAATTTTTTATGAAACCAGTTCAACTGAAGAGAGGCAGAATGTTCAGAACATCCATGTTTGCATGAGTTTGCATAGAGCCTCAGAGATGGAAACAATTTTGAAGTTGGGTAGAAGACCTAGGTGGCTCATATGGTAAAGTGTCTGTCTACAATGCTAGAGACCTGAGTTCAGTCCCTCGGTCAGGAAGTATCCCTGTAGAAGGAAATGCAACTCACTCCTGTACTCTTGCCTAGAAAATCCCATACACGGAGGAGTCTGGGGCAGGCTACTGTCCATGGGGTCGCAAAGAGTCGGACACGAGTGAGCGACTTCACTTTCGCTTTCTCTTTCAGAAGACCAAGAGACCTGCCTGGACAGGGGAAAACGTGAATCTTGAATGCAAGAGAGCGTGTTTGCTCCCCTCAGTGTGGTCTAAGTTGTTTTTCTTTGAATCACCTCCCTTTTTTCACCTTTATTCCCTAAACCCCATCCTCTGCTTTACTAGTTCTATTCCCATGGTACAGATCACCTGTTAACATACCATGTAATGTACTTGGATTCATGTTTATTGCAGATTATCTGTCTTCCCCCAGCTAGAATATCAGTTCCACGAGGATAAGTGTCTGCCTGCTTTGTTTACTGGTGTAAACTAAGCACCTGTAAGAGTTTCTGAGTCAAGGAGGAATTAAGTCAATGATCAATTGGTTAAATGACCAATAGCAGAATACTGGGAAGGCCAATAGGTTTCAAAATTTTGCGGTTTCGATTAGCTATTGTAAATAAGCTGTACTACAGTTAATGTTACAAGGTTAAGACACATTTCTGTTTCTTTATCAGCATAAACATAAACTACATTTGAAGATATGGTTTTAGACCCAACATTATAGCCAAAATGCACATTTGAAAAAAAATTATAGTAGTTTATTTGTTTTCTTTATCCAAAATATATTTCTTTTCAAAACCTTTTCCTTACATAGGTGTGTGTACATATATGTTTATATATATATAAATAAAATTCCATATAGTCAAAGCTATGGTTTTTCCAGTAGTCATGTATGGATGTGAGAGCTGGAGCATAAGGAAACTGAGCACTGAGGAACTGATCCTTTTGAACTGTGCTGTTGGAGAAGACTCTTTAGAGTCCCTTGCACTGCAAGGAGATCAAACCAGTCAATACTAAAGGAAATCAGCCCTGAATATTGAAAGGACTAATACTGAAGCTCCAATACTTTGGCCATCTGATGCAAAGAACTGACTCATTGGAAAAGACCCTGATGCTGGGAAAGACTGAAGGCAGGATGAGAAGGAGATAGCAGAGGATGAGATGGTTGGATGGCATCACCAACTAGACGGACATGAGTTTAAGCAAGCTCCAGGAGATGGTGGAGGACATGGGAAACTGATGTGCTGTAGTCCACGGGGTCTCAAAGAGTGGATATGACTGAGTGATTGAACTTAACTGAAGGTATGCATATGTGTTCATGTATATAACATAATGATTATATGATCATTATACATAGGTCACATTGACAATTATGCTACTTCAGTTTCAGGTATATTATACATAGATATATTGACACATAATGTTATTCTGGTTTCAGGTGTACAATGTAATTATTTGATATATATTGCAAAATGATCACCACAATAAGTCTGCTGAACATCCATCACTAGAAATAGTTACGATTTTCTTCTTGTGATGAGAACTTTTATAATTTCTTAGCAGTGTTCAAATAGGCAATAAGTATATTCTCTTTTTGACTTAGTGCAGTTAAATGAGACAAGTGGCTTTGAGTCTTAGAATAAAAGAATTATGTTGAAACAGTTGAGTTGAATCAATCTTCTCAGTGCCAACTCATACAGAGTTTTCTTGAAAAATCCATCCCCGATTAGGCCCACCTGGCTCCATCACACATGGTATGGTGTGCAGGCAGAGATCGGTGTTTAAGGCTTGTGCTATCTTTTCCACTTGTCCATGCATTTCCTTCTCCACATCTTTCAGTGCCTCATCCGTCTCCTGTCTTCACCATCCAAACAGGTTATAATTACAGCAGAAGACGTCTAAGTAGATAGACTCACAATTGCTGCCCATTGGCCATTTTGAAAAGCGGCTGGGAAGGAGTCCTTCCAGTATTAGCATTTTATGTTCAGGGGATTAGAAAGCTTTTCAGTTTGAAGAGTCCATCAATACAAATATATCCCAGGAGTGAATACTGTCTAATTATTTATTTGATTAGTGATTAGCTGATCATCTGCTGAGAGTAAGACAATGAAGGGTTAGTAAACAAGGGAGGATTCAGGCAAAAGGAATGAGAAACTCTTGGAGAAAGTGGACACATGATTAAGGAAAACATTACCTCTATTTGGTTTAGGTTTTAGGTTTTGTTTAGACTGGCTCTGTATATGTATGGGTTGTTTCCATTTTATTTCCATTCATTCTCTATGCTTTACAATGTATGTCTTATTTAAGTGCTGAGAGTGACTAGTGAGTTACTGCTTGTTATCACTGGGTAGTCCTGCTTTGGTTCTGGTATTCCATAGGGTCTAGCAGAGGCTCCGTAGAGTACTTATTTCTATTATTTGCTGCAAAGCCTTAACATTTGTTGGTTATTTCTGGTACTAAGATATGAAATACAGGAATATAGAGCTCAGGTGCTTTTGGATAAAACCTTAATTTATCTCCTCCCTTCCCTCTGACTTTTCAGTCATTTATTGACTCAACTAGTCCCATATTTCTGGATGCCTTTTTTGGCTCTTCTGTCTGCCTCATTCCTTGCATGTGGTCAAGGTCTATTTCATTTCCTGTATCTCTCACATCCTTTGCTTCTTTTCACTTGGCAGAGCCCTCTTTGATTTTTAGTGTCATAATATTCCCAGCTCTTTCTGGTGTCTTTCTCTTTCTCTACCAGCTCCAACAGCCACAACTCCACAATCCACATTAAAGTTTTTCTTTTCAAATTCTGGACATACTGTTCTCTTGGACTAAACAATGTTCTTGGTTTCCTGTTGCTTTGTAGAATAAAGACAAACTCTCCTAATTGACATATATGTCCTTCTTAATGCATAATAATCCATACAAGTATTTCTCCATTCTAACCTACAATAATATATACAGCATATCATGAGAGCATAATCATGAAGGATACAACATTTATGGTAAAATATGAACATTTCTCATGTTTTTGTCAGACTTGATTATTCACTGATACCTTATAATGCTATACGTATTAATATCTTAGTTGCCTTGATCTAGGATGTCAGAGATCCTTACTTCATAAGACGATCCTAAATGAATTGACAGATATACTGTTTTCCTATTTTTCCACATCAATATCCCATCAACCATTCAAAACTCCATCATAAAGCCATCCCATTTGTATCACTCTCATGACACACTCAGATGGCTCCTAGCTTTACTTGAATCCACTGTAGCCCCGTGTTGGCATCACATCTTCTTCTTCTTCACTCTACCATGCCATATAGTAATTTATGTGTTTATATCACCCTCTCCTTCTCCACAACTTGAGGGCCTACTTCTGGAAAATAGAGATTTTTTTAAACTTCAGTTTAAGTCCTCATTGTATCCATGACATGTGATTTACTAATCTATAAGGTCAGTGAACTTCAAAGGTTCTTCATTTGTTTGTTTCCATTCAGTAAACACTGTTACTATTCTTGATATAGCAGGGCCATTTCTTCAAATGTAATCTTGCATGGAAATCTGCAAAGAGGGAAAAATCAGCACTTTCTGGATGGCAAGGGAGTGGTTGTTAAATCCTGTCCAAATGTCCCCTCTTTGGCTATTCCTGACTGACTCTATAGAATATCTATGGCTCTGTTCAATATTGTCTGAAATCTACAGTATTCACCTTATATGTCACAGTCAAGCAAGGAGAGTGCTTTCAAAGTCACCACCTTTGTTGTTGATCTAAAGTCTTAAATTTATGCTTGAAGTAAATTTTATAAGAAACAAATACATGAAGATGTGTGTGGTCTATTGGTGAATATATGTTTCCTCCAATTGCATTGTCCCCCTTATTCCAAATTTCCACTCTAATAAATACCATCCTCTCTGCTGGAAATATCTAGACATTGAAGGAAAAATATTTAAGCAAGTAACACAATAGAATTAGATGTTTTTGGCAGTAAATGACTTAGAAAGTGCTTATAGGGTTTTTTCATGGTCTTTTGCCTTTTGAAAGAAGAAAGTGAAAATACAAGAAAGCTGACACTTTACATGCATGAAGGAGCCTAAGGAGGGATTGATAGATTGCTTTGGGGCAGAGTATTCTGTCATGTTCTGAAAGATTTGGGTCATCCCAGGTAGAGGCAGGAGCAGGACTAAGGAAAGAATAACCCTGCCTATGAGGGAAGAGGTTGGTTTTGCTGGACAGTGTTCCTGTATGTGGGTGAAAGGTGTCTTTGCCTAAAAGAAGATAATTTGGCTGGATTCTGCCCTGAAGAGTTGCCAGGCTTTGTTCATCTCTAGAACAATGACCTTAATAACAACATAAGAATACTCCTAATATAAAGGACAATTTCAGAAAAAAGACGAGAGAAGAGAAAATGGAAATAAAAGGGAATATGAGATATTTGCTCTTAGGATCTTAAAAAAAAGCATATATATTTGGGTCCTTAAAAATAAAGTGTTCTAACAGCATTTCAACCTTCACTACCCAAGTTCTTGACTCATTTTCCCTTTAATGCTTTTCCTTCCTTCTGTCTTTCTCTTACTTCTCTCTTATTCATCCCCCTTTCCGTTCTAACTTTTGATTTCCCATTTTCTGTTTACTAGGAATTACTGCTAAAGCCCTAAAGATGCTGCAAAACCAGCCCAGAACATCACTGACTTCTTAGGAGAGCCGATCAAGTGATTGGCCCTCATCCCATGTTGTTTGGAGGTTGTTGAACAAGCTGGGCATCCCTAATCCAGTCACACTGCTCCAGTCTCAGTAGAGACTCAGTCTATTTGGAGAATTTTATAATTCAGGGACCTACTAGGGCATGTTTGTAAGGGGAAATAATTAATGACTAGGATGGTTACTCTAAAAGGAAGAGAGAATGGCATCTCACTTCTCAAATAAATGTGTTTTTGAATCCATTGTTCTGATCTCCTCGGTGTCTATGTGACCAGTTGGATAATCGCCCAGAGGCCTCAGGCGGTGGACAGATGCACACCAGTATATCTGCCATTCAAGTGTTCAGAGTGTTTATGATACATGGATTACCTGTGGATCAGCTAGTAGGTACCTGAATGTGGGCTGCTTAATTTTCTCCAGATGGTGCTTGCAGAGTGAGGGAAACAGAGAGGCTGTGGTGACTACTGCAGGTGGGGAGCTGTGGTTCCAGAACATTTCCCCTGATTAAAAAAGAAACTATGAAGTTGGGGATCCCCAACTTCTGAATGTCCTGGAAAATCACAAGGATACCCCACAAGGGAAACACTTGTCAGCCAGGGGGAATTTCAGATCAGTCCGTCTAGACCAAGAAAAGGCTTCAAGAGCACCATGTAAGTCAGTGATGTCAGAACTTTCCCATCTTGTTACCATTTCCCCTGATCCAAGCTGGCCCAAGGAATGAAGATCCAGAGAGGGAGAGATAAGGGACCTTGCAGAAATGGACATATCTGCATTTCCTGGTAGGTTCCCTGGGCCTCAGCAGGGGAGAGGGAAACATTGAATAGGTTGAATATGAGATGGAGCTGACACTTGACTGACCTGGACTTGTGAAACCCAGAGTGAATATGGAATGGCCGCATGGTGATGCAGGAAATGAGGATGCAGTGGAGTGTGGGTGATGACAGCCACTGCAGGAGGATGAGCCAGTTCACCTTTGTATCTGCTATGGTCTCAGCCTTTGTGTCCCCCAGAAATTTCATATGATGAAATCCTGATTCTCATGGTTATGACATCCACAGGCGGAGCCTTTGTGAAGTGATGGAATTATAAGGATGGAACCTCCTCAATGAGTTGAGTGCTTTTATATATAAGAGACCCACAGAGCTCCCGAGCCCTCCCCCATGTGAGGATACAGTAAGAAGTGTGTGACCAGAAAGAACCCTGCATGACCACGCTGTGGAAATCCATTTCCATTGTTTTTAAGCCTCTGATGTTTTGTTATAGTAACCCAGAAGGACTAAGACAGCATCCTAACAATTCTTAGATAGTTCAGTAAACCTCATGCTATTTATACAAAGGTGCGAAGCATTTATATTTTCTGGTGTAACACTGTGATTGTAACAGTTGGCTGACAGTTCGTGGCTGGCTTTCACAAAGAATCCTGAGAATTCAGTCTTCTTGGTAGCATGACCAGAATGATGAACAATTGTCTAATTCTTTGATTCTAATAACATGACCCAGAATAATTGGCTGTGATTCTTAAGTAATTTTTAATGGTCTTCTTTGTAATGCCAGCTTCTACTATTTGTGACTAATTTTAGTAGGAGCTTCATTCTCTCAATTGTAGGGGTAGATTTTTTTTTTTTGATTTTATATTAAATGAAAATAAGAAATGTTGACAAATTGCCGTCTTAGATTTTGACATCTCTACAGAGTTTGTGTTTATTTTTTTAAGAAGAGACCCATTTCACAGAGCATGCATTAAAAAGCTGTAAATTTCAAATAAGCTTGCTATGGGATAGATCATTATGACCGTCTCAGACCTGGATGGTATAGATGTGGATTTAACACCTCTTATAGATCAGTCGGCATGCCACGAACTTGGTGTAAATGTCAAGTTTACGAGTATCTCTGCGCAGGCAGAAGAACAGGCTATAAAATGCAGAATGACGCCTATCTTCATTGCTCGACAGTAGGGATCGGAGTCCAAACCAGTAAATGCGAGCGATGTACATCTTCCTCCTGGCTGTAAAAATAACCTGAATATCCAAAAGACGATGACTTCTTATGTGTTTTATTAGTATTTGTTTATCTTTGTTCCTTCTAATTATCAAATTAAGATCTGGGGAAGACATATAAATATAAAATTCTCTAGATATGGATTTGGAGCCAGCCTCTAAGAAAACTATTAGGAATCTAAAAAGCAGAAACATAACTCAAGTTTAGTTTTAACTTTCTCTTTGCTTCCTTCCCACTCTCATCCTTTGATTTGAGGAGAACAGAGAAAGAAGACAAGCGGAACTTGAATAGCAGATGTCGTGGGATACTTTGAAGAAAATGCTGATCTTGGAAATTCTGTACTCTAGTTCTCTTACTCTTGAAAATATTTCAACCACCTGTGCCCAGGAAGAAGCAAGCTTTTGGTGGAATTGTATTCAGTGCAGGGAAGGCTGCACATGTCAAAAATTGCAGTGAAATTCTGATTCCTTTACAGTAGAATTTATCACTATGAATGACTAGGCTCCTGCTTTATGTAGTAGGAGTCTAGAATATAGAAGTCATGAATCTTTTTCTTACAAAATGAGATATTTCCAAACTCCTTACACATTACAGAGGTCATCTCTTTCATCCATGAGCAAAGCATGAAAGCCCTCTGCAGGATGCTCACCTGGCTGAACGGCCTCTCTATGAGTGCTTGAAGTTCTTTTAGTTTTTTCACATTTTCTCTAGCGCTGGATAGGATAGTATTTGAGACTTCTTTCATACTCCGCAGGTCCGTGACTAGCTGATACAGAGGTTTTTGCCAGGAGTATAGTAACATGAGTATCCACATAATAAGGCCTTTACTCTAAGCAAGCATAAGAAACAGTCTCATTAAAATAATAATTCAGTGGTTTTGGTAACATGTGATCTTTGCTCAGAGCAGCTGACCTAAAAATCTCTTGGTTATTCCTATGTGCATGCAGAGATTTTTGAAGGTAGTAAAAGTTGCAAAAGGATAAAACGTAAGCTATTAGTTCACACTTTGTTGAATTATTAAAAGATAATATTATAAAACATATAATATCTATGTTATTTTACTAATATTTCTGATAAGTTCTAATTTATACCATGAAGAATTTTCTTTTTTCTTCTGAAATTCTACCACCACTCAGTGAGTTCTTTTATGTTTGTATATTTGCCTGAGAGAATCTAAGTATTTACTCAAGTCAGTATGTGCTGCAGTGCCTGACCCAGGAAAGAGGGATTCCACCTGTGCCCACATCATTGACACCCAGTGATTCATTCGTATTAATGAATCAGATGAGTCATTCGTATTGATTTTTGATTGGTAATTTGTTTTATGACATTACAACAAAGAGACAATGAAGAAGACAAGACATTCCTAAACAGGCTTCTCTCCTCAGCTGATCCCAACACCAGCCCCCTGCTGATATCAGAACAGTCTGTTTTGTTGACATGTGTCCGAGCAGAAAATGGCACAGCGTTGTCTTTAGTAACAGCATCAGTGGGATTCACAGTGGAGGGTCCCCCCTAGTTCACTACTACTAGCAGAATTGAGCCTGAAAATCCCGGGGGCTGAAGATCTCTAGGTAATATGCCTGATTTCTTTACATCCATGAACCGTTTTAGTGGTAAAGAACAGAGAACTGAATAGGATTAAATATAGTCCTCAGCATGTTTATATGCTGAGTAAAATGTATGGCTATGTAGTAACTCTCAGTAAAATTTAAATTTAAGCTTATTGAAAAATCCCTGCTCCTCTTCCTCTTTGATCTTTGTCCTTTACTTGATTATCCTCATTATTAATGAGCTTAACAGAGGAAAAGAATGCTGGTATCATTAAGAAGGTTGTAGAGAAAGAAGATAGTATTTTAAGAGGGGATGCATGTGAAAATATTTTAAATAATGTTAGGACGAAGGATAATGCAGGAAATCAGAAAGGAGAGACTATAATGATGAAAATTTGGAGCTGCCATAAATGATTGAGGCTTGATATGTAAACTGTGTTGTTCTCAGAACAGAGGCAATCGTTACGGCCATGAGAAGCAAAACAATGTTTTATAGGCCATTGTTGGGGAGACTTACAAATTAAGAATAAAAGGTGACAGAGGAGTCATTGAGAATGACGAATGAAGGTGGTGTCAGGGAAATAGAAGCAGAATAAGGAGATCCTTGAAAGGAAGACACGATGGCTCGGGTGGTGCAGTATAGGATCCCATGTAGGAGTCACTAGTAACAGGGAGTACTCAAAACTGGGGTGTGTTTCTTACATGTTCACGAATTTTGCAATCTTTTATTTTACACATGGAGGTTCCCATTCATTTCCTGTTTTCGTACAGTATAATAGCTGCAATCCTGTGTCTAATGCATTGGTTGAAGTAAACTTGTCTGCATGGATGATTTATAGATCTGTTATTTATGTTGCTACTATAGATCTTTAGTCATTCCTTGATTTCGCTCATGCTTCATCAACTGCATAATATAATTTCTCTTCAATTGCTTACAGGCCTCCAACTTTTTCTGCGTGTACAGTTAACATTACCTCTAATAATCTGAAGCCTGGTAAACGACATACTGTCTCATTTGATACAGTAAAAAACCCAGGTAAAAGACTCACGTTCATCCGTCGGATGTGCTGCATATCTTCAGGGAGATGGAGGGAATTGGTGTGGCACTTGTCGGAGACATTGATAAAGTACTCTTTGCCCTGGGCATACTGTTCATCCTGAAAGTGATCAGACAATTAGTTAGGGTTGTTGGGCATTCAGTAGATGAACCTAAAACCACAACATTAACATATTGATACATGTATAATTTTTTAATGGGGGGGGGCATCCCAAAATTTGCAAGTCATTATTTTCCTACTTTTTCTATACATTGTCTCTATAAAATTGATTTTACATCTAACTTCTCTAAGTTTAACCTTTTCCCTTCTCTGTTATATTATTATATATTGTTTATTTTTTAGTATTTGAACCAACTATAGTATATATGTACCGATATTTGGTGCTTCTCAGGTGATGGTAGTGGGAAAGAACATTCCTGCCAATGCAGGAGATATAAGAGGACTCAGGTTTGATCCCTAGGTGTGGTGAATCCCTTGCAAGAGTGTACATCAGCATACTCCAGTATTCTTGCCTGGCCAATCCTATGGACAGAGGAGCCTGTTGGGCTACAGTCAGTAGGGTTGCAAAGAGTTGGACACAACTGAAGTGACTTAGAATGTATGCATGCACCTATATTTAACCATTTAGTCTCTTGTTTACTGTGGGTTAGAGCCAATATATTCCCTTATAAGGAGTTATAAGTTATGACTCTGACTTATCTCTGATCCTCATACCAAGAAGCTTAGTGTTCATTCCAGGTGCAGAATACAATGTTGTTTATGGGGACAAAATGGTACTGCAGAAAAACATGGCATAAAGTTATAGGAAATACTAAGCAATGGACTGAGAATAAGAGTAGAAAAATCTAGCTAACACATTGACAGAGAAAAACTAATCTTTGGCAAAAGTTATGAACATTTCAAGAGATTACTTGGAAGAGTTGGAAAAAAAATGGACAGTCAAAAATGGAGGATAAAACAAAAATAGTGAGTAAAAAGAACTACGTGAATTTAACAGAAACCTTTAGTGCCACTTTTTATTAGCTGTCTGCTCTACTGTGTGCTCCTTGATTGACCTAAAAGAATTAACATACAATTTTCAAACACCTTCATCAGAAAGAGAATAATTGTTTCCAATTGTAAACTCCCCTTCTATTGTAGCTCAAAACCTATTTACTGCAAATCTTAAAACAATAATTTGTAGCATTAAAAAAAACTACCAGTATTCGTTTTTGTGACCGGGATTCAGCTTTGTTTAACATGCTCCATCCACCCAGTTCACTGCAGAGCAGTTCTCATTTATTGGCTATTTACTCTGAGCCTGGAGAAGAAAGCCCAGAGAGACACTGAAGGACCAGAAAATCAACATGCTTCCTTTTCCCCAGTCCCACCTAAAAGTGTTTTATGTCAGGTAGTATTGTGGACTGAATCTGTGTTCTTCAACTTCATGTGTTAGAGCCCTAACTGCCAAAGTGCTGTGTTTTGAAATGGACTGTAGCCCACCAGACTCCTCTGTCCATGGGAGTTCTCAGGCAAGAATACTGGAGTGGCTTGCTGTTCCCTCTTCCAGGGAATCTTCCAGACCCAGGGATAGAAACCAGGTCTCTCACATTATGGGCAGATGCTTTACCATCTGAGCCACCAGCGAAACCCATTAACGTTAAATGAGGTCATAGGGTGGAAAACTGATCCAACAGTGTTTTAGTGTTTTCATGAAGCAAAACAGCAGAGAATTTTCTCTTTTCTCTGTACATCTCTGTGTCTTTTCCTCTGTCTCTCTTCCCCACCCCACCCTGTGTGAGGACACAGGGAGAAGCCAGCCTGGGAAGAAAGAGTTCTTACCAGAACCTCACCTTGCTGGCACCCTGATCTTGGACTTGTAGACCCCAGAACTGTGAGGAAATAAATTTCTGTTGTTTATTCCACTGAGTCTATTGTATTCTTTTATGGCATTCCTAGCCTACAAATACAAAATCATTTATTTTGGAAAATAAAAAACAAAATGAATGAAAGGAAATTGAAAAAGTTATTGCACTTCTTAGGAATCTTTGAGATTTCATAAAACTGAACCTTTCTTCGATTTCCACATCTTATGAGCTGATAGCTTCTTTGACCCAGAGAGGGTGTTATTTGAAGTTTGGCTGATGCAGCCTTCTTATTGAAAGGATGATATAGCCCAGTCACTTACACGAAGGTTCCTTCTAGGAGCCTGGCGGGCTATTATCCATGGGGTCAGAAAAGTCAGACACGACTTAACAACTAAACTACCACCACCACAGTACTTACAAAATCAGTGAACATTTTCACGGAGTGGTTATACATGCCGGTGGACAGAACGGAGGCATGGACAAACAGGTCTATAAGGGAGGCCCGGCAGACGTCATCCCCTTCAGGACAGAGGGACGGGCATAAGATGCCTTGGCACAAGAGCAGATTTGACATGACCAGCAGCAGGAGCAGGCAGGACCCTGTTTAAATAAAAACATGTGCCATTTTTAGATGATATAGTCACCTGAGATTATCAAATCCATCCTGTGGAGGGAAGGCTTCTCTTTCCCTGTTGCTCTGAGCAAGAGTTGGTGCTGTAGTAGTTGGGGTGGGGAAGGAGCGCTTTCTGTGTAAATTTAGATGGATGATGATATTGTACAGATAGAGAGTTGGAGAAGTAGGTTACTCCCTGCATTTTTGTATTGCTCCCAGAAGTACTTCTGTGCTCTGCAAACATTTGGAACTTAATTCTGAACCAGATTGCTTAGGCCATTCTTTTAAGACAGTTTAATACTGGGACTCTGCAGACTTTCAGCAGCGAGGCCTCTAGGAGTTTATGATTTTTTCACTCTACATTGTCTAATGCTTGCATTTTAGACACTGAAATGACAAGAAAAGTCCAGTTGATCTGTGTGGTTTACCATCACGCTGGGATAAGAGTAAACACGTGACTGACTGATCTCTGCTATTGACTAAAAAGAGAATACTAAGAGAAAAATGATACTGTACCTTGGATCTGCTCACTCACCTAAAAGCCCCATGCATGTCTTTGATACTTTCACAAGAGCTTTAGAACATCTTAAAATTTGTGTTTCACAGGAACCCTGTGAGATAGCCTTAATCTTCACTATGATCACCAAGTTATATCAATTAAGATGCAATGACTTAGAGAGGGCAAGTAATTTTCCCCAGGTCCCATTAGAAGCAGATGCAGGTGAGTGGGCACCAGTACACTCCTCTGTTCACTTCTGATGTCACATCACACATGCCTGTGGCTCTCGGTCTGCATGTGTGTAACCAGGACCACATTGGGAGCTGTGATGACTCTGCTTAAAGAGAAAAATATTTTGTCTTTGACTGCAAAACAGCAGTGGCCTTAGAACATTGGTTTTATCCACTGTTCTGCTCTGTCTATAAAACACTCACTGTTACAGTCTTTGACAATTATCAGTGTGGGGGCCTGGTTCTCCTGGCTAGCCTTTCTTCTAGACACCTTGACAGCTCTTCTACTTTTATGCATCCTTAATCTTCTCATTATGTTTGTTTCTTCGAGAAAATAGCAAATAAATCTCCAAATGGTAATACAAGAATATTACCTGGTCAGCACCCTAGACAACATCACTGGCTCTGCAAACAAGGCCTGCCCTTTCCTGACTTTGACTTTTTAGGGACAAATTTATGTGTCTGGTTGGGAGTACATCCTGACAACTCATGGGGCTTAGTTTTTGAACCATCTCCAAACATCTCCTCTTTGATAGTAGAACTAGACCTTCATGCTTCCACGATGTATTGTAATATTTCAGAAATTATTCCTGGCCCTACCTTTGGCCAACAGAAGCATAAAATCATAGACTCTTGCAAGCGTGATTTTAATATTACTTTTCCTGTGTGTCCTTTGTAAGTAATATAATTTAAGACTCAAGTGAGCAAGAATTGAGTTTGGACAAGAGAAATGATAAAATAGAGATTTTATCCTCTTGAATGAGATCTGAACATGATTCTTTTTCCAATTTACCAGAAGAGTAGTAATTTAATTAAGGATAAGATATCAGCATTTACTAGGTTTCTCTACTCTTTGTTAGTTTAAAGGGGCATGGTATCTAAGAATAAACTGGTCATTTAAAATTATGTGATGAAAATAAAAGAAGTGGTTCTCAAAAAGGAGACATAAAAGTTGGAGAAATTTGGGACTGTCTCTCTCATCAACTAAAGAGCTTATTGTGACAGGCAAGGAGGATAATAGGTTGTATGAACACAGATGTATTTGTGTACATATATTTCTGTGCATGTTACATGTGTTATGCATAAATATATGCTTAATTCCTACATGGAATTTTGGAACTTATAAAATTCAATTCTATAAGGGGTAGTAAATATAGCAGAATACCCTAATTCCTAATGTAATTGATCATTTATTGGTAGATGACTAACTATATGATTTCCTTTTCTGTTAAAATGTTAGATATGTCATTGCTTTGGTAGCACATATATGAAAAAATTGGAATAATAATGAGAAGATTAGCATGGCCCCTGCCCAAGGATGAAACACAAATTTGTGAAGCATTCCATGTTTTTTGTACCAACTTCAAGGGTTGGGATGGGAAGGAAGGTGGGAAGGAGGTTCAAGGGCAAGGGGACATAGGTATCCCTGTGGCTGATTCATGCTGATGTTTGGCCAAAAGCAGTACAGTGTTGTAAAGCAATTTTCCTTCAACTAACATCTATACATTTAATTATTAAAACTGTTACTGGGGATCATATAACAGGTTCAGATATCCACTGTATGACTAAAGAGGATCTGACTGGAAACTGATGGTGTCAATTATCATTGGTTAGTGATTCATTAACTTTATAGTTGAGAGAAAAGTAAACTCACAAACACTATTGTCTTGATTCAGTGTCATAGCAAGCTATAATCCTTGTCTGCGTTCACTTTTAGGTGGTGTGGTGCCCAAACTTTGAAACTGAGGCTGTTCCCAGAAGCACACAGTCGTGAGTCCTGCCCAGGGATTTTGTTCCTGATGCTGGAGGCTTCTGTTCGCTGGTCACTAAGGCCGAAATTTTCTCTGCTGAGCATTCTCTGGGTCTATCACATGCACAAGTCTTTATATTTTGGTTTTCTAATTTGATTCTCTTATTCTTTTGATCAGTCTACCAAGTCCCTTTACGATTTATTGTCAGACCCTTTTATGCTTTGATCTTTCTGATGCTCATTAGTGAATTTGCTTCCATGTCTATCTCTCTGAGTAGTTTTCAGCATCTACATAAACCCTACCCTATTCTCTTACTGTCTGGATTTTGGCGTTTAGCATCAGCATATTTTCATGAACTTCATTTTCCTTCCGGTGCGGTTTCTGGTATACAGCTTAAGCTGGTTGGCTCTCATCTGGCTTGTTCGTGTTGTCTCCAAACAATTAGAGAACTCTTCTTTCTTTCTAGGTAATACTCCCCTTGTTTTGATACCATTGCTAATTTTCTGTGATTTCACTTCCTGCCTCATAAGCTTTGTCTTTCTCAATCTACTGTAACTTGAGTACTATGTGCCTCTATGTTGGTATTACTATTTTAAATCAATATCAACTTAGTATAGCAGAGAATTAAAGGGAAGAAAATTACAGTAGTATTAGTAATAATGCATTCCCCCAAATTATAATTAAGTAATGCTCCCAGTTTTAAATGACTTTCTATCCATGTATTGTTGAGGTCCCCTACTCATTTTTCCTTACTAGGTGTTTCAATTTTGAAATATATCATCAAAACAGAAAATTAATAAGGAAACATAAGCCTAAAAGGAAATATTAGAGCAAACAGACCTAATTGATATCTTCAGCACATTCTATCCAAATGCAGAAGAGTACACTTTCTTCTCAAGTACACATGGAACATTTTCCTCATCTTGGGTCACAAATCAAACCTCAGTAAATTTAAGGAAACTGAAATTATATCACGCATTTTCTCTGACCACACTAGAGATGATATCAATTATATGGGGAAAAAAAACTTTAAAGAACACAAATACATGGAGATTAAGCAACACATTTCTTAATAATGAACAGGTTACTGAAGAACTAAGGGAAATCAGAACATTCCTAGAAACAAAGAACACTGAAAATATGATGATCTAAAACCTAGAGGATGCAACAACAGCAGTTCTAAGAGGGAAGTTTATAGTAATGCAAATCCTCCCTCAAGAATCACATTGGATCGACCACCTAACTTTACATATCTTTCACTGTTTTTAAATTTCTCTTACCAATGTCTCAAAGGTTTTGATAAAATCTTTCGACACCTTTTTTGAGTTTATTTCTTATTGTTTTATCTTTTTGTGATGCAATAGTAAATGGATTGTTTTCTTTATTCCACTTTCTGATAGTTTGTTGTTGATATACACGTCGACAACTGAGTTTCGTATATTGGAATATAGTAAACATGATGTATGCTCCATCTTTAAAGAATAGACATTTTCCCACAGATAAGACATATAGATGATCAAGAGGTATATGACAAGATGCTCAGCATCACTAATAAGCAAAGGAAATGCAGATCAAAAGCACAACAGGTATCACCTCATACCTGTTTGAATGGCTAGTACCAAAAGGTAAGAAATGACAAATGTTATTGAGGATGTGGAGAAAAAGGAGTGGTTATGCACTGTTGGTAGGGATGTACACTGGTCTCCCATGGAGAGAACCTCCCACTGTGGAGGTTCCTCAAGAAACTTAGAAGAGAACTGTTATGTGATGCATTATCCCACTTCTGGATATATAGTCAAAGGAAATGAAATCATTGTCTCAAAGAGAGATCTGTATTCCCATGTTTACTGAAGCATTATTCACAGTAGCCTTGGTATAGGCACAACCTGAGTATCTTTTGACAGGTAGATGGATTAAAACAATGTGATGTGACATATATAGGTAAATATTATTTATCCATTAGAAAAAGAAAGAAATCCTTCCATTTGTGGCCACATAGGTATAATTGGAGGGCATTACACTAAGTGAACTAAGTCAGAGAAAGACAAATTCCGTATGATCTCAATTATAAGGAATCTCAAAAAAAAAAAAAAAAGATGGAACTCAGAGTAGAAAAAATGATTGCCAAAGACTGGAGGGTAGGGGAAATAGGGAGAGATTTTTAAAGGTTACACACTTTCATATATAAAAAATTAATAAGATCTGAAGATATAACTTTGAGCTTCATGATATAATCATGGGATCAAATTATGTATTTGAGCAAGCTCTGGGGATTGGTTATGGATAGGGAAGCCTGTGTTGCTGCAGTCCATGGGGTCACAAAGAGAGGGACATGAATGAGCAACTGAACTGAACAGGGCTCTAATATATAGCATGGTTAATGTAACTATAAGATAGTGTTGTATTTTTGCAATTGTCTGAGAGAGTGGACATCATTGAGCAGCATCACCAACTAGATGGACATGAGTTTGAGTAAGCTCTGGGAGTCAAGGATGTACAGGGAAGCCTGGTGTGCTGCAGTCCATGGGGTCTCAAAGAGTTGGACACGGCTGAATGACTGACTCAAATGAAGGGAGTGGAACTTACCTGTGTTCTCCTCAAAAAGCAAAAGTTAAATGTGTGTGGTGATGGCAGTGTTACTTAATAGAAAAGGAAACTCGTTTCTAATCCATGCACAAATGGGGGTGGACAAGATGACGGAGGGGTAGGTGGAAGTGGGATACACCTCTCTCCACCGATGCATCAAGAACATCTAAAGATGCAGCAGTTCTCACAGAAGACCAGGTGAATCCTGGCAGGACTCTCTGACTACTGAAAAGGAACATCTGGATCCATACAGAACTTGGTAGGACAAAGGAAAGAAGGGACAAGGAGGAAGGGGAAAGAAGGAGGAGAGCAAGTGGAACAGCTTGCACCTGGGGGTGAAGGGGCTGAAGCACTGGGGAGAGATCCCCGCATCCATGGCCATCTACTGGGACAGGGGCGGCATTTGAAGCAGTTGAGGAGTGAGCTAACTAATCTGTGACAGTCTGAACAGAGTAAGAACCACATAGACAAGCCATGCTGCAGCCTTTCATACCTCGGACAAGGTTGTAAGTCCACTGGTGTCCACGGAAGCTGGGAGCTGGAGCCATGGGGATTGAGGAATGATCCCAGGGTGAGGACTCCTGTTGACTGTGGGGAGTCAGCCAGATGGGATGGGATGGAGAAAATCTGCTGCATGGGATGCTTCTTAAGGAAAGCCATTAGGCCATAAAGGTAGGCTTCTACTGCCTGTGGAGTAGAGCTATCTCTTTCTCCATGCTGGTACCTGTAGGTTGAGCAATAGAGAAAGACTTCAGTGAGGGTGGTCCTTAAGTGCCTGATGCACTAATCAATGGAGAATTTTAAATGTCTATCTATATACCCGACCCAACCCTATTCTCTGTCTAAATTTTGGGTTTTAGCATCGTAATGTTTTTATGAAATTAAATAACTTCTAGTAGAGTTTCTGATTTACAAATTAAGCTAATTCCTCACATCTGGCGTGTTCTTGGTGTTTCAAGAAACTTTGAGAACCTTCCTTCCTCTCAAGGCAATACTGCCCTTTACTTTACTACCATTGCTGACTTCCCATACTTTCACTTCTTGCCTAATATATTCTGTCTTCTATACTCACTATAAATTTAGCAGTAGGTGTCTGTATGTTGGTATCAATATTTATAATAAATTATAACCTGATGCAGTAGAAAATCAAAAGGAATACACTTACAACAATAATAATAAATTGCCCCCAAACTATAATGCATTAATGCTCCCATTTAAAACTTATTTTCTATCTATATATTATTGGGGTCCCTTAACTCATTTTCCTTACTAGGTGGCTCAATTTTGAAATGAAATGTAGAAAACAATAGATTGGTAAACTCTGTAAATTACCTTCCTTTTGATATACCTCATTAGTAAGTATGCAAATATTAGTATTTTTTCCAGTGGGGCTGTTCTTAGTATACATTATAGCTCACTGTGGGGTGATTCCTATTGATAGAAGATTGTACACTGTGAACTGTAATTGTCAAACAAGTGAGTGGAGATGAAAGAAAGTAATGTCAGGAAAGCACAGGCTTTTGTTGATCTAGAAGGAAAACCTTGCTGTGTCTCTCATCTACAGTCTAATCTTCAGATTTATTGAAACTCTTACTTTTCTTATGCTCCATTAAAAATTTAGATTATTTGGGGTTTTTGCACTTGGGTTGTATGTCTCATGTATTTTTGGATATTAAGCACTTATCAAATATATGATTGGGAAATATCTTCTGTCAATCTGTAAATTGCCATTTGATTTTGCTGATGTTCCTTTGTTTGGAGTTTGATGTGGTCCCACTAGTCCGTTTTTGCATTTGTTGCCTTTGCTTTTGGTGTGAAACCCAAAAACTCATTGCAAAGACTGATGGCAAGAAGATTACCTCGATGTCTTCTTCTAGGAGTTTAATTGCTTTAAGTCTTATGTTCAACTTTTTAATCCCTTTTTAGTAGATTTTTGTGTATGGTAAAAGATGGGCACAGTTTCATTTTTTCACAGGACTATCCAGTTTTCCCAGTGCCATTTTGTAAATCTTGTCCTTTCCCCACTGGATATTCTTGGCTCCGTTTTCATAAGCTAACCGACAATATACGGATGTGCCTTTCTTTCCGGCTTCGCTGTTCTGCTCTGTTGATCTATGTGTCTGTGTTTGTGCCAGAAGCAAATCATTCTGTTTTGATTACTATAGCTTTCTAATACAATTTGAAACCAGCAACCCTAGTCTTGAACTTTGTTCTTCTTTCTCAAGATCACTTTTATCTTAGGTGTTTTGTGATTTAATACAGCAGAACAGACCAAGAAGAGATGTAAAAAATAAACAGAACTATACAAAAAATATCTTAATGACCCAGATAATCACAATGGTGTAGTTTCTCACTCAGAACCAGAAATTCTTGAATGTTAACTCCAGTGGGTCTTAAAAAGCACTGCTGCCAACAAAGCTTGTGGAAGTGATAAAATGCCAGCAAAGCTATTTAAAATCCTGAAAGATGATGCTTTAAAGTGCTCCATTCAATATGTCAGAAATTTTGGAAAAGCCAGCAGTGGCCAGAGGACAGGAAGAGTTCAATCCTCGTCCCAATTCCCAAGACGGACAGTATTAAAGAATGTCCAAGCCACTGAACAGGTGCACTCATCTCCAGTGCTCATAAGATTATGCTCAAAATCCTCCAGGCTAGGCTTCAGTATTATGTGAACCTAGAACTTCCAGATGTTCAAGGTGGGTTTAGAAAAGGCAGAGGAACCAGAGATCAAATTGGCAACATTTGCTGTAACATAGTAATGCCAAGGGAATTCCAGAAAAACATCTGCTTCATTGACCTCACCAGACTGTGTGGAATCACAACAAAGTGGAAAATTCTTAAGGAGATGGGAATACCAGTTGAACCTTACCTGACTTCTGAGAAACCTGTATGCAGTTCAAAAAGTAACAGTTAGAGGCAGACAAGGAACAATAAACTGATTCAAAATGAGTGAAGGAGTCCGTCAAGGCTGAATACTGTTACCCTGCTGATTTAACTTATATGCAGAGCATGTCATGCGAAATATTGGACTGGATGAGTCCTAAAGGCTGGAATCAAGATTACTGGGAGAAATATTAACAACCTCAGATATGTGAATGATACCACTCTAATGGCAGAAAGTGAAGAGGAACTAAAAAGCCTCTGATGAGGGTGAAAGAGGAGAGTGAAAAAGCTGGCTTGAAACTCAATATCAAAAAAGCTAAGATCATGGCATCTGGCCCCATCACTTACATGCAAATAGAAGGGGAAAAGGTGGAAGCAGTGACAGATTTCCTCTTCCTGGGCTCTAAAATCACTGTGGATGGTGACTGCAGCCATGAAATTAAAGACGATTGCTTCTTGGCAGGAAAGCTCTGACAAACCTAGACAGTGTGTTAAAAGCAAAGACATCACTTTGCCGACAGAGGTCTGTATAGTCAAGGCTATGCTCTTTCCAGTAGTCATGTACACATGTAAGAGCTGGGCAGACAATAAAGAAGGCAGAGTGCTGAAGAACTGATGTTTTCGAACTGTGCTGGTGTAGAAGACTCTTGAGAGTCCCTGGGCACCAAGAAGATCAAACCAGTCAACCTTAAAGGAAATCAAACCCAAATACTCTTCGGAAGGACTGATGCTGAAGATGAATCTCCAATACTTTGGCCACCTAATGTGAATAGCTGACTCATTGGAAAAGACCCTGATGCTGGGAAAGATTGAAGGGAGAAGAAAAAGAGGGTGACAGAGGATGAGATGGTTGGATGGCATCACCAATTCAATGGGCACGAACTTGGGCAAATTCTAGGAGATGGTAAGGGACAGGGAAGTCTGGGGATCTGAGTCTGTGAAGTCACAGAGAGTCAGACAGGACCTGGCAACTGAACAACAACAACAGTTTTATACATTTTGTAGAATTTTTTTTTTTTCTGTTTTGTGAAAAATGCCTTGGAATTTCGAGAGAGACTGCAGTGAATATGAAGATAGCTGTAGGTAGTATGGATGTATTAAAATATTAATTCTTCCAATCAATAAATATGAAATATGTCCCTCTTGTATCTTTTAAATATTTCTTTCATGAGTGTCTTGAATGTTTTCATTCATAGATCTTTCAACACTTTGTTTAAATTTATTTATAAGTATTTTATTTTTTTGATGCAATTGTAAATGGGATTGTTTGTATTTCTGTAATGTGTTTTGGTGTATGGATAGGTAATCGAGTTTTATATATTCGAATACAGTGTACAAAATGCATGCTGTTTTTTAAAGAATAGACAATTTCCCCCCCAAATAAGACAGTTTTTTATCTGTATCTTTCAAAACTCTGAAATCCCCTGGGTATATACCAGGAGAAATCTATAATTCCTTAGTCCTTGGCTTCCTATCAGCACCAGAGAGCTTTCAGTATGGATAAGGCTTTAGGTTACATTAGACAAGTCAGTCTCCTCATTGGGTGTCATGGTCTAAATGCTTGTGTTCTCTCAAAATTCATATGTTGAAAACCTAATAACCAAAGCCACGATTTTAGATGGTGGGACCATTTGAAAATAATGAGTTCATGAGTTCAGAACCCACATGCAGGCAGAGCCCACATGAATGGGATTAGAGCTCTTGTGAAAGAGGCCTGAAATACTTGTTCATCCCTGCTATTTAGGGATATGTCCTGGAAGAGGCCCTCACTCACTCAACCATGCTGGCACCCTGATCTTGGACTTCTAGCCTCCAGAACTGTGATAAATAACGTGGTTTATAAACCACCCAGCCTCTGGCATTTTGTAATAGCAGCCTGCATGCACTAAAACTCTGGACATGATTAACTGGGAAAAAAGAAAATTGTCAATCTTGTTTTCCCTTCCTAGGTCATGAATGTGGAACAGGTAGCATAGATATTCAATTCCAGTGGCATGTGGTAACATAAACCATAGAATTGTACATTTCTTTCAAATTGTAGTTCTGTGACATGCTTACCTGGGAAGATATTTTCTTATATGTAATTAACATTTAAACCAATAGATGGTGGATTTTATGCAATTAGTTGAGGGTGTTAAGAGCAAAGATAGAGGTTTCCCAAACTAAAAGCAATTCAGCCTAAAGACTGCACCATTACTGGTAACCCAATCTCCAGCATGTCAGCCCAAAGATGAAGCAACTGAACCCTAAGGCCTGTCGCTGGGCTCTCATCAGAATCCCAACATAACTGCTCTTTGACTTAGTAAACTTATCTTCACTTCTCTAGGCCTTGGTTTTCTCAACTAAACAAGGAAATTAGAGTAGAAAATCCTTTACATTTCCTAGATTATGCAAATCTCTGTATAAAACATGATCTCAAAGTGAAGTTTTACTCTTTTTCCTGAAAAGAAAATTATCAATTGGTCGTGCAGCATCCGTGTTTGGATCTCTTCTACTTCTAATTATCTGCTCTATCTCACAGTGTATTTTTCTAGCTTAGCTTTAGGAAAAATTCCTTGATAGAAATAATTACTTGATTGTTAGGGAATACTATTTTTATCTTTGGTCTTTCATTGAAAAGCAGGAGTTGTAGTTAAGCACAATACTGAGAGAAAACTGTTTCTAAATATCAGTATGTCACCTTGAGGAATTTTGCTATGCACAGTTGCTCATTTGAGTCTAACACTTTATGACTCCATGGTCTGATGACCCCGCAGCCCACCAGGCTCCTCTGTCCATGGGAATTCTCTAGGCAAGAATACTAGAGTTGTTTGACATGCCCTCTTCCAGTGATCTTCCTGACTAGGGATGGAATCCAGGTCTCCTGTACTGCAGGCGGACTCTTTACTGTCTGAGCCCACAGTTTCCAATAAAATGAGTCTTGACGTATACAGAACATGCGTGATTTGTCTACTTTTGTTTCTTGCAACAGTGGTTTTTTTCCAGTTAACATATCAGTCCCGTTTCCATTCACCTGAAAGCTATCTAGAATGCAAGTTCTTTTTGAAAAAAATAAATAAATAAATAACACAAAAAGAACTTCCATCTGGAATAGCGGTTAAGATTTTGTCCAGTTGTCATTTTTTTCAAAATACCAGAGTCTGAGTATTTGCTTTTAATTGTAATATTTACCTCAAAAGGAACAAATAAGCTGGTCTGTGAAAAATACCAGTTTCTGCCATGGTTGATACTCAGTAAATAGTAAGTTCAGGGTAGTTGGTGCAGCCTTTGTAAACCCAAGAGAACTGAATTAAAGCAGTGGGGATTGGTGTTGTTCAGATAATTAACTATAAGACAGAATGTGGTCAGTGAGATAAAAATGAAAAGAATGAAATTAGGAAGCCATAAGGAGGAAGATGATACTTTCATCAGGGAAAAGTAGGTAACAATTCATCAAGGAGGTGGATTTCTTTTGTTACCTTTGAAGAGAGAGTAGGTGTTTGTGTACAATGTAAGAATATTTGATTTGTAGACTCTCCTTAAAGTATTTTCATCTGTCATGATCAGAGAGTACAGCTAAGAAACTGAACTCCTCTAGTGAAGCTGAGAATCCTATGGTAAAAAGTAGACTCAAGCAGCAGGTTCAGAGCACTGTCTCTAGTTCTGTCCTATTCAGCCTTTTAGTCAGTGACTCGATTATCACAGTATCTTAGGACATGAAACTGTGAGGGCTAGTGTATGTGGAATAAAAGACCTTTGTAAATTAGGACTTAAATTTTAATAGAAAAACAGAAATGAGGTAAATTTCAAAGTTAAATGCTGTACCACAATTGGGACACGTGTGGAGAGGGAAAAGCACAGAATGCCCTAAGTCCACATAAAAGGAGACCTGAGCTGTGTCGGAGTCAGGAAAGACTGTTGTATGGAAGTGGTTTTTACTGAGAGCCGAAAGATGTCAAGGAGGTAATCATGTAAGAGAGGGAGGGTGTTTCAGGGGGAAGAAGGCACTTATAAAGAGCTTTAGCCATATGTGAGAATATAGAGTGAGAAGAACAGACATGCTAGGATTGAGCCTTTACAGAATTTAATTGACTTGGTAAAACTTATGCTAACTGGACAATGAATACAAGGTGGAATATCATCACCTCTGTGAAAGAGATAAGAATCAAGTTTTGCAGAACATAGGAGATATTTCCATTTACCAGGTAATTCAGTAAAGATTCACTTAAACCTAGGAAACCTGGTTTCTATTGCTACTTTTGCATTGAGTTTTATAAGTTTAGATAAGTGACATAATCATTCTGGGTTTACTTATATATCCTTAATATGGGAGGATTGTCTAGATAATTTCCAAGGTTTCTTCCTTTTCTAAATGTCCAGTGAATCCCACTGGTTATTATCTGGAATTAAAAAAAAAAACTTTTACATACCAAGTGTAATATCTGAAATACCTACAAAATTATATAAAAAGCATTGAAATTCTTGCTTATTTTCTTTTTTCAGTTTTTTTAAAATGTATTTTCCAGATAAAATGGCAAGATATTTAAAGTATACATGACAATTTAAATAGGTATACATTACTAATGGATTCCCTCATTGATTTAATTAACATATCTATTAATATCACCTCACATATTTACCTTTCAAGATCTTTTTGGTGAGGACTTTTAAGTTTTACTCTCTTATATGTGTGCTAAGTGACTTCAATCATGTCAAACTCCTTGTGACCCCATGGACTATATAGCCTGCCAGGCTCCTCTGTCCATGGGGATTCTCCAGGGAAGAATGTTAAGGTGGGTTGTCATGCCCTCCTCCAGGGGATCTTCCTGAACCAGGGATTCTACACTTTTTTCCTTATGTAATGTCCTTGTATTCCTTTGTCTTTCGAAACTTTCTTTAATCTAAAATCTACTTTATCTCACATTAGCATATGCTTTTATCCTTTTATTATTCAAATATCCATGTGATTATTTAGTTTCTTGGGCTTTCCTGGTGGCTCAGATGGTAAGGAATCCACTTGCCTTGTGAAGAGTTGGGAACATCCCCTGGAGGAGGACATGGGAATCCGTATTCTTGCCTGGAGAATTCTATGGACAGAGGAACCTGGTGGGCTACAGTCCATGGGGTCACACAGAGTCAGGCATAGCTTAGCAACTAAACCATCATCTGGTGTTCCTTCACATGTATTCCTTGGGAGGAACAGCCCTACTCAGGCTGCCTTCTGACACTAGGCTGGAGGTCAGGAATGCTGGGCCTGGCTTGTCCTCTCTTAGGTGCTGCTGTGTTGCTCTTCCATTCTTCAGGCCCTAATCTAGTTCACCTTCTTCTTGCCAAATATACAAGGTCTCCTTTAGTGGTCTCTTTTTATTTCCAGAACAGAGAGAGGAGTGGGCACAAAGAGATCAAGGCCATCTTGTCTGAACCAGAAGCCCAAGGTGTGTTTATAACCTAGGGAAGAGATTTTATGGAGGGAAGTTGAGGAGCAAAGTGAAAAGGAGTCCACAGTAGGCTGGAGATGAAAGTCTTGGAGTCCCCTTCTTTAGACGTCATCAGAAGCTGAGAAAGTATTTTTTCTAGGTGATATGTATATTCATCTCTGAGTGAGTACACTTTCTGTTTCAGCAAACTGTAAGTCTTCTGATTGTTTTCATTAATTTTCTTTACAAATGCATATATATGATGATATCCATGTGACATTTTATTCATTCTTCTAGGCCATTGCTCCACCTTTATTATGACTTGAGATTTAAACCCTGAAAAAAAGATATCTATTGTAGAGTTTGGATTACTTACTAGTAGATGAATTGACGGAATAACAAAAGAACTAAAGGTGATTACTTAATTGAGCTCACACAATTTTATATATGCATATGAAGAGAGTTATTCACATATAATTGTATTCTTGGCCCCTTGTGGTATTCCGAGAACTTTGATTGAAACTATATGTAAAAGAAATTACTTTATTATGATAGTTAACTTGTATAAACATGTGTGTACATTCAGAATCCATTAGTCCAGTGGCCGTAAAAATGAGTGTCCTCATCCCCTGGGGAAGAAAATGTTAATATTTCCATTTCCATTTATTTTTATCTCACTGTCATTTAATTTATATTTTGTATATATTTGTTAAATGTCATAATATATTAGAATAGCAATGCATATATAATATTTTTACATAATATAATTAGGTCACTGACAGTGTGTTGAAAAATGGAAAAAAAATTGGAGATTAGCTATTCAGGAAACAGAAAATTATCAAAATTTGCTGCATAAAATGTTACTTAATTTGGGGGAGTTTACCAACAATTTTTTATGAAACCAGTTCAACTGAAAAGAGGCAGAATGTTCAGAACATCCATGTTTGCATGAGTTTGCATAGAGCCTCAGAGATGGAAACAATTTTGAAGTTGGGTAGAAGACCAAGAGACCTGCCTGGACAGGGGAAAACTTGACTCTTGAATGAAAGAAAGCATGTTTGCTCCCCTCAGTGTGGTCTAAGTTGTATTTTTTTAAATCACCTCCCTTTCTTCACCTTTATTCCCTAAACCCCATCCTCTGCTTTACTAGTTCTTTTCCAATAGTACAGATCACCTGTTAAGATACCATATAATGTACTTGGATTCATGTTTATTGCAGATTATTTGAAGATAATGTTTTAGACCAAATATGATTGCCAACATGCACATTTGAAAAAAAAAAAAAACTATACAAGTTGATTTGTTTTCTTTATCCAAAATATAATTATATTCCTTTTCAAAAACTGTTCCTTACATAGGTGTGAGTACATATATGTTTATATATATAAATAAATTTCCATCTAGTCAAACCTATGGTTTTCCCAGTAATCAGTATGGATGTGAGAGCTGGATCATAAGGAAACTGAGGACTGAGAAATTGATGCTTTTGAACTGTGATGTTGGAGAAGACTCTTGATAGTCCCTTGGACTGCAAGGAGAGCAAACCGGTCAATACTAAAGGAAATCGGCCTTGAATATTCATTGAAAGGATTGATACTGAAGCTGGAAATCCAATATTTTGGCCACGTGATGCAAAGAACTCACTCATTGGCAAAGACCATGATGCTGGGAAAGATTGATGGCAGGAGGAGAAGGAGAAGGCAGAGGATGAAATAATTGGATGGCATCACCAACTCCATGGACATGAGTTTAAGCAAGCTCCAGGAGATGGTGAAGGACAGGGGAGCCTGATGTGCTGCAGTCTGTGGGGTCTCAAAGAGTTGGATATGACTGAGTGACTGAACTTAACTGAAGGTATACATATGTGTTATGTATATATCATAATGATTATATGATCATTATACATAGGTCACATTGACAAATATGCTATTTCAGTTTCAGGTATCATTATACATAAATAATATTGACATATAATGTTATTTTGGTTTCAGGTGTACAACATAATTGTTTGAAATATATTGCAAAATGATCACCTCAATAAGTCTGGTGAAAATCTGTCACTAGAAATAGTTATAATTTTCTTCTTGCAATGAGAACTTTTATAATCTCTTAGCAGTGTTCAAATAGGCAATGAGTATATTCCCTTTTTGAATTAGTGCAGTTGAATGAGACAAGTGGCTTTGAGTCTTAGAATCAAAGAATAATGTTGAAACAGTTGAGTTGAATCAAATTTCTCAGTGCCAACTCACATAGAGCTTTCTTGACAAATCCATTCCTGATTAGACCCACCTGGCTCCATCACACATGGTATGGTGTGCAGGCATAGATCAGTGCTTAAGGCTTGTGCTATCTTTTCCACTTGTCCATGCATTTTTTTCTCAACATCTTTCAGTGCTTCATCTGTCTCCTGTCTTCACTATCCAAACAGGTTATAATTATGGCAGAACACATCTAAGTAGCTAGACTCGCAATTGCTGCCCACTGGGCATTTTGGAAAGACGCTGGAGAGGAGTCCTTCCAGTATTATGGTTTACTTTCAGGGGATTAGCAAGCTCTTCAGTTTGTAGAGTCCATCAATACAAATATATCTCAGGAGTGAATACTGTTTCTTTATTTGATTAGTGATTAGCTGATCATCTGCTGAGAGTAAGGCAATGAAGGGTTAGTAATCAAGGGAGGATTCAGGCAAAAGGAATGAGAAACTCTGGGAGAAAGTGGACACATGATTAAGGAGACCATTACCTCTATTTTATTTAGGTTTTAGGTTTTGTTTAGGCTGGCTCTGTAAAGGTATGGGTTGTTTCCATTTTATTTCCATTCATCCTCTATGCTTTACAGTGTATGTCTAATTTAGGTATTGAAAGTGACTAGTGACTTACTGCTTGTTTTCACTGGGTAGTCGTGCTTTGGTTCTGGTATTCCATAGGGTCTAGCAGAGGCTCCGTAGAGTACTTATTTCTATCATTTTCTGCAGAACCTTAACATTTTTTGGTGATTTCTGGTACTAAGATGATGAAATACAGATAAATACAGCTCAGGTGCTTTTGGATAAAACCTTAATTTATCTCCTCCCTTCCCTCTGACTTTTCAGTCATTTATTGACTCAACTGGTCCCATATTGTGGATGCCTTTTTTGACTCTAATATCTGCCTCATTCCTTGCATGTGGTCAAGGTCTATTTCATTTCCTGTATCTCTCACATCCTTTGCTACTTTTCACTTGGCAGAGCCCTCTTTGATTTTTAGTGTAATAATATTCTTTCTGGTCTCTTTCTCTTTCTCTACCAGCCCCAACAGCCACAACTCCTCAATCCACATTGAAGTTTCTCTTTTCTAATTCTGGACATTCTGGTCTCTTGGACTAAATGTTCTTGGTTTTCTGTTGCTTTGTAGAATAAAGACAAACTCTCCAAACTGACATATATGATTCTCCCTAATGCATAAAAATCCATACAAGTATTTCTCCACTCTAACCCTACAATAATATATACAGTATATCATGGGAACATAGTCTTGAGAGATACAACATGTATGGTAAAACATGAACATTTCTTGTGTTTTTGTCAGACTTGATTATTCACTAATACCTTATAATGCTATACATATTAATATCTCAGTTTCCTTGATCTAAGATGTCAGAGATCCTTTTTCATAAGATGATCCTAAATGAATTGACAGATATACTGCTTTCCTATTTTTCCACTCAATATCCCATCAAACTTTCAAAACTGTATCATAAAGCCATCCCATTTGTGTCACTCCTATGACACACTTATATGGCTCCTAGCTTTACTTCAATCCACTGCAGCACCGTGTTCACATCACATCTTATTGTTTTTCACTCTACAATGTAATGTAGCAATTTGTGTGTTTATATCACCCTCTGCTTTTTCACAACTTGCGGGTCTACTACTGAAAAAAATAAATGTTTTTAAACCTCAGTTTAAGTCTCACTGTATCCATGACATGTGACTTACTAATCTATAAGGTCAGTGAACTTCAGAAGTTCTTCATTTATTTGTTTCCATTCGGTAACCACTGCTACTGAATTTAATATAGCAGGGCCATTTCTTCAAATGTAATCTTACATGGAAATCTGTAAAAGAGGGGGAAATCAATGCTTTCTGGATGGCAAGGGAGTGATTGTTAAATTCTGTCCAAATATCCCCTCTTTGGCTATTCCTGACTGACTCTATAGAGTATCTATGGATCTGTTAAATATTGTCTGAAATCTACAGTATTCACTTTAATTGTCACTGTCAAGCAAGCATAGAGTTCTCAATGTCACCACCTCTGTACTTGATGTAAAGTCCTAAATTTATGCTTGAAATAAATTTTATAAGAGACAAATACATGAAGATGTATGGTCTATTGGTGAGTGTATGTTTCCTCCAATTGCACTGTCCCCCTTATTGCCAAATTTTCCCTGTAATAAACACCATCCACTCTGCTGGAAATATCTAACATTGAAGGAAAGAAAGTTAAGCAAGTAACAAAATAGAATTAGATGTTTTGGGCAGTAAATGACTTAGAAAGTGCTTACAGGGTTTTTTCATGGTCTTTTACCTTTTGAAAAAAGAAAGTGAAAATACAAGAAAGCTGACACTTTACATGCATGAAGGGGCCTAAGGAGGGATTGATAGACTGCTTTGGGGCAGAGTATTCTGTCATGTTCTAAAAGGTTTGGGTCATCCCAGGTAGAGGCAGGGGCAGGACTCAGGCAAGAATAACCCTGCCTATGAGAGAAGAGGTTGGTTTTGCTGGACAGTGTTCCTGTATGTAGGTGAAAGGTGTCTTCGCCTAAAAGAAGATAATTTGGCTGGATTCTGCCCTGAAGAGTTGCCAAGCTTTGCTCATTTCTAGAACTGTGGCCTTTAGTAACAACAAAAGAATACTCCTAATATAAAGAACAATTTCAGAAAAAAAGGAGAGAAGAGAAAATGGAAATAAAAGGGAATATGTATGAGATATTTGGTCCTAGGATATTAAAGCATATATATTTGGGTCTTTAAAAATAAAGTGTTCTAACAGCATTTCTGTGATTATGGTTTCATTGTGTCTGCCCTCTGGTGCCTCTCGCAACACCTACTATCTTACTTGGTTTTCTCTTACCTTGGACGTGGGGTATCTCTTCACGGCTGCTCCAGAAAAGCCCAGCACTTGCTCCTAACCTTGGATGAGGGGTATGTCCTCGGCCGCCCCTCCTGACCTTGAACGTGGAGTAGCTCCTCTTGGCCCTCCTGTGCCCATGCAGCCTCCACTCCTTGGACATGGGGTTGCTCCTCTAGGCCGCTGCCCCTGACCTTGGGCGTGGGGTAGCTCCTCTCCGCCATGCTTCTGTGTGGTCTGTCACAGCCGGCACGCTTCTGGGGGGTCTGCACATAAAATTACTCAATCTAATCAGACAGACCGCAGCCTTGTCTAACTCAGTGAAACTAAGCCATGCTGTGTGTGGCCAGCCAAGACAGACGTGTCATGGTGGAGAGGTCTGACTGTGGTCCACTGGAGAAGGGAATGGCAAACCACTTCAGTATTCTTGCCTTGAGAACCCCATGAACAGTATGAAAAAGGCAAAATGATAGAATACTGAAAGACGAACTCCCCAGGTTGGTGAGAGCCCAATATGCTACTGGAGATCAGTAGAGAAATATCTCTAGAAAGAATGAAGGCATGGAGCTAAAGCAAAAACAATACCCAGTTGTGGATGTGACTGGTGATAGAAGCAGGGTCCAATGCTGTAAAGAGCAATATTGCATAAGAACCTGGAATGTTAGGTCCATGAATCAAGGCAAATTGGAATTGGTCAAACAGGAGATGGCAAGAGTGAACATTGACATTCTAGGAATCAGTGAACTAAAATGGACTGGAATGGGTGAATTTAACTCAGATGACCATTATATCTACTAATGTGGGCAGGAATCCCTTAGAAGAAATGGAGTAGCCATCATGGTCAACAAAAGAGTCCAAAATGCAGTACTTGGATGCAATCTCAAAAGTGACAGAAAGATCTCTGTTCATTTCCAGGGCAAACCATTCAATATCACAGTAATCCAAGTCTATGCCCCAACTAGTAATGCTGAAGAAGCTGAAGTTGAACAGTTCTATGAAGACCTACAAGATCTTTTAGAACTAACACCCTAAAAAGATGTCCTTTTCATTATAGGGGAGTGGAATGGAAAAGTAAAAAGTCAAGAAACACCTGGGGTAACAGGTTAACTTTGGCCTTGGAATACAGAATGAAGCAGGGCAAAGGCTAAAAGAGTTTTGCCAAGAGAATGCACTGGTTATACAAACACCGTCTTCCAACAACACAAGAGAAGACTCTACACATGGACATCACCAGATGGTCAACACTGAAATCAGATTGATTACATTCTTTGCAGCCAAAGATGGAGAAGCTCTTTACAGTCAGCAAAAACAAGCCCGGGAGCTGACTGTGGCTCAGATCATGAAATTCTTATTGCCAAATTCAGACTTAAAGTGAAGACAGTAGGGAAAACCACTAGACCATTCAGGTATGACCGAAATCAAATTCCTTATGATATACAGTGAAAGTGAGAAATAGATTTAAGGGACTAGATCTGATATATAGAGTGCCTGATGAACTATGGATGGAGGTTCACGACACTGTACAGGAGATAGGGATCAAGACCATCCCCATGGAAAAGAAATGCAAAAAAGCAAAATGGCTGTTTGGGGAGGCCTACAAATAGCTGTGAAAAGAATAGAAGTGAGAAGTAAAGGAGAAAAGGAAAGATATAAGCATCTAAATGAAGAGTTCCAAAGAATAGCAAGAAGAGATAAGAAAGCCTTCCTCAGCAATCAATGCAAAGAAATAGAGGAAAACAACGGAATAGGGAAGACTAGAGATCTCTTCAAGAAAATTAGAGATACCAAGGGAACATTTCATGCAAAGAAGGGCTCGATAAAGGATAGAAATGGTATAGACTTAACAGAAGCAGAAGATATTAAGAAGAGGTGGCAAGAATACACAGAAAAACTATGCAAAAAAGATCTTCATGACCCAGATAATCATGATGGTGTGATCACTCACCTAGAGCCAGATATCCTGGAATGTGAAGTCAAGTGGGCCTTAGAAAGCATCACTATGAACAAAGCTAGTAGAGGTGATGGAATTCCAGTTGAGCTATTTCAAATCCTGAAAGATGATGCTGTGAAAGTGCTGCACTCAATATGCCAGCAAATTT
>NW_011494792.1:1407075-1407805 GCF_000754665.1 Bison bison bison | reverse complement strand
TGCTGCACTCAATATGCCAGCAAATTTGGAAAACTCAGCAGTGGCCACAGGACTGGAAAAGGTCAGTTTTCATTCCAATCCCAAAGAAAGGCAATGCCAAAGAATGCTCAAACTACTGCACAATTGCACTCATCTCACATGCTAGTAAAGTAATGCTCAAAATTCTCCAAGCCAGGCTTCAGCAATACGTGAACCATGAAATTCCAGATGTTCAATTTGGTTTTAGAAAAGGAAGAGGAACCAGTGACCAACTTGCCAACATCCACTGGATCATGGAAAAAGGAAGAGAGTTTCAGAAAAACATCAATTTCTGCTTTATTGTCTATGCCAAAGCCTTTGACTGTGTGGATCACAATAAACTGTGGAAAATTCTGAAAGAGATGGAAATACCAGACCACCTGACCTGCCTCTTAGGAAACCTATATGCAGGTCAGGAAGCAACAGTTAAAACTGGACATGGAACAACAGACTGGTTCCAATTGGAAAAGGAGTACGTCAAGGATGTTTATTGTCACCCTGCTTATTTAACTTATATACAGAGTACATCATGAGAAATGCTGGGCTGGAAGAATCACAAGCTGGAATCAAGATTGCTAGGAGAAAATCAATAACCTCAGATATGCAGATGACACCACCCTTATGGCAGAAAGTGAAGAGGAACTAAAATGCCTCTTGATGAAAGTGAAACAGGAGAGTGAAAAAGTTGGCTTAAAGCTCAACATTCAGAAAA
>NW_011494792.1:1406500-1406907 GCF_000754665.1 Bison bison bison | reverse complement strand
CAGAAAACGAAGATCATGGCATCTGGACCCATCACTTCATGGGAAATAGATAGGGAAACAGTGGAAACAGTGTCAGACTTTATTTTTTGGGACTCCAAAATCACTGCTGATGGTGACTGCAGTCATGAAATTTAAAGACGCTTACTCCTTGGAAGGAAAGTTATGACCAACCTAGATAGCATATTCAAAAGCAGAGACATTACTTTGCTAACAAAGGTCCGTCTAGTCAAGGCTATGGTTTTTCCTGTGGTCATGTGTGGATGTGAGAGTTGGACTCTGAAGATAACTGAGCACCGAAGAATTGATGCTTTTGAACTGTGGTGTTGGAGAAGACTCTTGAGAGTCCCTTGGACTGCAAGGAGATCCAACCAGTCCATTCTGAAGGAGATCAGCCCTGGGTATTCTTT
>NW_011494792.1:1384106-1406400 GCF_000754665.1 Bison bison bison | reverse complement strand
TTGGAAGGACTGATCCTAAAGCTGAAACTCCAGTACTTTGGCCACCTCATGGGAAGAGTTGACTCATTGGAAAAGACTCTGATGCTGGGAGGGATTGGGGGCAGGAGGAGAAGGGGACAACAGAGGATGAGATGGCTGGATGGCATCACTGACTTGATGGACGTGAGTCTGGGTGAACTCCAGGAGTTGATGATGGACAGGAGGCCTGGCATGCTGAAATTCATGGGTTCGCAGAGTCAGACATGACTGAGCAACTGAACTGAACTGAACAGCATTTCGTCTTTTACTACCCAAGTCCTTGACTCACTTTCCCTTTGCTGCTCTTCCTTCCTTCTGTCTCTCTCTTCCTTCCCTCTTATTCATCCCACTTTTCCTTATACTTTTTGATTTCCCATTTTCTGTTTACTAAAAATTACTGTTAAAGCCCTAAAAATGCTGCAACATCAGTCCAGCAACATCACTGACTTCTTAGCAGAGCCACTCAAGAAATTGGCCCTCATCCCAGGTTGTTTGGAGGCTGTTGAAGAGGCTGAGAAATGCTAATCCAGTCACACTGATCCAGTCTTAGTAGAGAATCACTCTATTTGGAGGATTTTATAATTCAGGGACCTTCTAGGGCAGGTATGTAAGGCCAAATAATTAATGACAAGGATAGTTACTCTAAAAGAAAGAGAGAATGGCATCTCACTTCTCAGATAAATGTGTTTTTAAATCCAGCGTTCTGATCTACTTGGTGTCTATGTGACCAGTTGGACAATTGTCCAGAGGCTCCTGGCAGTGGACAGATGCACACCAGTATCTGCCATTCAATTGTTCAGAGTGTTTATGATACATGAGTTTCTGTGGGTCAGTTAGTAGGTATCTAACTGTGGGCTACTTAATTTTCTCCAGATGGTGCTTGCAGAGTGAGGGAAACAGAGAGGCTCTGGTGAATACTGCAGGTGGGGAGTTGTGGGTTCCAGAATATATACCCTGATTAAAAAAGAAATATGAAGTTGGGGATCACCAACTTGTGAATGTCCTGGAAAATCAAAGGGATACACCAGAAGAGAAACACTTGTCAGTCAGGGGGAATTTCAGATCAGTCTATCTGGACCAAGAGAAGGCTACAACAGCACCATGTAAGTCAGTGATGTCAGAACTTTCCCATCTTGTTACCATTTACCCTGTTTCAACATGGCCCAAGGAAGAAGATCCAGAGAGGGAGAGAGAAGGAACCTTGCAAAAATGGACACATCTGCACTTCCTGGTAGGTCCCCTGGGCCTCAGCAGGGGAGAGGGAGACATTGAATAGGCTGAATATGAGATGGAGCTGACACTTGACTGACCTGGACTTGTGAAACCCAGAGTGATAGAATGTATGGAATGGCTACAAGGTGATGCTGGAAATGAGGATGCAATGGAGTGTGGGTGACGACAGCCAGTGCAGGAGGATGAGCCAGTTCACCTTTGTATCTGCTATGGTCTCAGCCTTTGTGTCCCCCAGAAATATCATATGATGAAATCCTGATTCTCATGGTTATGACATCCATAGGTGGTGCCTTTGTGAGGTGATGGAGTTATAAGGATGGAGCCTCTTCACTGAGATGACCACTTATATATATATAAGAGACATACAGAGCTCCCAAGCCCTCTGCCATGTGAGGATATAGTAAGAAGTGTGTGACCAGAATGGACCCTGCATGACCACGCTGTGGAAATCCATTTTATTGTTTTAAAGCCTGTGATATTTTGTTATAGCAACCCAGAAGGACTACGACAGCATCCTAACAATCTTTAGACAGTTCAGTAAAGCTCATGCTATTTATACAAAGGTGCCAAGCATTTATATTGTCTGGTATAACACTGTGATAGTTGGCTGACAGATCATGGCTGGGTTTCATAAAGAATCCTGAGAATTCAGTCTTCTTGGTAGCATGACCAGAACCATGAACAATTGTCTAATTCTTTGATTCTAATAACTTGACCCACTTGAAGTGGCTGTGATTCTTAAGTAATTTTTAATGGTCTTCTTTGTAATGCCAGCTTCCTTTATTTGTAACTAATTTTAATAGGAGCTTCATTCTTTCAATTGTAGGTGTGGATTTTCTTTTGATTTTCTATTAAATGAAGATAGGAAATGTCAACAAATTGCCCTCTTAGATTTTGACATCTCTACAGAGTCTGTGTTTATTTTTTAAGAGAAGACCCATTTCACAGAGCATGCATTAAAGAGCTGTAAATTTCAAAGAAGCTTGCTATGGGATAGATCATTATGACCATCTCAGAGCTGGATGGGATGGATGTGGATTTAGCACGTTTTGTGGGTTCGGCATGCCAGGATCTTGGTGTACATGTCAACTTTATGTGAATCCCTGTGCAGGCACTGGGATAGGATATAAAATTCAGAATGATGCCTATCTTCATCGCTGGATGTCAGGGATGGGAGTCCTGACCAGTAAATACGAGCCTTGTACATCTTCCACCTGACTGGAAAAATAATCTGGACACCCAAAAGATAATGGCATCTTATGCATTTTATTAGTTAGCTTATTTTGTCCCTTCTAATTATCTAATTGTGATCTGGGGAAGACATACAAATATAAAACTCTCTAGATATGGATTTTGGAGCCAGCCTATGAGAAAACTATTAAGAATCTAAAAAGTAGAAACATAACTCAAGTTGTTTTAACTTTCTCTTTCCTTCCTTCCCACTCTCTTCCTTTGATTTGAGGAGAACAGAGAAAGAAGACAAGTGGAATTTGAATAGCAGATGTCCTGGGTTACTTTGAAGAAAATGCTGATCTTGGAAATTCTGTCTTACTTTTGAAAATACTTCAACCACCTGTGCCAGGAAGAGGCAAGCTTTTGGTGGAATTGTATGCAATGCAGGGAAGGCTGCACATGTCAAAAATTGCAGTGAAATTCTGATTCCTTTACAGTAGAATTTATCACTATGAATGACTAGGCTCCTGCTTTATGTAGTAGGAGTCTAGAATATAGAAGTCATGAATCTTTTTCTTACAAAATGAGATATTTCCAAACTCCTTACGCATTACAGAGGTCACTCTTTTATTCATGAAGAAAGCAAGAAAACCCTCTGCAGGACGCTCACCTGGCTGAATTGCCTCTCTATGAATCCTTGTAGTTTGTCTGAATTTTTCTCATTGTCTATGGCACTTGTAGGATAGCATCTCAGACTTCTTTCAAACTCAGCAGCTCTTTGACTAGATGATACAGAGGTCTATTCCAGGAGTACAGTAACATGAGTGTCCACTTACTAAGGTCTTCATTCTAAGCAACCATAAGAAACAATCTCATTAAAATAATCACAATTCACTGGTTTTGGTAACATGTGATCTTTGCTCAGAGCAGCTGACCTAAAAAACTTTTGGTTATTCCTATGTGTATGCAGAGATTTTTGAAGGTAGTAAAAGTTGCAAAAGTATAAAATGTAAGCTATTAGTTCACACTTGGCTGAATTTTTAAACATCTAGGTTATTTTAGGAACTGATTCCTCTGATGTGTTCTAATTTATAACATAAAGAATTTTCCTTTTTCCTCTGAAATTCTACCACCACTCAGTGAGTTCTTTTGTGTTTGTATATTTCCGTGAGAGAATCTAAGTATTTATGCAAGTGAGTATGTGCTGCAGTGCCTGACCCAGGAAAGAGGGATTCCACCTGTGCCCACATCATTGTCACCCAGTGATTCATTCGTATTAATGAATCAGATGAGTCTTTCATATTGATTTTTGATCGATAATTGTTGTATGATATTAGAACAAAGAAACAATGAGGAAGACATGACATTCCTAAACAGGCTTCTCTCCTCAGCTGATCCCAACACCAGCCCCCTGCTGAAATCAGAACAGTCTGTTTTGTTGACATGTGTCCGGGCAGAAAATGGCACAGCATTGTCTTTAGTAACAGCATCAGTGGGATTCACAGTGGAGGGTCCCCCCTAGTTCACTACTACCAGCAGAATTGAGCCTGAAAATCCCAGGGGCTGAAGATCTCTAGTTAATATGCTTGATTTCTTTACAGCCATGAACTGTTTTACTGGTAAAGAACAGAGAACTGAATAGGATTAAATATAGTAATGCACATAAAGTGCTTATAAAATGTATGTCCATGTAGTAACTCTCAATAAACTTTAAATTTAACCTTATTGAAAAATCCCTCCTCCTCCTCCACTTTGACATTTTTCCTTTACTTGATCATCCTCTTTATTAGTGAGCTTAACAGAGGAAAAGAATTTTGGTATCATTAAGAAAGTTGTAGAGAGAGAAGATAGTATTTTAAGGGGGGATGCATGTGAAAATATATTAAATAATGTTAGGATGAAGGATAATGCAGGAAATCAGAAAGGAAAGATTATAACAGTGAAAATTTGGAGCTGCCATAAATGATTGAGGCTTGACATGTAAACTGTGTTGTCCTCAGAACAGAGGCGATTGTTGTGGCCATGAGAAGCAAGGCAATGTTTATAGGCCATTTGGGGGAGACTTACAAATTAAGAATAAAAGGTGACAGAAGAGTCATTGAGAATGACGAGTGAAGGAGGTGTCAGAGAAGTAGAAGCAGAATCAGGAGAGCCTTGAAAGGAAGACGCGATGGCTCAGATGGTGCCATATAGGACCCCACGTAGCAGTCACTAGTAACATGGAGTACTCAAAACTGGGTGTGTTTCTTACATTTCATGAATTTTGCAATCTTATATTTTATACATGAAAATTCCCATTCATTTCCTGTTTTCATACAGTATAATAGCTGTAATCCTGTGTCTCATGCATTGTTTGAACTAAACATGTCTGCATGGACAATTTATAGATCTGTTATTTATGTTGCTTCTACATATCTTTAGTCATCCCTTGTTTCTGCTTATGCTTCATTAATTGCATAATGTAATTTATCTTCAGTTGCTTACAATTCCTTCAGCTTTTTCTGTATGTACACTTACCATTACCTCTGATAATCTGAAGCCTGGTAAGCTACATACTGTCTCATTTGATCTGGTAAAAAAAAACCCAGGTGAAAGACTCATGTTCATCTGTTGGGCTTTTTCTCTTTCTTCAGGAGTATGAAGGGAATTGGTGTGGCAGCTCTTGGTGGCATTGATATCGTACTGTTTGCCCTGGGCATATTTTTCATCCTGAAAGTGATCATGCAATTAGTTAGTATTGTTGGGCATTCAGTAGATGAACCCATTAACAGAACACTAACATGCGTGATAGATGTGTAATTTTTTTAATAGGGGGGCATCACAAAATTTGAAAGTCATTCCTTTCCTACTTTTTCTATACATTGTCTCTATACATATGATTTACATAAAACTTTTCTAAGTTTAAACTTTCCCCTTCTCTGTTTTATCATTATCTTTTTTTTTCTTAGTATTTGAACCAACTATAGTACATAAGTACCAATAATTGGTGCCCCCCAGGTGACGGTAGTGGGAAAGAACATTCCTGCCAATGCAGGAGATATAAGAAGACTCAGGTTTGATCCCTAGGTGAAGTGCATTCCTTGCAAGAGGGCACAGCAGCATACTCCAGTATTCTTGCCTGGCCAATCCTATGGACAGAGGAGCCTGTTGGGCTACAGTCAGTTGGGCCGCAAAGAGTTGGACACAACTGAAGTGGCTTAGAATGCATGCATGCACCTATATTTTACCATTTAACCTCTTGTTTACTGTGTGTTAGAACCAATATATTCCCTTATACGGTGTTATACAGTTATGACTCTGACTTATCTCTGAATCCGCACACCAAAAGCTTAGTGTTCATTCCAGGTGCAGAATACAATCTTTTTTATGCTGACAAAATAGTACGTCAGAAAAACATGGCATAAAGTAACAGGAAATACTAAGCAATGGACTAAGAATAATAAGAGTAGAAAAATCTAGCTAACATATTGATAGAGAAAAAGTAATCTTTAGTGAAAGTTATGAACATTTCAAGAGATTACTTGGAAGAGTTGGAAAAAAAATGGACAGTCAAAAATGGAGGATGAAGCAAAAAGTAGTGAGAAAAAAGGACTACATGAACTTAGTAGAAACCTTTAGCACCGCTTTTTATTAGCTGTCTGCTCTACTGTGTGCTCCTTGATTGACTAAAAGAATTAACACACAACTTTCAAATACCTTCCTCAGAAAGAGAATAATTGTTTCCAATTGTAAACTCTCCTTCTACTGTAGCTCTAAAGCTATTCACTGTAAATCTTAAAACAATAATTTGTAGCATTAAAAAAAACTACCAGTATTCGTTTTTGTGACCGGGATTCAGCTTTGTTTAACATGCTCCATCCACCCAGTTCACTGCAGAGCAGTTCTCATTTATTGGCTATTTACTCTGAGCCTGGATAAGAAAGCCCAGAGAGACACTGAAGGACCAGAAAATCAACACGCTTCCTTTTCCCCAGTCCCACCTGAAAGTGCTTTGTGTCAGGTAGTACTGTGGGCTGAATCTGTGTTCTTCAAATTCATGTGTTAGAGCCCTAAATACCAAAGTACTGTGTTTTGAAAAAGGTTCTGACTTTTTGGGATCCATGGACTGTAGCCCACCAGACTCCTCTGTCCATGGGAGTTCTCAGGCAAGAATACTGGAGTGGCTTGCCGTTCCCTTCTCCAGGGAATCTTCCAGACCCAGGGATAGAACCCAAGTCTCTCACATTGCAGACAGATTCATTACCATCTGAGCCACCAGAGAAGTCCATTAATGTTAACTGAGCTCTTAGGGTGGAACACTGATCCAATAGGTTTAGTGTCTTCATGAAGCGAAACACCAGAGAGTTTTCTCTGTGTCTCTGTGACTTTTCCTCTCTCTCTCTTCCCCACCCACCACTCTGTGTGAGGACTAACGGAGAAGCCAGCCTGGGAGGAAAGAGTTCTTATCAGAACCTCACCTTGCTGGCACCCTTATCTGGTACTTCTAGCCCCTAGAACTGTGAGGAAATAAATTTCTGTTGTTTATTTCACTGAGTTTATTGCATTATTTTATGGCATTCCTAGCTGACAAATACAAAATCATTTATTTTGGAAATTTAAAAAAGAAAATGAATAAAAGGAAATTGAAAAAGTTATTGCACTTCTTATGAATCTTTGAGATTTCACAAAACCGATCCTTTCTTCTATTTCCACATCTTATCAGCAGACAGCTTCTTTGACATAAAGACTGTGTTATTTGAAGTTTGCCTGATGCAGCCTTCTTGTTTAAAGGACAGTATAGCCCAGTCACTTATGCCAGGTTCCATCTCAGAGCCTGGCGGGCTACAGTCCATGGGGTTGCAAGAGTCGGACACGACTTAGCATCTAAACCACCACCACCACAGTACTTAAAACTCATTGAGCATTATGGTGGAAAGGTTATGGATATCATGGGACAGCCTGGCGGTATCAATAAACATCTGTAAGTGTTTTCAGGGGGAAGTCAAACACGTCATGATTGCAGGATGGGCATAAGTTGCCTTGGCACAAGAGCAGATTAGACATGACCAGCAGATGGAGCAAGCAGGACCCTGCTTAAATAAAAACATGAGCCATTCTGAAATGATATAGTCACCTTAGTTTATCAAACCCCTCCTGTGGAGGGAAACCTTCTCCTTCCCTGTTGCTCTGAGCAAGAGTTGGTGCTGCAGTACCTGGGGTGGGGAAGAAGGAGTCCCTTCTGTGTAAATTTACATGGATGATGATATTTGCACAGATAGAGAGTTGGAGAATAGGTTACTCCCTGCATTTTTGTATTGCTCCCAGAAGTACTTCTGTGCTCTCCAAACATTGGAACTTAATTCTGAGCCAGAGTTTTTAGGCCATTTTTTTTAAGACAGTTTAGTGTTGGGACTCTGCAGACTCTGAGCAGTGAGGCCCTCTAGAAGTGTGTAATTTTTTCACTCTACATTGACTAATGCCTGCATTTTAGACACTGAAATGACAAGAAAAGTCCAGTTGATCTGTGTGGTTTACCATCATGCTGGGATAAGAGTAAACACATAACTGACTGATTGCTACTACAGAGTACAGAGAGAATATTAAGAGAATAAGGATATTGTACCTTGGATCTGCTCACTCACCTTAAAACCCCATGCATGTCTTTGATACTTTCCCAAAAGCTTTAAAACATCTTAAAATTTGTGTTTCACAGTAACCCTGTGAGATAGCCTTAATCTTCACTATGATCATCAAGTTATGTTAATGAAGATGCAATGACTTAGAGAGGGCAAGTAATTTTCCCCAGGTCCCATTATTAGCATATGCAGGTCACTGGGCACCAGTACACTCATCTGTTCACTTCCTGATGTCACATCACACATGCCTGTGGCCCTCGATCTGCATGTGTGTAACCAGGACCACATCAGGAGCTGTGATGATTCTGCTTAAAGAGAAAAATATTTTGTCTTTGACTGCAAAACAGCAGTGACCCTAGAACATTGGTTTTATCCACTTGTTCTGCTCTGTGTATAAAATACGCACTGTTACAGTCTTTGACAATTATCAGTGTGGGGGCCTGGTTCTCCTGGCTAGCCTTTCTTCTAGGCACCTTGACAGCTCTTCTACTTTTATGCATCTTTAATCTTCTCATTACATTTGTTTTTTTGAGAAAACAGAAAATAAATCTCCAAATGGTAATACAAGACTATTACCTGGTCAGCACCCAAGACAATGTCATTGGCTCTGTGAATAAGGCCTGCCCTTTCCTGACTTTTGACTATTTAGGGACAAAATTTATCAGTCTGGTTGGGAGTACATCCTGACAACCCATGGGGCTTAGTTTTTGAACCGGCTTCAAACATCTCCTCTTTGACAGTAGAACTAGACCTTCATGCTTCCACGATGTATTGTAATATTTCAGAAATTATTCCTGGCCCTACCTTTGGCCAACAGAAGCATAAAATCATAGGCTCTTGCAAGCATGATTTTAATATTACTTTTCCTTTCTGACCTTTTTAAGTAAGCAGAATTTAAGACTAAAGTGAGCAAGAATTGAGTTTGGACAAGATAACTGATAAAATAAAGATTTTATCATCCTGAATGAGATTTGAACATGATTCTTTTTTCAATTTACCAGAAGAGTGATAATTTAATTAAGGATAAGATATCAGCATTTACTAGGTTTTCTCTGCTCTTAGTTAGTTTAAAGGGGCATGGTATCTAATAATAAACTGGTCATTTAAAATTGGGTGATGAAAATAAAAGAAGTGGTTCTCAAAAAGGAGACATATAAGTTGGAGGAATTTGGGGCTACCTATCTTATCAACTAAAGAGCTTATTGTGACAGGTAAGGAGAATAATACCTTGTATAACATAGACGTATTTGTATGCACATATTTCTGTGCATGTATACATGTGTTATATGCTTAATTTCTTCATGGAACTTTGAACCTCATAAAATTTGATTTTATAAGAGGCAGAAAATGTAGCAGAATACCCTAATTCCTAATGTAATTGATCATTTATTGGTAGATGACTAACTATATGATTTTTTTTCTGTTAAAATGTTAGATCTGTGTTTGCTTTGGTAGCACATATATTACATAACTGGAATAATACTGAGAAGATTAGCATAGCTCCTGCCCAAGGATGAAACACAAATTTGTGAAGCCTTCCATATTTTTCTGTTACAATTTTGAGGGGTGGGACAGGAAGCAAGGTGGAAAGGAGGTTGAAATTCGAGGGGACATAGGTATACCTGTGGCTGATTCATGCTGATGTTTGGCCAAAAGCAGTACAGTATTGTAAAGCAATTCCCCTTCAGTTAAACATCTATAAATTTAATTATTAAAACTGTTACTGGGGATCATATAACAGGTTCAGATATCCACTGTATGATTAAAGAGGATCTGACTGGAAACTGATAATTGATGGCATCAATTATCATTGGTTAGTAATTCATTAACTTTATAGTTGAATGAGAAAAGTAAACTGACATACACTATTGTCTGTGATTCAGTGTCATAGCAAGCTATAATCCTTGTCTGCATTCACTTTTAGGTGGTATAGTGCCCAAACTTTGAAACTGAGGCTGTTCCCAGAAGCGCACAGTTGTGAGTCCTGCCCAGGGTTTTTGTTCCTGATGCTGGAGGCTTCTGTTCGCTGGTCACTAAGGCCAAAATTTTCTCTGCTGAGCATTCTCTGGGTCTATCACGTGCACAAGTCTTTATATTTTGGTTTTTAATTTGATTCTCTTTTTCTTTTGATCAGACTACTAAGTCTCTTTGCGATTTATTTTTCAGACTGTTTTGTGCTTCAATTTTTCTGATGCTCATTAGTGTATTTGCTTCCATGTCTACCTCTCTGAGTAGTTTTCAACATCTACATAAAACCTACCCTATTCTCTTACTGTCTGGATTTTGGTGTTTAGCATCAGCATATTTTTATAAACTTCATTTTCCTTCTGTTGCAATTTCTTGTATACAGCTTAAGCTGGTTGGCCCACATCTGGCTTCTTCGCATTCTCTCCAAAAATTAGAGAACTCTGCTTTCTTTCTAGGCAGCACTGCCACTTGTTTTGATACCATTGCTAATTTTCTGTGATTTCACTTCCTGCCTAATAAGCTCTGTCTTTCTCAATCTACTGTAACTGGAGTACTATGTGCCTCTATGTTGGTATTACTATTTTAAATAAATACCAACCTAGTATAGCAGAGAATTAAAGGGAATAAAATTACAGTAGTATTAGTAATAATACATTCCCCCAAATTATAATTAAGTAATGCTCCCAGTTTTAAATGACTTTCTATCCATGTATTGTTGAGGTCCCTACTCATTTTTCCTTACTAGGTGTTTCAATTTTGAAACAGAATGTAGAAAACAATGGAGTGGAAAATTCTGAAAATCACCTTGGATTTTAGATGCTTCAAGATTAAGTATGTAATTGTTAGTTTTTTATACTTAGTAGGGCTATTCTTAGCACATACATCTCAGTGTACGGTGATTGCTAGTGAGTGAAGGATGTATACTGTGAACTGCAGTCACCGAACAGGTGATTGGAGATAAAGAAAGCAATGCCAGGAAGACACAGGCTTCCGCTGTGGAAGGGAAAACTTACAGTGTCTGTCACCTACAGTCTACTCTTCAGATTTTTCCAAAACACTTACTCTTCCTTTGCTCATTTAATAATTTGGGTTGTTTGATTTCTTTTCCTATGAGTTGCATGAGTCTCTTATATATATGTGGATATGAAGTCCTTATCAAATATGTGATTTGCAAATATTTTTTTTTAATTCCATAGGTTGCCATTTCATTTTACTGATGGCTTCTTTTACTATGCAGAAGGTTTTGAGTTTGATGTGGTCTCACTAGTTTATTTTTGCAGTTCTTGCCTTGTCTTTTGATGACTGAGTTGTTTGAGCAGCTTGTATTTTAGAAAGCAATCCTTTTTTAGTTGTTTTTTTGCTATTATCTTCTCCCATTCTTACCAAAAGACACAGACTGGCTTAATGGATACAAAAACAAAACCACTATATATGCTGTCTACAAGAGACCCACTTCAGTCCTTGAGACACATACAGACTGAAAGTGAGAGGATGGAAAAAGATATTCCATGCAAATGGAAAAAGAAAGAAAGCCGGATTGGCAATTCTCATATCAGAAAAAATAGACCTTAAAATAAAAACTGTTATAAGAGATAAAGAAGGACACTAACAAAGGGTCAAGGAATCAGTCCAAGAAAAAGACATAACAATTTTCAATATCCATGTACCCAACATAAGAACACCTCAATACATAAGGTAAACACTAACTGACATAAAAGGGGAAATTGACCGTAACACAATAATAGTAGGCATGTTGACACCACATCTACACCAATGGACAGGTCAACAGAACAGAAAATTAATAAGGAAACATAAGCCTAAAAGGAAATATTAGAGCAAACAGACCTAACTGATATCTTCAGCACACTCCATCCAAACGCAGAAGAATACACTTTCTTCTCAAGTGCACATGGAACATTTTCCTCATCTTGGGTCACAAATCAAACCTCAGTAAATTTAAGGAAATTGAAATTATATCAAGCATTTTCTCTGACCTCAACACTATGAGACTAAATATCGATCATAAGAAAAAGACAACAACTGTAAAGAACACAAACACATGGAGATTAAGCAACACATTTCTAAATAATGAGCAGTTTACTGAAGAAATAAGGGAAATCAAAGCATATCTAGAAACAAAGAACAATGAAAACACGATGATTTAAAACCTAGAGGATGCAACACAAGCAGTTCTAAGAAGGAAGTTTATAGAAATACAAATCCTACCTCAAGAAACACATTGAATAGACAACCTAACTTTATGTATCTTTTAACTCTTTTTAAATTTCTCTTATCAATTTCTTTAAGTTTTTGCATAAAACCTTTCAACACCTTGCTTAAGTTTATTTCTAAGTGTTTTATCTTTTTGTGATGCAATGGTAAATGGGATTGTTTTCTTTATTCCACTTTCTGATGGTTTGTTGTTGATATATAGGTCAGCAACTGAGTTTCGTATATTGGAATATAGTAAACATAATGTATGCTCCATCTTTAAAGAATAGACATTTTCCCACAAATAAGACATCTAGATGATCAAGAGGTATATGACAAGATGCTCAGCATCACTAATAAGCAAAGGAAATGCAGATCAAAAGCACAACAGGTATCACCTCATACCTTTTTGAAAGGCTAGTACCAAAAGGTAAGAAATGACAAATGTTATTGAGGCTGAGGAGAAAAAGGAGTGCTTATGCACTGTTGGCAGGGATGTATACTGGAGCAACTCCCATGGAAACTTATTGTGGAGGTTCCTCAAGAAATTTAAGAGAACTCTTATGTGATCCATTATCCCACTTCTGGATATATAGTCAAAGGAAATGAAATCATTGTCTCAAAGAGAGATCTGTATTCCCATGTTTACTGAAGCATTATTCACAGTAGCCTTGGTATAGGAACAACCTGAGTATCTTTCAACAGGAGAATGGATTAAAACAATGTGATGTGACATATATAGGTAAATATTATTTATCCATTAGAAAAAGAAAGAAATCCTTCTATTTGTGGCAACATGGATGAAACTGAAGGGCATCACCCCAAGTGAACTAAGTCAGAGAAAGGCAAATATCACATGATCTCAATTACAAGGAATCTCAGTAGAAAAAAAAAAGATGGAAGTTGGAGTAGAAAAAATGATTGCCAAAGACTGGAGGGTAGGACAAATAAGGAGAGATTTTTAAAGGTTGCATATTTTCATGTATAAGAAATTAATAAAGTCTGAGGATCTAAGCTTGAGCTTCATGATCTAATCATGAGGTCTAATCATGAGATTGAACAAGCTCTGGTAGTTGGTTATAGACAGCAAAGCCTGTGTTGCCACAGTCCCTGGGGTCACAAAGAGTCGGACACCATTGAATAACTGACTGAACTGAAGAGAGTGGAACTTACCTGTGTTCTCCTCAAAATGCAAAAGTTAAACATGTGTGGTGATGACAGTGTTACTTAATAGAAAGGGAAACTCGTTTCTAATCCATGCACAAATGGGAGTGGACAAGATGAGGAGGGGTAGGTGGAAGTGGGGTACACGTCTCTCCAACGATGCATCAAGAACGTCTAAAGACGCAGCAGTTCTCACAGAAGACCGGGTGAATCCTGGCAGGACTCCCTGACTACTGAAGGAATATCCGGATTCATACAGAACTCAGTAGGACAAAGGAAAGAAGGGACAAGGAGGAAGGGGAAAGAAGGAGCAGAGCAAGTGGGACCAGCCTGCACCTGGGGATGAGGGAGCTGAAGCACAGGGGAGAGATCCCCGCGTCCATGGCCATCCACTGGGATGAGGGAGGCATTTAAAGCAGTTGGGGAGTGAACTCACTAATGTGACAGTCTGAACGGAGTGAGAACCACATAGACACGCCATGCTGCAGCCTCTCATACCTCGGATAGGGTTGTAAGTCCACTGGTGTCCATGGAAGCTGGGAGCTGGAGCCATGGGGATTGTGGAATGATCCCAAGGAGAGGACTCCTGTTGACCGTGGGGAGTCAGCCGGATGGAATGGGGTGGAGGAAATCTGCTGCATGGAATGCTTCTTAAGGAAAGCCATGAGGCCATAAAAGAGGGTTCAACTGCCTGTGGAGTAGAGCTATCTCTTTCTTCATGCTGGTACCTGTAGGGTGAGCAATAGAGAAAGACTTTAGGGAGGGTGGTCCTTGAGTGCCTGATGCACTAAGCAATGGAGATTTTTGAATGTCTATATACCCTACCCTACCCTATTCTCTGTCTAAATTTTGGTTTTAGCATAGTAATGTTCTTATGAATTTAAATTTCTTCTGGTAGAGCTTCTTGTTTACAAATTAAGCCAATTCATCACATCTGGCTCATTATAGGTGTTTCAAGAAACTTTGAGAACCTTCCTTCTTTCCTCAAGGCCATACTGCCCTTAACTATCATTGCTGACTTCCCATACTTTCACTATTTGCCTAATATATTCTATGTTTTTCTCTATTCACTATAACTTTAATAGTATGTGTCCCTGTGTTGCTATTAATATTTATAATAAATTATTTATGGATGCAATAGAGAATCAAAAGGACTACAGTTAAAACAGTAGTAATAAATTACCTCCAAATTATAATCCATTAATGCTCCCATTTAAAACTGATTTTCTATCTATATATATATTATTGAGGTCTCTTAACTCATTTTCCTTACTAGGTGGCTCAATTTAGAAATGAAACATAGAAAACAATGGAGTGGTAAACTCTGGAAATTACCTTCCTTTTGATATTCCTCGTTAGTAAGTATGCAAACGTTAGTCCCCCCCCACCACCAGTGGGGCTGTTCTTAGTACACATTATAGCTCACTGTGGGGTGATTGCTATTGACTGGAGAACATACACTGTGAACTGTAATTGTCAAACAAGTGAGTGGAGATGAAGAAAGTAATGCCAGGAAGGCACAGGCTTTTGTTGTTCTAGAAGGAAAACTTTGCTGTGTCTCTCATCCACAGTATAATCTTTATTTATTTATTTTTAATTTTATTTTATTTTTAAACTTTACATAATTGTATTAGTTTTGATTTACTGAAACTCTTACTTTTCTTATACTCCATTAAAAATTTGGGTTTTTTTGCCCTTGAGTTGTATGTCTCATGTATTTTGGATATTAAGCCCTTATCAAATATATGTTTTGGAAATATCTTCTGTCAATCTGTGAATTGCCATTTGATTTTGCTGATGTTCCTTTCTTTGGAGTTTAATGTGGCTCCACTTGTTTGTTTTTGCAGTTGTTGCCTTTGCTTTTGGTGTGAAACCCAAAAGTCGTTGCAAATACTGATGGCAAGAAGATTACCTCAGTGTTTTCTAGGGGTTTAGTCACTTCAAGTTTTATGTTCAACTTTTTAATCCCTTTTTAGTTGATTTTTGTATGGTAAAAGACAGGCGTACAGTTTCATTTTTTCACAGGACTATCCAGTTTTCCCAGTGCCATTTTGTAAAGCTTGTCCTTCCCCACTGGATATTCTTGGCTCCTTTTTCATAAGCTAACGGACAATATACGGGTGTGTGTTTCTTTCTGGCTTCGCTGTTCTGCTCTGTTGATCTATGTGTCTGTGTTTGTGCCAGAAGCAAATCATTCTGTTTTGATTACTATAGCTTTCTAATACAATTTGAAATCAGCAACCATAGTCTTGTATTTTGTTCTTCTTTCTCAAGATCACTTTGACACTTTGGTATTTTGTGATTTAATACAGCAGAATAGACCAAGAAGAAATGGAAAAAGTACACAGAAGAAATATACAAAAAATAACTTAATGACCCAGATAATCACAATGGTGTAGTTTCTCACTCAGAGCCAGACATTCTAGAATGTAAAGTCAAGTGAGTCTTAAGAAGCACTGCTGCCATAAAGCTATTGGAGGTGATGGAATTCCAGCAGAGCTATTTAAAACCCTAAAAGGTGATGCTATTAAAGTGTCCCATTCAATGTGTCAGAAAATTTGGAAAAGCCAGCAGTGGCCAGAGGACAGGAAGAGTTCAATCCTTGTCCCAATTCCCAAGAAGGGCAGTACTAAAGAATGTTCAAGCCACTGAACAGGTGCAATCATCTCCAGTGCTAGTAAGGTTATGCTCAAAATCCTCCAGGCTAGGCTTCAGCATTATGTGAACCTAGAACTTCCAGATGTTCAAGCTGGGTTTAGAAAAGGCAGAAGAACCAGAGATTAAATTGCCAACATTTGCTGGAACATAGAGAAAGCAAGGGAATTCCAGAAAAACATCTGCTTCATTGACCTCACCAGATTGTGTGGATCACAACAAAGTGGAAAATTCTTTAGGAGATGGGCATACCAGACCAACCTTACCTGTCTTATGAGAAACCTGTATGCTTTTAAAAAACCAGCAGTTAGAAGCAGACAAGGAACAATAAACTGATTCAAAATGAGTGAAGGAGTCCGACAAGGCTGAATATTGTCACCCTGCTGATTTAACTTATATGCAGTGCATGTCATGTGAAATGCTAGACTGGATGAGTCCTAAAAGCTGGAATCAAGATTGCTGGGATAAATATCAACAACCTCAGATATGTGGATGATACAATTCTAATTGCAGAAAGCGAAGAGGAACTAAAGAGCTTCTGATGAGGGTGAAAGAGGAGAGTGAAAAAGCTGGCTTAAAATTCAATATCAAAAAAGCTAAGATCATGGCATCTGGCCCCATCACTTACATGCAAATAGAAGGGGAAAAGGTGGAAGCAGTGACAGATTTCCTCTTTCTGGGCTCTAAAATCACTGTGGATGGTGACTGAAGCCACGAAATTAGAAGACGATTGCTTCTTGGCAGCAAAGTTCTGAAAAACCTAGACAGTGTGTTAAAAGCAAAAATATCACTTTGCTGACAGAGGTCTGTATAGTCAAGGCTATGCTCTTTCCAGTAGTCATGTGCACATGTAAGAGCTGGACAGACAATAAAGAAGGCAGAGTGCTGAAGAACTGATCTTTTCAAACTGTGGTGCTGTAGAAGACTCTTGAGAGTCCCTTGGGCACCAAGGAGATCAAAACCAGTCAACCTTAAAGGAAATCAACCCCAAATACCCTTCGGAAGGACTGATGCTGATGCTGAAGCTCCAATACATTGGCCACCTAATGTGAATGGCTGACTCATTGGAAAAGACCCTGATGCTGGGAAAGATTGAAGGAAGAAGAAAAAGAGGGTGATAGAGGATGAGATGGTTGGATGGCATCACCAATTCAAAGGGCATGAACTTGGGCAAATTCTAGGAGATGGTAAGGGACAGGGAAGTCTGGCGTGTTGCAGGCTGTGGAGTCACAAAGAGTCAGACATGACCTGGCAACTGAACAACAACAACAGTTTTATACAAGTTGTAGAATTTTTTTTTTCTGTTTTGTGAAAAATGCCTTGGAATTTTGAAAGAAACTGCAGTGAATATGTAGATAGCCTTGGGTAATATGGATTTATGAACAATATTATTTCTTCCAGTCAATAAATATGAAATATGTTTCCTTTACATAGATCTTTCAACACCCAGCTTTATTTATTTCTAAGTATTTTATTTTTTTGATGCAATTGTAAATGGGATTATTTGTATTTCTGTAATTTGTTTTGGTGTATGGATAGGTAACTGAGTTTTATATATTCAAATACAGTACGCAAAATTCATGTTATTTTTTTACAGAATAGACAATTTTCCCCCCAAATAAGACATACAGAATGCCCAGGAAGTATATGATAAGATGCTCAACATTACTATCAGGGAAGTGCAAATCAAAAGTACAACATACACCACCTTGTTCCTGTTTAAATGGCTTTTACCAAAAAGTAAGAAATAAGCGTGGTTGAGAATGTGTAGGAAATGGAGGTCTTATATATTATTTGTAGGAATCTATATTGGTGCAACTCCCATGGAATACCTTCTGGAAGTTTCTCATGAAATTTCATAAAGAACTGTTATATGGCCATTAATCCCACTTCTGGATATATATTTATTTCTGAATATATATTCAAAGGAAATGAAATAATCATCTCAAAGAGAAATCTGTACTCCCATGTTCATTGCCTCAATATTCACAGTAGCCTCGCTCACTCACTCTCTTAGTCACTTCAGTCATGTCCGACTCTGTGCAACCCCATAGACAGAAGCCCACCAGGCTCCCCCGTCCCTGGGATTCTCCAGGCAAGAACACTGGAGTGGGTTGCCATTTCCTTCTCCAATGCATGAACATGAAAAGTGAAAGGGAAGTCCCTCAGTCATGTCCGATTCTTAGCGACCCCATGGACTATAGCCTACCAGGCTCCTCCGTCCATGGGATTTTCCAGGCAAGAGTACTGGAGTGGGGTGCCATTGCCTTCTCCGTCACAGTAGCCAAGAAACAACCTATTATGGGAACAATCTAAGTATCTGTCAGGAGGTGAAGAGATTAAAACATGTGAATTTTATTTAGCCATTTAAAAAGAAAGAAATTCTTCCATTTGTGGCAGCATGGTTGAATTTGGAGAGCCTTATGCTAAGTAAAATAAGTTAGAGAAAGACAGATACTGTATGATCTCAACTGTAAGGAATCTGAAAAAAAAAAAAAAAAATTGGAAGTCAGAAACCGAGTAGGAGAGTGATTGCCAAAGCTTGGAGAGTGGAGGAAATAGGGACGGGTTTGTAAAAGGTTATACATTTTAACATGTGAAAATGTTAAGGTCTGAGGATCTAATGTATAGCATGATTATTATAAGTGATAAAATTGTGTTGTATAATTGATGCTAAGAGAGTGGAACTTACCTGTGTTCTCTTCAAAAAATAAAAGGTAAACAGGTCAGATGACAGCTAAGATACTTAAGTTAATAGAAAGGGCAAATCTTTTATAATACATATGTAAATGAAGGTCAGCATTATGGCAGAGGGGTAGGTGGAAATGGCAAGTATAGTGGAGTGGGTTGCCATTTCCTCCTCCAGAGGAGCTTCCTGACCTAGGGATTGAACCATCTCCTGTTACGCCTGCATTGCAGGCAGATTCTTTACCTGCTGAGCCATCAGGGAAGTTCTAACAAACCTACCATATGTCCTAGAAATTCCACTATTGGACATATACCCTGAGAAAACCATAATTCAAAAAGACACTTGTACCTCAAAATTCATTGCAACAGTGTTTACAATAGCCAGGACATGGAAGCAATCTAGATGTGCATTGAGAGAGAAATGGATAAAGAAATTGTGGTACATCTATATAAAGAAATTTTAATTAATGTTAAAAAGAAGTTAATTGGGTCACTTGAGCTGAGGTGGATGAACCTACAGCCTGTCATGTAGAGTGAAGTAAGTCAAAAAGAGAAAACCAAATATTGTATATTAATGCGTGCATATGGAATCTAGAAAAATGGCACTGGTTAACCTATTTTCAGGGCAGGAAGAGAGACAGAGAACATGCTTGTGGATACAATGGGGGAAGGAGAGGGCAAGTTGAATTGAGAGTAGCGTTGACACGTAGTACATTACCATATGTAAAATGTTAATAGATGCCAATGGGAAGTGGCTGTGACACAGGAAGCTTACCCAGTGCTCTGTGACAACCTGGAGAAGTGGGATGGGGTGCAGGTGGGGGATTCAAGAGGGAGGGGATATATGTATACTTACTGCTGATTCACATCATTGTACAGAAGAAACCAACACATTGTAAAGAAATTATACTCCAATTAAAAGTATTTGGCAAAACTAATACAATATTGTAAAGTTTAAAAATAAAATAAAATTTTAAAAAAGTAAAAAAAAAAAAATAAATGTTTACATAACAGCACACAGTATCTAGGAATTAATAAAATTTAAACCATTAACATCAAAAATAAATAAATAAAAGTAAATTTAAAAAATAATATATACATATATCAAATTATCATGTCCTTGGAAGGAAAGTTATGACCAACATAGATAGCACATTAAAAAGCAGAGACATTACTTTGCCAACAAAAGTCCATCTAGTCAAGGCTATGGTTTTCCCAGTGGTCATGTATGGATGTGAGAGTTGGACTGTGAAGAAAGCTGAGCGCCAAAGAAATGATGCTTTTGAACTGTGGTGTTGCAGAAGACTCTTGAGAGTCCTTTGGACTGCAAGGAGATGCAACCAGTCCATTTTAAAGGAGATCAGTCCTGGGTGTTCATTGGAACGACTGATGCTAAAGCTGAAACTCCAATACTTGGCCACCTCATGAGAAGATTTGACTCATTGGAAAAGACTCTGATGCTGGGAGGAATTGGGGGCAGGAGGAGAAGGGGACGACACAGAATGAGATGGATGGCATCACCGACTCAATGGGCATGAGTCTGAGTGAACTCCGGGAGTTGGTGATGGACAGGGAGGCCTGGTGTGCTGCAATTCATGGGGTCGCGAAGAGTTGGACATGACTGAGTGACTGAACTGAACTGATATTTTAAATATCTTATAGTTTTATTTGCCAATTCTGTCTCAAAAAATACTCTGCTTACTAGTCACTGTTTTTATTTATATATGTTGGCTTCTACATAGTATAAAGAAAAAAAAAGAACTACAGTATCTACTGCTGCTGCTGCTGCTAAGTCGCTCAGTCGTGTCCAACTCTTACCGCCCCCATAGACTGCAGCCCACCAGGCTCCTCCGTCCATGGGATTTTCCAGGCAAGAATACTGGAGTGGGGTGCCATTGCCTTCTCTGACAGTATCTACTAAGGCAAAATGGAGACTTTTGATGTTTAAATATCATTTAAGCAAAAGTATTAATAATTAAGTAGTTATCAGTGGATGAATAGCCCTTCAGCCTCTGGAATCACTTTTTTAAATTTAAATTTATTTATTTTAATTGGAGGATAATTATTTTACAATATTGTGTTGGTTTTGCCATACATCAACATGAATCTGCCACAGGTGAACACGTGTTCCCCATCCTGAACCCCCCCTCCCACCTCCCTCCCCGTACCATCTCTCTGGGTCATCCCAGTGCACCAGCCCCAAGTATCCTGTATCCTGCATCAAACCTGGACTGGCACTTCATTTCTTATATGTTATTATACATGTTTCAATGCTATTCTCCTAAATCATCCCACCCTCTCCCTCTCCCACAGAGTCCAAAAGTGAAATCACTTTGAACTGGACCCTGCTTCTCCTCTTTCTAATGCTTTAGTGGGTTCCTTATCTTTGAGGGAAATTTTAACAAGTCCGTTTCCATACAAATGTTATAACTGGGTGCTTAGTCCCCAGAGGTGACAAAGTCCCTTATATTTGAACCTGCTTGTGTGAAATAAAAGCCTCCCCTGTATCATTCATGTTTTGAAGGAGATCCAAGAGGCTGAGGGTAGCACTGAAGGGGGAGGTTCTGTTTCCCAAGCTGGATCCTCTTGTCAGGACTAGATTGGGGATGTGTGAAATTTTTCAGGCTGCTTGAGCAGCAGTGGCTGCCTTATGCTTGCATCCATATGCCCATCACACACACACACACACACACGCACACACACACACACAATAAATGACTGGCATGCAAAGGAAACTCAGGTTCCCATTTTCCAGTGACTGAAGATAAAAACTTTAGACTGATCTTGTTGCCCTAATTCTCTTTTTCAAAGTAAAATGTGAATGAAAAGAGTAAAAAATCCCACACTAAACCTTCAAATCAGAAGAGAATTTTAACATTCCTCCTTGATTTTCTTAAAAGAAAAATATTCAAAAAAATATAAATACATAGACATCAATATATTCATACTGATACACATAAAGGGTAGCTGAAGGATCTTCTAACAAAGAGGTCATTAACTTTGGTGTAGAAGGTCTGTGACAGTGTTATGATGACCAGTCATTGAAAGGTTAGACATTTTTCATGTGGCTGAAATATATTTTTTATTCTGGACACTTCAGATCATAAAGCCTTTGTGGGGCTACACACAAAAACTGAGAAACTTGCTGCATATTCTACCGGGTAGGATGTGGGAAATGGGTAGCTCAAAAGATGCTCAACATCACTCATTATCAGAGAAATGCAAATCAAAACCACTATGAGGTACCATTTCACACCAGTCAGAATGGCTGCGATCCAAAAGTCTACAAATAATAAATGCTGGAGAGGGTGTGGAGAAAAGGGAACCCTCTTACACTCTTGATGGGAATGCAAACTAGTACAGCCACTATGGAGAACAGTGTGGAGATTCCTTAAAAAACTGGAAATAGAACTGCCTTATGATCCAGCAATCCCACTGCTGGGCATACACACTGAGGAAACCAGAAGGGAAAGAGACACGTGTACCCCAATGTTCATTGCAGCACTGTTTATAATAGCGAGGACATGGAAGCAACCTAGATGTCCATCAGCAGATGAATGGATAAGAAA
>NW_011494792.1:1378409-1383863 GCF_000754665.1 Bison bison bison | reverse complement strand
CAGGATGGGGAACACATGTATACCTGTGGTGGATTCATTTTGATATTTGGCAAAACTAATACAATTATGTAAAGTTTAAAAATAAAATAAAATTAATTAAAAAAAAATAAATAAAAGAAAATTAATTAAAAAAAAAAGTTGTAGGGATAAAGTTGACTCCATTATGAATTACAGTTACACTGATGGTTCAGCAGTAAAGAACTCACCTGCCAATGCAGGAGACCTGGGTTCGAGTTCCTGAGTAGTGAAGAACCCCTGGACAAGGAAATGGCAACCCACTCCAGTATTGATGCCAGGGAAATCCCATGGACAGAGGAGCCTGGTTGGTTAAGGTCCAAGGGATTGCAAAAGAATAAGGCACAAATTAGTGACTAAATAACAAAATCAGGGAAGTCTTTTCCCCATTATTTCCTCTTTCTGACCACTGCTGAATATGATTTAAAAACTGGTGATTTGGAGATGTAATTGAAAATCAGAAATAGATACTAATTTTCCAATTGAAGGAGGAATCTGTGAACTCAGTCCATGAATGTTTAAAATCTTAGAACTTAACATTAAGTTGTGATGACTACAGTGAGACAGTCAAGGTTGAGGAAGCACTGCATAATTTAGGTTTTGTTCTAGCCGTTTGACCCCTCTCAGTAAACTGTTTAGACTGAGGAGGACTGAAAGAGCTTCTAGATGGGATATTTCCAACCTCTTCCAAGCTAGAGTAGTCTTCTTCTCGGCATAGCAAAGCCTGATATAGAAATGGTTTCCAGCCTCTATAGAGTGTTCTGGTGGAGCAGCTCAGATCAAAGGCTTGATATTTGAAAAATGCACATTCACATTGCAGAGCAAAAAAAAAAAAATGTTATGCAAGTCAATAATATCACTTCAGAGTGACTCAAGTGTGTTCTTAATTTCAAAATAAAATGGAGAAAATGAGAACAGGGTGTATAAGTTTTCTCTGCCTAATTCTATTTGTAACAGATTAAATCTCAACTATGCCTTTACTGCTAGTGATGGGTCCCCAAGGACTCTGGGTGTAGGGCAATCTGCTTATTAATTGCCTGTACCTGTGATAATCTTGTACACTTAGATTAAAAGGGTGACAAGCTTTTATCCACCTCACACTTTTGGAATGCAAATTAGTTGCACTTTATTAAAGGAATAGCATTTTAAGGAAGAATATAAAATGAGAAACAGATAATGTGGATTATTAGCCCTTTAGATAACTTTAGTCCCAGAAAATTAGTGGTAGTCATAGGATTTTTTTCTGTTGTTTTATAGTATTTGTGGATTACCCATTTTATGGGTGTCTGTCATTCTTCTACGTACAGTATAATTGTATCTTTAGATTACACAACAATTTAGGGATAGGGCTGTTTATTTTTTTTCTTTGCATGTTCAACATACTTTATGATAACATTAGAAAAAGTCTTACGTTCGCATCTATGCATGCAAATATTTTAGCATATTATATCGGTACTTACTTGACATATATCTAGCACAAATTATCTGATTTGCTAGAAACTAAATATTAACCATATTGTGATAAAAATTAACTCTCCTGACAATTCTTTCTTTCCCCATGTTCTTTCCTGAAATGATGATGGTGAACTATAATATTGTGGAAGTCTATGTTCAGAGTGTAAAGCTCAAAACATGAGACTCAGAGATTGAATCTTGAGGTCTGATCTGTTCCTTAACTTTGCCTCAGCCTGTTAGACATTATGTCAGCGGTTAGGCAACGCAATATTTTTCCTTCTACAACAGTAGCTCTTATTTTGCTTCTCAACCTCTGATAAATCTATTTGTTTGCATCCTCTTTCCAACACAGTGCTAACATGTCAAAGTTCATATGTAGACTGAGATGAAAACTGAACTGTGGATCTTAAATGATACTATACAGTCATTTGTTTGGAAAATGGGGAGACTCCAGATTGAACAGATACAATACACAGATATTTTTCTAAAGTGGTACTGGTTCTGACTCATCTGTGACTGAATCTTGGTTACCAGACCTGCATTTCATTTCTACTTAAACTCCAAAAGTGCTTCAGAGATTTTGATCAGGTTCTTTTGAATTTACTTTTAGTTAATCTCTTAGACACAGTTTATAGACTAAGGGAAACCTCCCAAAATTTTACAGAATGATATTGCATCCCCTAAAATGGTTACTTCTTGTATTGCTCAGTGACTAATTGGTGTAAGAAAGCAGGCTGACTTGGGCTGTTTTCTATCCTACTGTAAGATCCAGATGTGCTACAATTAAGACACAATGCAGCCAAGTAAATAAAAATGCTAAAAAAAGAAGTGCTGGGATCTTCGCCACATAGTGGCTTTAAGTATGAACCTTGGAGTCCGGTAGCCCTTGTACATACTCCCACTCCACCACTCACTAGCTCTGAATCTTCAGGCTAGCTTTAATTTACTTCTCTCCATAATGCCATTCAAACTAGTGTCTACTTCATGGAGTTGCATAAGAATTAATGAAGATAACGCAAGAAAAACATTTCAGAGAAAGACCAGAAGAAGATAAATGCTTGACCAGTGTTTGTCACTTCACATTTTCTTATTGTGAAGTTACAACGAGGAAGCCTTGTCAAGCAAAACCAGCCACCGGGCTCTGTAGTGAAGGGCTCAGCCTCATCCAAAGGGAAGTCTGGACTTTGCCCTTGTTTCCTGGGAGCTCCTCTCTCAACCCTTAGGTTGTTTCCTCTGGGGAAGGGTGACTAAAGGTGTCAAAGGTTGACACTGAGAAAAGTGCTATTGTTTATGTGAGGGTCTTGGGCCAGCCTGATAGGGATGTAAACAGTGTGATTTAGAGTAAAAACTTTGGGCCACAAGAATGATGTGATTCAGGATGGGGGTTTTGGTCATGCAGTATCAGCTGCACCTCTAGAGAGGTTAGAGCCTGAGATCAGCTGTATGGACTGTCAGTCATGCCTTGGCGATGGAGCCCCAGTAAAAGCTCTGGACATGGAGCCTGGAGTGAGCTCCTGTGTCTGCAAGTGCTCACTGCTGGCACATCGGTGCTGGGAACACAAAGCTGCCCATGACACCCTGGGAAGAGGAAACCAAAGTTTCATGTTTCACACTTGCTTTTACTCTGCCCTATATGCCTACAATCCATGGGGTCGCAAGTAGTTGGACACAACTGAGTGAATAAGCACAGCAGTGTTCTTTGCAGCACTGTTCACAATAGCAAGAACATGGAAGCAACCTAAATGTCCATCAACAGAGAAATGGACAAAGAAGATGTAGTGCAAATATACAATGCAATGTTATTCAGCTATAAGAAGGAACAAAATAATGCTATCAGAAGCAATATGGATGGACCTGGATATTGTCATACCAAGTGAAGTAAGAGAGAGAAAGACAAATGCATCTGATATCACTGATATGTGGAATATTAAAAAATGGTACAAATGAACTTATTTACAAACAGAAAGAGAGTCACAATGTAGAAAATAATCTTACGGTTCCAGGGGGAAGAAGGGAGGGATGAATTGTGACATTGGGATTAATGTATACACACTAATATATATTTGTGTGTATATATATAAGGTATAATATATATAAGGCAGAAAACTAATAAGGACCTACTATATAGAACAGGAAACTCTACTCAACTCTCTGTAATGAGCTACTGAGTTCAGTTCAGTTCAGTCTCTCAGTCGTGTCCAGCTCTTTGCAACCCCATGAACCGCCAGGCCTCCTTGTTCATCACCAACTCCCGGAGTCTACACAAACTCATGTCCATTGAGTCAGTGATGCCACCTAACAATATCATCCTCTGTTGTCCCCTTCTTCTCCTGCCTTCAATCTTTCCCATCATCAGAGTCTTTTCAAATGAGTCAGCTCTCACATCAGGTGGCCAAAATATTGGAGTATCAGCTTCAACATTAGTCCTTCCAATGAACACCCAGGACTGATCTCCTTTAGGATGGACTTGTTGGATCTCCTTGCAGTCCAAGGGACTCTCAAGAGTCTTTTCCACTTGTTAAAGAGATTGTCTTTAATCCATTGTATATTCTTGCCTCCCTTGTCAAAGATAAGGTGTCCATATGTGCGTGGATTTATCTCTGGGCTTTCTATTTTGTTCCATTGATCTATATTTCTGTCTTTGTGCCAGTACCATACTGTCTTGATAACTGTGGCTTTGTAGTAGAGCCTGAAGTCAGGTAGGTTGATTCCTCCAGTTCCATTCTTCTTTCTCAAGATTGCTTTGGCTATTCGAGGTTTTTTGTACTTCCATACAAATTGTGAAATTATTTGTTCTAGCTCTGTGAAGAATACCGTTGGTAGCTTGATAGGGATTGCATTGAATCTATAAATTGCTTTGGGTAGTATACTCATTTTCACTATATTGATTCTTCCAATCCATGAACATGGTATATTTCTCCATCTATTAGTGTCCTCTTTGATTTCTTTCACCAGTGTTTTATAGTTTTCTATATATAAGTCTTTAGTTTCTTTAGGTAGATATATTCCTAAGTATTTTATTCTTTCCGTTGCAATGGTGAATGGAATTGTTTCCTTAATTTCTCTTTCTGTTTTCTCATTCTTAGTGTATAGGAATGCAAGGGATTTCTGTGTGTTGATTTTATATCCTGCAACTTTACTATATTCATTGATTAGTTCTAGTAATTTTCTAGTGGAGTTTTTAGGGTTTTCTATGTAGAGGATCATGTCATCTGCAAATAGTGAGAGTTTTACTTCTTCTTTTCCAATTTGGATTCCTTTTATTTCTTTTTCTGCTCTGATTGCTGTGGCCAAAACTTCCAAAACTATGTTGAATAGTAATGGTAAAAGTGGGCATCCTTGTCTTGTCCCTGACTTTAGAGGAAATGCTTTCAATTTTTCACCATTGAGGATAATGTTTACTGTGGGTTTGTCATATATAGCTTTTATTATCTTGAGGTATGTTCCTTCTATTCCTGCTTTCTGGAGAGTTTTTATCATAAATGGGTGTTGAATTTTGTCAAAGGCTTTCCCTGCATCTATTGAGATAATCATATGGTTTTTATTTTTCAATTTGTTAATGTGGTGTATTACATTGATTGATTTGCGGATATTGAAGAATTCTTGCATCCCTGGGATAAAGCCCACTTGGTCATGGTGTATGATCTTTTTAATGTGTTGTTGGATTCTGATTGCTAGAATTTCTTTAACAAGTGGTGCTGGGAAATCTGGTCACCACTTGTAAAAGAATGAAACTAGAACACTTTCTAACACCATACACAAAAATAAACTCAAAATGGATTAAAGATCTAAACGTAAGACCAGAAACTATAAAACTCCTAGAGGAGAACATAGGCAAAACACTCTCTGACATACATCACAGCAGGATCCTCTATGACCCACCTCCCAGAATATTGGAAATAAAAGCAAAAATAAACAAATGGGACCTAATTAACCTTAAAAGCTTCTGCACATCAAAGGAAACTATTAGCAAGGTGAAAAGAC
>NW_011494792.1:1370473-1378121 GCF_000754665.1 Bison bison bison | reverse complement strand
CAGCAATCCCACTGCTGGGCATACACACTGAGGAAACCAGAAGGGAAAGAGACACGTGTACCCCAATGTTCATCGCAGCACTGTTTATAATAGCCAGGACATGGAAGCAACCTAGATGTCCATCGCAGATGAATGGATAAGAAAGCAGTGGTACATATACACAATGGAGTATTACTCAGCCATTAAAAAGAATAGATTTGAATCAGTTCTAATGAGGTGGATGAAACTGGAGCCTATTATACAGAGTGAAGTAGGCCAGAAGGAAAAACTCAATACAGTATACTAACGCATATATATGGAATTTAGAAAGATGGTAACAATAACCCGGTGTACGAGACAGCAGAAGAGACACTGATGTATAAAACAGTCTTATGGACTCTGTGGGAAAGGGAGAGGGTGGGAAGATTTGGGAGAATGGCATTGAAACATGTAAAATATCATGTAAGAAACGAGTTGCCAGTCCAGGTTCCATGCACGATAATGGATGCTTGGGGCTAGTGCACTGGGACGACCCAGAGGGATGGTATGGGGAGGGAGGAGGGAGGAGGGTTCAGGATGGGGAACACATGTATACCTGTGGCGGATTCATTTTGATATTTGGCAAAACTAATACAATTATGTAAAGTTAAAAAAAAAAAAAGAGTCTTTTCCAACACCACAATTCAAAAACATCAATTCTTAGGCACTCAACTTTCTTTATAGTCCAGGTCTCACATCCACACAAGACTACTGAAAAAAATCATAGCTTTGGCTAGATGGACCTTTATTGACAAAGTAATGTCTCTGCTTTTTAATATGCTTTCTAGGTCGATCATAACTTTCCTTCCATGGAGTAAGCGTCTTTTAATTTCATGGCTGCAATCACCATCTACAGTGATTTTGGAGCCCAAAAAAATAAAGTCAGCCACTGTTTCCACTGTTTCCCCATCTATTTGCCATGAAGTGATGGGACTGGATGCCATGATCTTAGTTTTCTGAATGTTGAGCTTTAAGCCAACTTTTTGCTCTCCTTTTTCACTTTCATCAAGAGGCTGTTTAGTTCTTCTTCACTTTATGCCATAAGTGTGGTGTCATCTGCATATCTGTGGTTATTGTTATTTTTCCCAGCAATCTTGATTCCAGCTTGTGCTTCATCCAACCCAGCGTTTCTCATGATGTACTCTGCATATAAGTTACATAAGCAGGGTGACAATATACAACCTCGACATACTCCTTTTCCTTTTTGGAACCTGTCTGTTTCTCCATGAGAAAAGATTCTAAATAAGAGTGGATATACATATATGTATAACTTATTCACTGTTCAACAAAAACTGACATTTATAGCATTGTAAATCAATTTTACTGCACTAAAAACAAAAAAATGAATTAAAAATAAATCAAAGATCTGGAATAAACTAAAACCACATGTATAACAGGTTTCAGTTATATCATCAGAGTCTTTTCAAATGAGTCAGCTCAGTGAGCTCTTGCAGTTCTAGCTGATGATGGAGCCCAAGAATGGTCTTGGGAGATCCCCAAACGTGTAATTGCTATCTGAAGTGAATAAAGTCTTGAGAACTTTCCACACTGAAATTTGTATCTGTCAAAAGCCCTTTTCTTCATATGCGTGGTCATGATGTTTCCATGTTGGTCTACTGGTACTTTATCTAAGAACTCAGTAATTAACTCATATTTCAAATAGGAACATGTATAGGAGGGGGTGGATTGCTCAATGACTTATAACCAAGGAAGACCCTGGAGACACTCTTATATTGTTGGGAAATCCATCAAGGAGTTTGCCATCTCAGAACTTCCACCTGGGGCTACTGGTCCTCATTCAGCTTCCTTAGTCCTTGGCTTCCTATCAGCACCACAGAGCATTCAGTATGGATGAGGCATTGGGTTACTTTAGTCAAGTCAGTCTCCTCATTGGGTACCATGGTCTAAATGCTTGTGTTCTCCCAAAATTCATATGTTGAAAACCTAATCACCAAGTGATGATTTTAGGAGGTGGGACCATTGGAAAATGATTAGGTCATGAGGGCCGAGGCCACATGAGGGGACTAGGGCTCTTGTGAAAGAGGCCTGAAATACTTGCTCATCCCTTCTATTTAGGGATATGTCCTGGAAGAGGCCCTCACTCACTCAACCATGCTGGTACCCTGATCTTGGACTTCTAGCCTCCAGAACTGTGATAAATAACGTGGTTTATAAACCACCCAACCTCTGGCATTTTGTAACAGCATCCTGCATGCACTAAAACACTGGACATGATTAAATGGGGGAAAAAATCTGTGTCTCTCTTGCTGTCTCGCATACAGGGTTATCATTACCATCTTTCTAAATTAAGGAAACCTGGTTTATATTGCTACCATTGCATCGAGTTTTATAAGTTTAGATAAGTGACTTAATCATTCTTGGATTTACCTATATATCCTTAATATGAGAGGATTTTCTAGATAATTTCCAAGGTTTCTTCCTTTTCTGAATATCCAGTGAATCTCACTGGTTATTATCTGGAATAAAAAAAAAAAAAAAAACCCTTTCACATACCAAAAGTAATGGCTGAAATATCTATAATATGATATGAAAAGTATTGAAATTCTTGTTTTTCTTCTTTTTTCAGGTTTTTAAAATATGATTTCCAGATAAAATGGGAAGATTTTTAAAGTATACATTACAATTTAAATAGGTATACATGATTAATGGAGTCCCTCATTAATTTAATTACCATGTCTATTAATATCGCCTCACATATTTATTTTTCAAGATATTTTTGGTGAGAACTTTTAAGTTTAACTCTCTTACATGTGTGCTAACTGACTTCAGTCATGTCCAACTCTTTGTGACCCCATGGACTATATAGCCTGCTAGGCTCCTCTGTCCATGGGGATTCTCCAGGAAAGAATACTAGAGTGGGTTGCCATGCCCTCCTCCAGGGGATCTTCCTGACCCAGGGATTCAACCCATGTCTCTTATGCATCCTGCACTGACAGGAGGGGTCTTTACCACTAAGACCACCTGGGAAGCCCCACAAATGTCAATAACACTTTACAAACCTTAGTCACCATGTTACACATTAGATCCTCAGACCTTATTCATCATCTTACAGCTTAAAGTTTGTGCACTTTGACCAAATTCATTCTTAAATCATTGATTTCTCAGCACTTACTTTTACATGACCTGTGACACATTCTTGTATTTATGATTTTGGAGTCAGGGAAAAAGATGTCTCCCTCCTGTTGTAAGCAGTTTAGCATTAGATCTTTGAGGGACCATCTTTAATTAGCAGCTCTATAGCCACCCCTATCATTGTCAGAAATCAAGAAGATTTAAACAGATAAGGAAAATAAAGAAATCTGGCTTCCCTGGTGGCTCAAAATGTATAGAATCTACCTGCCAAGTGGGAGACCTGGGTTGCACCCCTGGGGTAGGGAAGATCCACGCAGAAGGGAATGGTTACCCACTTTAGAATTCTTGTCTGAATAAGCCTTTGGACAGAGAAATCTTGTAGGCTACAGTCCATGGGGATCACAAAAAGTCAGACATGCCTGAGCGACTAACACACAATGAATTTTAAGGATTTGGAAGTTGTATCAGAGCTAAGGATAGCTTAAAAGGAAAAGCAAAACTCTTTGAGACAGGCAAGAACATAGATTCACAAACACTTATAAGCCAACAGGGCAAAGGAAGAGAATGGATATTGCAGTCTCTAAAGAGTCTTGTACATAGCTGCAGCTAAAAGTGAGGTTCTCTGACCAGAGCTCTGGGCTTTAGTGGAGAAACTTGGCCATTTCCCAGCAAGAAAGGAGTCAGAGGAAAGAATCAATCCATTAATTTTCCTCCACTGACTCATGAAACTCTTTTGTCCACCTCTAGCCAAACTCAAGTAGAAGTTAGAGGCAAAGAGAGCTAGAGGGATGAAGTCTGGTCTTCTCAGCCTCCAAAGGTTCATAACATAATAGAAAATGATCAACAGGTTTCCCCAGTTCAGTTCAGTTCAGTTCAGTCGCTCAGTCGTGTCTGACTGTTTACCAGCCCATGAATGGCAGAACGCCAGGCCTCCCTGTCCATCACCAACTCCCGGAGTTCACTTAAACTCATGTCCATCGAGTCGGTGATGCCATCCTGCCATCTCATCCTCTGTCTTTCCCTTCTCCTCCTGCCCCCAATCCCTCCCAGCATCAGAGTCTTTTCCAATGAGTCAACTCTTTGCATGAGGTGGTCAAACTATTAGAGTTTCAGCTTTAGCATCATTCCTTCCAAAGAACACCCAGGACTGATCTCCTTTAGAATGGACTAGTTGGATCTCCTGGAGAAGGCAATGGCAAGCCACTCCAGTACTCTTGCCTGGAAAATCCCATGGAAGGAGGAGCCTGGTAGGCTGCAGTCCATGGGGTCGCTAGGAGTTGGACACGACTGAAAGACTTCACAGCATCATCTTCCAGGGTTTGAAATAGCTCAACTGGAGTTCCATCACCTCCACTAGCTTTGTTCATAGTGATGCTTTCTAAGGCCCACTTGACTTCACATTCCAGGATATCTGGCTCTAGGTCAGTGATCACACCATCGTGATTATCTTGTTCGTGAAGATCTTTTTTGTACAGTTCTTCTGTGTATTCTTGCCACCTCTTCTTAATATCTTCTGCTTCTGTTAGGTCCATACCATTTCTGTCCTTTATTGAGCCCATCTTTGCATGAAATGTTCCCTTGGTATCTCTGATTTTCTTGAAGACATCTCTAGTCTTTCCCATTCTGTTGTTTTCCTCTATTTCTTTGCATTGATTGATGAGGAAGTCTTTCTTATCTCTTCTTGCTATTCTTTGGAACTCTGCATTCAGATGCTTATATTTTTCCTTTTTCTCCTTTCCTTTTCACTTCTCTTCTTTTCACAAAAATTGTAAGGCCTCACAAGACAGCCATTTTGCTTTTTTGCATTTCTTTTCCATGGAGATGGTCTTGATCCCGGTCTCCTGTACAATGTCATGAACCTCATTCCATAGTTCATCAGGCACTCTATCTATCAGATCTAGTCCCCTAAATCTAGTTCTCACTTCCACTGTATAATCATAAGGGATTTGATTTAGGTCATACCTGAAAAGTCTAGTGGTTTTCCCTACTGTCTTCAATTTCAGTCTGAATTTGGCAATAAGGAGTTTATGATCTGAGCCACAGTCAGCTCCGGGTCTCGTTTTTGCTGATTGTATATAGCTTCTCTATCTTCGGCTGCAAAAAGTATAATCAATCTGATTTCGGTGTTGACCATCCAGTGATGTCCATGTGTAGAGTCTTCTCTTGTGTTGTTGGAAAAGTGTGTTTCCTATGACCAGTGCATTCTCTTGGCAATACTCTATTAGCCAGGGTTCTCCAGGGGCATTTAAAGAATATCAAACACACCCACCATTTCTATATAGTAGCTATGTTTTCTTTATCTTATGAATCTAGTTGTAGTTATTTTTGCTAGAAATTTAGGATGACTGGGTAGGGTTAACTTTAATGGGAGAAGTCAGCTTCTGATTTGACCTAGAGTATTTGTCACTGTATTTCTGGTATCATAATATTATTACTGGGCCCCTAACTGACTGTATCCTTGGTTCACTTAAACCCTTTGAAGAGATAAGTAATGTGACCAGACTTAGGTAGGGACCAGAAACTATCAAGAGATGTTTTTATACATTGTTGAATTCATTTGGTTGATTTGTATGTGTGAGAGTGAAAACTTTTAATTCCAAATTTGTGAGAGATGTTAGTCTGAAATTTCCTTTTTGTACTGCCTTTGTCTGATTTTCATACAGAGCGATATCGGCCCCATCTAATTAGTTGGGAATGGTTTCCTACTCTTTAATTTTTTTAAAGAGGTTATGTCAAACTGATCTTAATTTTTAAAATATAGGTGGGATGATTTGGGAGAATGGCATTGAAACATGTATAATATCATATATGAAATGAGTCACCAGTCCAGGTTTGATGCACGATACTGGATGCTTGGGGCTGGTGCACTGGGATGACCCAGAGGGATGGTATGGGGAGGGAGGAGGGAGGAGGGTTCAGGATGGGGAACACATGTATACCTGTGGCGGGTTCATGTTGATATATGGCAAAACCAATACAATATTGTAAAGTTAAAAATACCTGTGATGGATTCATTTTGATATTTGGCAAAACTAATACAATTATGTAAAGTTTAAAAATAAAATAAAATTTAAAAAAATAAAATAAATTTTAAAAAATGAAAAAAAAATTCTCTGGTCAAACTATCTTGGATTGATGATTTCTTTTACAAAAGTTTTATGTCACAGTTTCAATCTCATTAAAGTTTATAGGAGTATTCAGATGATGTATCTATTTTTGCTTCAAGTATATTGAGATTATGTTGTTTGGTATATACATATTTAGTATTATTATGTATCCTGCTGCATTGACTCTTTTTTCCTTATATAATGTCCTTGTATTCCTTTGTCCTTAGATATTTCCTTTGCTCTAAAGTCTACTTTATCTAATATTAACACATGTTTTTATCCTTTTATTTTCCAAATATCCATGTGATTATTGAGTTTCTTGGTCTTTCCTGGTGGCTCAGACAATAAGGAATCCACTTGCCTTGTGAAGACCTGGATTCAATCCCTGGGTTGGGAAGATGCTCTGGAGGAGGACATGGGAATCCGTATTCTTACCTGGAGAATTCCATGGACAGAGGAACCTGGTGAGCTACATTCCACGGATCACAAAGAGTCAGGCATAGCTTAGCAACTAAACCACCACCTGGTGTTCCTTCACATTTATTCCTTGGGAGGAACAGCCCTACTCAGGCTGCCTTCTGATGCTGGGTTGGAGGTCAGGAATGCTGGGCCTGGCTTGTCTTCTCTTAGGTGCTGCTGTGTTGCTCTTCCATTCTTCAGGCCCTAATCTAGTTCACCTTCTTCTTGCCAAATATACAAGGTCTCTTTTAGTGGTCTCTTCTTATTTCCAGAACAAACAGAGGAGTTGGCACAAAGAGATCAAGGTCATCTTCTCTGAACCAGAAGCCTAAGATGTGTTTTATAACTTAGGAAAGAGATTTTATGGAGGGAAGTTGAGGAGGAAAGTGGAAAGGGGTCCACAGCAGACTGGAGATAAAAGTCATGGAGTCCCCTTCTTTAGAAATCATCAGAAGCTGAGAAAGTATCTTTTCTAGGTTATATATATATTCAGCTCTGAGGGAGTACACTTTCTGTTTCAGCAAACTGTGAGTCTTCTGTATTTTTTCATTAATTTTCTTTACAAATGCATATATATATATATATATATCCATACGACATTTTATTTATTCTTCTAGGCCATTTCAGTTCAGTTCTGATCAGTCGCTTAGTCTAGTCTGACTCTTTGTGACCCCATGAACTGCAGCACGCCAGGCCTCCCTGTCCATTACCAACTCTCGGAGTTCACCTAAACCCATGTCCATTGAGTTGGTGACGCCATTCATCTCATCCTCTGTCATCCCCTTCTCCTCATGCCCTCAATCTTTCCCAGCACCAGGGTCTTTTCAAATGAGTCAGCTCTTCGCATCAGGTGGCCAAAGTATTGAAGTTTCAGCTTCAACATCAGTCCTTCCAATGAACACCCAGGACTGATCTCCTTTAGGATGGACTGGTTGGATCTCCTTGCAGTCCAAGGGCTGTCTAGAGTCTTT
>NW_011494792.1:1367228-1370373 GCF_000754665.1 Bison bison bison | reverse complement strand
CATCAATTCTTCGGTGCTCAGCTTTCTTTGTAGTCCAACTCTCACATCCATACATGACCACTGGAAAAAGCATAGCCTTGACTAGACAGACATTTTTGACAAAGTAATGTCTCTGCTTTTTACTAGGTTGGTCATAACTTTCTTTTCAAGGAGTAAGCATCTTTTAATTTCATGGCTGCAATCACCATCTGCAGTGATTTTGGAGCCCAGAAAAATAAAGTCAGCCACTGTTTCCACTGTTTCCCCATCTATTTGCCATGAAGTGATGGGACCAGATGCCATGATCTTACTTTTCTGAATGTTGAGCTTAAGCCAACTTTTTTCACCAGGCCATTTTTTTCAGGGTCATTGCTCTGCTTTTATTATGATTTGAGATTTAAATCCTGAAAAAAAGAAATCTATTGTAGAGTTTGGATTATTTACCAGTAGATGAATTGATGGAATAACAAAACAATTAAAGAGGATTCCTTAATTGAGCTCACAATATTTTATGTATGCATATGAAGAGAGTTATTGACATATAATTTTATTCTTGACCCCTTGTGGTATTCTGAGAACTTTGATTGAAGGTATATATAAAAGAAATTACTTTATTATGATAGTTAAACTACTGGTATAATTATGTGTGTACATTCAGAATCCATTAGTCCAGTGGCCATAAAGATGAGTATCCTCATCCCCCGGGGAAGAAAATGTTAGCATTTCCATTTCCATTTATTTTTATCTCACTGTCATTTAATTTGTATTTTGTGTATATTTTTAAATGTCATAATATATTAGAATGGCAGCACATATATAAAATATTTTTACATAATATAATTAGGTCCCTGACAGTGTGTTGTAAAATGGAAAGTAATTTGGGGATTAGTTCTTCAGGAAACAGAAAATTATCAAAATTTGCTGCATAAAATGTTACTTAATTTGGGGGAGTTTACCAACAATTTTTTATGAAACCAGTTCAACTGAAGAGAGGCAGAATGTTCAGAACATCCATGTTTGCATGAGTTTACACAGGGCCTCAGAGATGGAAACATTTTTGCAGTTGGGTAGAAGACCAAGAGACCTGCCTGGACAGGGGAAAACCTGAATCTTGAATGAAAGAGAGCATGTTTGCTCCCCTCAGTGTGGTCTAAGTTGTTTTTCTTTAAATCACCTCCCTTTCTTCACCTTTATTCCCTAAACCCCATCCTCTGCTTTACTAGTTCTTTTCCCAGTGTACAGATTACCTGTTAAGATACCATATAATGTACTTGGATTCATGTTTATTGCAGATTATCTGTTTTCCACCAGCTGTAATATTAGTTCCATGAGGACAAGTGTCTGCCTGTTTTTTTTTATTGATGTAAACTAAGCACCTATACGGAGAAGGCAATGGCACCCCACTCCAGTACTTTAGCCTGGAAAATCCCATGGACAGAGGAGCCTGGTAGGCTGCAGTCCATGGGGTCCCTAGAGTCGGACACGACTGAGCGACTTCACTTTTCACTTTCATGCATTGGAGAAGGAAATGGCAACCGACTCCAGTGTTCTTGCCTGGAGAATCCCACGGATGGGGAAGCCTGGTGGGATGCTGCCTATGGGGTCGCACAGAGTCGGACACGACTGAAGCGACTTAGCAGCAGCAGCAGCAAGCACCTATAAGAGTTTCTGAGTCAAGGAGAAATTAAGTCATTGATCAATTGGTTAAATCAATAGCAGAGTACTGGGCAGGCCTATAGATTTCAAAATTTTTTGGTTTTGATTAGCTATTGTAAATAAGCTGTTCTGCAGTTAATGTTATAGGTTAAGAAACGTTTTTTTTCTTTTATCAGCATAAACATAAACTACATTTGAAGATAAGGTTTTAGACCCAACACAATAGCTAAAATACACATTTGGAGAAAATATGTATACTATTTGATTTGTTTTCTTTATCCAAAATATAATTTTATTTCTTTTCAAAAACATTTCCTTACCTAGGTGTGTCTATATATATGTTTATACATATAAATAAAATTCCATCTCGTCAAAGCTCTGGTTTTTGAGTAGTCAGTATGGATGTGAGAGCTGGACCATAAGGAAACTGAGCACCGAGGAACTGATGTTTTTGAACTGTGGTGTTGGAGAAGACTCTTGAGAGTCCCTTGGACTGCAAGGAGATCAATCAGGTCAATACTAAAGGAAATCAGCCCTGAATATCCATTGAAAGGACTGATACTGAAGCTGAAGCTCCAATACTTTTTCCACCTGATACAAAAAACTGATTCATTGGAAAAGACCCTGATGCTAGGGAAGACTGTTGGCAGGAGGAGAAGGAGATGGCAGAGGATGAGATGGTTGGATGGCATCACCGAGTCAATGGACATGAGTTTGAGCAAGCTCCAGGAGATGGTGGAGGACAAGGGGAGCCTGATGTGCTGCAGTCCATGGGGTCTCAAAGAGTTGGATATGACTGAGTGACTGAACTTAACTGAAGGTATGCATTTGTGTTATGTATATAACATAATGATTATATGATCATTATACATAGGTCACATTGACAATAATGTTTCAGGTTAGTTTCAGGCATTAAGCTGGTTTTAGAAAAGGCAGAGGAACCAGAGATCAAATTGCCAACATCCGCTGGATCATGGAAAAAGCAAGAGAGTTCCAGAAAAACATCTATTTCTGCTTTATTGACTATGCCAAAGACTTTGACTGTGTGGATCACAAACAACTGTGGAAAATTCTGAAAGAGATGGGAATACCAGACCACCTGATCTGCCTCTTGAGAAATCTGTATGCAGGTCAGGAAGCAACAGTTAGAACTGGACATGGAACAACAGACTGGTTCCAAATAGGAAAAGGAGTACGTCAAGGCTGTATATTTAACTTATTTAACTTATATGCAGAGTACATCATGAGAAACGCTGGACTGGAAGAATCACAAGCTGGAATCAAGATTGCCAGGAGAAATATCAATAACCTCAGATATGCAGATGACACCACCCTTATGGCAGAAAGTGAAGAGGAACTAAAAAGCATCTTGATGAAAGTGAAAGAGAAGAGTGAAAAAGTTGGCTTAAAGCTCAACATTCAGAAAATGAAAATCATGGCTTCTTGTCCCATCACTTCATGGGAAATAGATGGGGAAACAGTGGAAACAGTGTCAGACTTTATTTTTCTG
>NW_011494792.1:1362015-1367128 GCF_000754665.1 Bison bison bison | reverse complement strand
ATGACCAACCTAGATAGCATATTCAAAAGCAGAGACATTACTTTGCCAACAAAGGTCTGTCTAGTCAAGGCTATGGTTTTTCCTGTGGTCATATATGGATGTGAGAGTTGGACTGTGAAGAAGGCTGAGCGCCGAAGAATTGATGCTTTTGAACTGTGGTGTTGGAGAAGACTCTTGAGAGTCCCTTGGACTGCAAGGAGGTCCAACCAGTCCATTCTAGAGGACATCAGCCCTGGCATTTCTTTGGAAGGAATGATGCTAAAGCTGAAACTCCAGTATGTTGGCCACCTCATGCGAAGAGTTGACTCATTGGAAAAGACTCTGATGCTGGGAGGGATTTGGGATAAGAGGAGAAGGGGACGACAGAGGATGAAATGGCTGGATGACATCACTGACTCGATGGATGTGAGTCTCAGTGAACTCCAGGATTTGGTGATGGACAGGGAGGCCTGGCGTGATGCGATTCATGGGGTCGCGAAGAGTCGGACACAACTGAGCTACTGATCTGATCTGATCATTATACGTAGATAATATTGACATACAATGTTATTTTCGGTTCAGGTATAGAACATAATTATTTGATATATATATTGCAAAAGGATCACCTCAGTACGTCTGGTGAATATCTGTAACTAGAAATAGTTACAATTTTCTTCTTGCAATGAGAACTTTTAAGATCTCTTGCTGTTGCTGCTAAGTCACTTCAGTCGTGTCCGACTTTGTGTGACCCCATAGATGGCAGCCCACCAGGCTCCCCCGTCCCTGGGATTCTCCAGGCAAGAACTCTTAACAATGTTCAAATAGCCAATAAGCATATTTCCTTTTTGACTTAGTGCAGTTAAATACGAAATTGGCTAGAGTCTTAAAATCAAAGAATTATGTTGCAACAGTTGAGTTGAATCAGGTTTCTCAGTGCCAACTCATGTAGAGCTTTCTTGAAAAATCCATCCCTCATTAGGCCCACCTGGCTCCCATCACACATGGTATGGTGTGCTGGCATAGATCGGTGTTTAAGGCTTGTGCTATCTTTTCCACTTGTCCATGCATTTTTTTCTCCACATCTTTCAGTGCTTCATCCATCTCCTGTCTTCACTATCCAAACAGGTTGTAATAATGGCAGAAGACATCTAAGTAGCTAGACTCGCAATTGCTGCCCACTGGGCATTTTGGAAAGAGGCTGGGAAGGAGTCCTTCCAGTTTTAGAGTTTTACGTTCAGAGGATTAGAAAACTTTTCAGTTTGAAGTGTCCATCAATACAAATATATCTCAGGAGTGAACACTGTTTAATTATTTATTTGATTAGTGATTAGCTGATCATCTGCTGAGAGTAAGGTAATGAAGCGTTAGTAAACAAGGGAGGATTCAGGCAAAAGGATGAGAACCTCTTGGAGAAAGTGGGCACATGATTAAGGAGACCATTACCTCTATTTGGTTTAGGTTTTAGGTTCTGTTTAGGGTGGCTCTGTAAAGGTATGGGTTGTTTCCATTTGATTTCTATTCATCCTCTATGCTTTACAATGTATGTCTTATTTAAGTGTTGAAAGTGACTAGTGACTTACTGCTTGTTATCACTGGGTGGTCCTGCTTTGGTTCTGGTATTCCAGAGTGTCTAGCAAAGCTTCATAGTGTGCTTATTTCTACCATTTGCTCAGAACCTTAACATTCTTTTTTGGTGATTCCTGGTACTAAGATGATGAAATACAGGAAAATAGAGCTAAGACAATTTTGGATAAAACCTTAGTTTATCTCCTCCCTTCTCTCGAACTTTTCAGTCATTGATAGACTCAACTAGTCCCATATTGCTGGATGTCTTTTTTGACTCTTATGTCTGCTTCATCCCTTCCATGTGGTCAAGGTCTCTTTCATTTCCTGTATCTCTCACATCCATTGTGTCTTTTCACTTGGCAGAGCCCTCTTTGATTTTTAGTGTCATAATATTCCCAGCTCTTTCTGGTCTCTTTCTTTTTCTCTACCAGCCCCAACAGCCACAACTCCTCAATCCACATTAAAGTTTCTCTTTTCTAATTCGGAACATTTTGCTCTCTTGGACTTAATGTTCTTGGTTTCCTGTTGCTTTGTAGAATAAAGACAAACTCTCCTAATTGGCATATATGATTCTCCCTAACGCATAAAAATGCATACAAGTATTTCTCCATTCTAACCCTACAATAATATATACAGTATATCATGGGAGCATAATCATGAGAGATACAACATGTATGGTAAAAAATGAACATTTCTTGTGTTTTTGTCAGACTTGATTATTCACTGATACCTTTTAAGGCTATATGTATTAATATATCAGTTGCCTTGATCTAGGATGTCAGAGATCCTTACTTCATAAGATGATCCTAAATGAATTGACAGATATACTGTTTTCCTATTTTTCCACATCAATATCCCATCAACCTTTCAAAACTCCATCATAAAGCCATCCCATCTGCATCACTCCTATGCCACACTCAGATGGCTCCTAGCTTTACTTCAATCCAGTGTAGCACCATGTTGGCATCACATCTTATTCTTCACTCTACCATGCAATAAAGCAATTTGTGTGTTTATATTACCCTTTCCATCTCCACAAGTGTGGGCCTGCTTCTGGAAAATAGAGACTTTTTTAAACCTCAGTTAAGTCTCACTGTATCCATGACATGTGACTTACTAATCTATAAGGTCAGTGAACTTCAGTTCTTCATTTGTTTGTTTCCATTCGGAAACCACTGCTACTATTCTTGATATAGCAGGGCCATTTCTTCAAATGTAATCTTATATGGAAATCTGTAAAAGAGAGAAAAATTGATGCTTTCTGGATGGCAAGGGAATGATTGTTAAATCCTGTCCAAATATCCCTTCTTTGGCTATTCCTGACTGACTCTATAGAATATCTATGGCTCTGTTCAATATTGTCTGAAATCTACATTATTTACTTTATATGTCACAGTCAGCAAGTAGAGCACTCTCAGTGTTACCACCTCTGGGCTTGATGTAAAGTCCTAAATTTATGCTTGAAATAAATTTTATAACAGACAAATACATGAAGATGTGCGTGGTCTCTTGGTGAGTATAGGTTTCCTCAAATTGCATTGTCCCCTTTATTGCTGATTTTTCTCTCTAATAAATACCATGCTCTCTGCTGGAAAGGTCTAGACATTGAAGGAAAGAAAGTTAAGCAAGTAACAAAATAGAATTAGGTGTTTCGGGCAGTAAATGACTTAGAAAGTGCTTACAGAATTTTTTCATGGTCTTTTACCTTTGAAAGAAGAAAGTGAAAGTACAAGAAAGCTGACACTTTACATTCATGAAGGAGCCAAAGGAGGGATTGATAGTTTGCTTTGGGAGAGGGTATTCTGTCATAATTCTAAAGGTTTGGGTCATCCGAGGTAGAGGCAGGGGCAGGAATCAGGCAAGAATAACCCTGCCTATGAGGGAAGAGGTTGGTTTTGCTGGACAGTGTTCCTGTATGTGGGTGAAAGGTGTCTTTGCCTAAAAGAAGATAATTTGGCTGGATTCTGCCCTGAAGAGTTGCCAAGCTTTGTTCTCTCTAGAACTATGACCTTTAGTAACAACAAACGGATACTTCTAATATAAAGGACAATTTCAGAAAAAATAGGAGAGAAGAGAAAATGAAAATAAAAGAGAATATGAGATATTTGCTCTTAGGATATTAAAGAAGCATATATATTTGGGTCCTTAAAAATAAAGTGTTCTCACAGCACTTCATCCTTCACTACCCAAGTCCTTGACTCACTTTCCCTTTGCTGCTTTTCCGTCCTTCTGTCTTTCTCTTCCTTCTCTCTTATTCATCCCCCTTTCCCTTCTACTTTTTGATTTCCCATTTTCTGTATCAGGAATTACTGCTAAAGCCCTAAAGATGCTGTAAAACCAGACCAGGTACATCACTGAATTCTTAGGAGAGACAGTAAGAGATCGGCCCTCATCCCAGGTTGTTTGGAGGCTGTTGAACAAGCTAAGCAACCCTAATCCAGTCACACTGCTCCAGTCTCAGTAGAGACTCAGTTTATTTGGAGGATTTTATATTTCTGGAACTACTAGGTGAAATAATTAATGACTAGGATGGTTACTCTAAAAGGAAGAGAGAACGGTATCTCACTTATCAGATAAATGTGTTTTTAAATCCAGCTTTCTGATCTACTCTGTGTCTATGTGACCATTTGGACAATTGTCCAGAGGCCGCAGGCGTTGGACAGATGCACACCAGTATTTCTGCCATTCAATTGTTCAGAGTGTTTATGATACATGGGTTTCCTGTGGGTCAGCTAGTAGGCAGCTCACTGTGGGCTGCTTAATTTTCTCCAGATGATGCTTGCAGATTCAGGGAAACAGAGAGGCTGTGGTGACTACTGCAGGTGGGGAGCTGTGGTTCCAGAACCTTTCCCCTTATTAAAAAGGAAACTATGAATTTGGGGATCCCCAACTTCTGAATGTCCTGGAAAATCACAAGGATACCCCACAAGGGAAACACTTGTCAGTCAGGGGGAATTTCAGATCAGTCTGCCTGGATCAAGAAAAGGCTTCAACAGCACCATGTAAGTCAGTGATATCAGAACTTTCCCATCTCGTTACCATTTCCCCTGATCCAACCTGGCCCAAGGAATGAAGATCCAGAGAGGGAGAGAGAAGGGACCTTGCAGATATGGACATATCTGCATTTCGTGGTAGGTTCCCTGGGCCTCAGCAGGGGAGAGGGAAACACTGAATAGGCTGAATATGAGATGGAGCTGACACTTGACTGACCTGGACTTGTGAAACCCAGAGTGAATATGGAATGGCTGCATGGTGATGCAGGAAATTAGGATGCAGTGGAGTGTGGGTGACGACAGCCACTGCAAGAGGATGAGCCAGTTCACCTTTGTATCTGCTATGGTCTCAGCCTTTGTATCCCCCAGAAATTTCATATGATGAAATCCTGATTCTCATGGTTATGACATCCATAGGTGGGGCCTTTGTGAGATGATGGAGTTGTAAGGATGGAGTCTCTTCAATGAGATGAATGCTTTTATATATAAGAGACCCACAGAGCTCCCAAGCCCTCCCCCGTGTGAGGATATAGTAAGAAGTATGTGACCAGACAGGACCCTGCATGACCACGCTG
>NW_011494792.1:1352346-1361915 GCF_000754665.1 Bison bison bison | reverse complement strand
TTGTGGCTGGCTTTCATAAAGAATCCTGAGAATTCAGCCTTCTTGGTAGCATGACCAGAACCACGAACAATTGTCTAATTCTTTGATTCTAATAACTTGACTCAGAAAATTGGCTGTGATTCTCACATAATCTCTTAATGGTCTTCGTTGTAATGCCAGCTTCTGCTATTTGTGACTAATTTTAATAGGAGCTTCGTTCTTTCAATTGTAGGTGTGGATTTTCTTTTGATTTTCTATTAAATGAAGATAAGAAATGTTAACAAATTGCCCTCTTAGATTTTGACATCTCTACAGAGTCTGTGTTTATTTTTTTTAGAGGAGACCCATTTCACAGAGCATGCATTAAAAAACTATAAATTTCTAAGAAGCTTGCTATGGGATAGAACATTACCACCACCTCAGAGCTGGATGGGATGCTTTGGATTTAGCACGTGTTGGTGATTCGGCACGCCAGGATCTTGGTGTACATGTCAACTTTATGTGAATCCCTCTGCAGGCACTTGAACAGGTTATAAAATGCAGAATGACGAATATCTTCATCGCTGGACACCAGGGATGGAAGTTCTGACCAGACTATTTCACCCTCGGTCAGCCGCCTTACTGGAAAAATAATCTGAATACCCAAAAGATAGTGACTTCTTATGTGTTTTATTAGTATTTGCTCATTTTTTTTTTTTGCTTCTAATTATCAAAATAAGATTTGGGGAAGATATACGAATATAAAACTCTCTAGATATGGATTTTGGAGCCAGCCTATGAGAAAACTATTAGGAATCTAAAAAGTAGAAACATAACTCAAGTTTAGTTTTAACTTTCTCTTTTCTTCCTTCCCACTCTCATCCTTTGATTTGATGAGAACAGAGAAAGAAGACAAGTGGAATTTCAATAGCAGATGTCCTGGGTTTCTTTGAAGAAAATGCTGATCTTGGAAATTCTGTACTTTAGTTCTCTTACTCTTGAAAATATTTCAACCACCAGTGCCCAGGAAGAGGCAAGCTTTCGGTGGAATTGTGTGCAATGCAGGGAAGGCTGCACATGTCAAAAATTGCAGTGAAATTCTGATTCCTTTACAGTAGAATCTATCACTATGAATGACTAGGCTCCTGCTTTATATAGTAGCAGTCTAGAATATAGAAGTCATAAATTTTTTTTCTTACAAAATGAGATATTTCAAAACACCTTACACATTACAGAAGTCACCTCTTTCATTCATGAACAAAGCAAGAAAGCCCTCTGCAGGACACTCACCTGGCTGAATTGCCTCTCTATGAATTCTTGAAGTTCTTGTACTTTTTTCAAATTTTGTCTGGCACTTGATAGGATAGTATCTGAGACTTCTTTCATATTCTGCAGCTCTGTGACTAGATGATACAGAGGTCTTTTCCAGGAGTACAGTAACATGATTATCCACTTACTCAGGTCTTCATTCTAAGCAACCAGAAGAAACAGTCTCATTAAAATAATCATAATTCAGTGGTTTTGGTAACATGTGATCTTTGCTCAGAGCAGCTGACCTAAAAAAACTTTTGGTTATTCCTATGTGCGTGCAGAGATATTTGAAGGTAGTAAAAGTTTCAAAATGATAAAATGTAAGCTATTAGTTCACACTTTGCTGAATTATTAAAAATCTAGGTTATGCTAGGAACTAATTCTTCTGATGAGTTCTAATTTATAACATGAAGAATTTTCTTTTTCCTCTGAAATTCTACCACCACTCAGTGAGTTCTTTTATCTTTGTATATTTGCCTGAGAGAATCTAAGTTTTTGCGACAAGTCAGTATGTGCTGCAGTGCCTGACCCAGGAAAGAGGGATTCCACCTGTGCCCACATCATTGACACCCAGTGATTCATTCGTATTAATGAATCAGATGAGTCACTTGTATTAATTTTTGATTGGTAATTGCTTTATGATATTATAACAAAGAGATAAGGAAGAAGACATGACATTACTAAACAGGCTTCTCTCCTCAGCTGATCCCACATCAGCCCCCTGCTGATATCAGAAGAGTCTGTTTTGTTGACATGTGTCCGGGAAGAAAATGGCACAGTCTTGTTTTTAGTAACAGCATCAGTGGGATTCACAATGGAGGGTTTTGCCCCCTACTTCACTACTATTACCAGAATTCAGCATGAAAATCCCGGGGGCTGAAGATCTCTAGTTAATATGCTTGATTTCTTTACAGCCATGAACTGTTTTACTGGTAAAGAACAGAGAACTGAATAGGATTAAATATAGTAATGCACATAAAGTGCTGAGTAAAATGTATGGCTGTGTAGTAACTCTCAATAAACTTTAAACAATAAGCTTATTGAAAAACCCCTCCTCTTCTTACTCTTTGACCTTTTCCTTTACTTGATCACCCTCATTATTAATGAGCTTAACAGGGGAAAATAATGCTGGTATCTTTAAGAAAGTTGTAGAGAGAGAAGATAGTATTTTAAGAGGGATGCATGTGAAAATATTTTGAATAATGTTAGGATGAAGGATAATGCAGGAAATCAGAAAGGAGAGATTATAACTGTGAAAATTTGGAGCTGCCATAAATGACTGAGGCTTGATATGTAAACTGTGCTGTCCTCAGAACAGAGGCAATTGTTGCGGCCATGAGAAGTAAAGCAATGTTTATAGGCCATTGTGGGGAGACTTACAAATTAAGAATAAAAGGTGACAGAGGAGTCATTGAGAATGACGAGTGAAGGAGGTGTCAGAGAAGTAGAAGCAGAATCAGGAGAGCCTTGAAAGGCAGATGCGGGGGCTCAGGTGGTGCAGTATAGGACTCCCACGTAGGAGTCACTAGTAACAGGGAGTACTCAAAACTGGGGTGTGTTCTTATATATTCATGAATTTTGCAATCTTATATTTTACACATGGAAGTTCCCATTCATTTCCTGTTTTCATACAGAATAATAGCTGCAATCCTGTGTCTAATGCATTGGTTGAGCTAAAGTTGTCTGCATGGACATTTTATAAATCTGTTATTTATTTTGCTACTACAGATCTTTAGTCATCCCTTGATTTCGCTCATGCTTAATCAAATGCATAATATAATTTCTTTTCAATTTCTTACCATTCCTCCACCTTTTTCTGCATGTACAGTTACCATAACCTCTAATAATCTGAAGTCTGGTAACATACTTCCTGTCTCATTTGACCCAGTGAAAAACCCAGGTGAAAGACTCACGTTTATCTTTAGGGCTTGTTCTCTTTCTTCTGGAGTAGAGAGGGGATCGGTATGGCAGCTCTCGTCATTGATATCGTACTGTTTGCCCTGGGCATATTTTTCATCCTGAAAGTGATCAGGCAATTAGTTACGGTTTTTGGGCGTTCAGTAGATGAACCCATTACAGGAACATTAACATGTTTGACATTCGTGTAATTTTTATAACGTGGAGCATCACAAAAGTTGAAAGTCATTCTTTTCCTATTTTTCTATACATTGTCTCTATAAAAATGATTTTACATCTAACTTTTCTAAATTCAACATTTTCCCCTTGTCTATTTTATTATTCTCTTTTCTTTTCATTTTTTATTATTTGACCCAAATATAGCACTTTTGTACCAATACTTGGTGCTTCCCAGGTGATGGTAGTGGTAAAGAACATTCCTGCCAATGCAGGAGATATAACAAGACTCAGGTTTGATGCCTAGGTGAGGAGCATCCCTTGCAAGAGGGCACAGCAGCCTACTCCAGTATTCTTGCCTGGCAAATCCTATGGCCAGAGGAGCCTGTTAGGCTACAGTCAGTAGGGTTGCAAAGAGTTGGACACAACTGAAGTGACTTAGAATGCATGCATGCACCTATATTTAACCATTTAATCTCTTGTTTACTGTGGGGTAGAGCCAGTATATTCCCTTACAAAGAGTTATACACTTATGACTTTGACTTATCTCTGAATCCGCACACCATAAAGCTTAGTGTTCTTCCCAGGTGCAGAATACAATGTTGTTTACGGCGACAAAATGGTACTGCAGAAAAACATGGCATAAAGCTATAGGGAATACTAAGCATGGACTGAGAATAATAAGAGTAGAAAACTCTAGCTAACACATTGATAGAGAAAAACTAATCTTTAGTGAACGTTATGAACATTTAAAGAGATTACTTGGAAGAGTTGGAAAAAAAATGGACAGTCAAAAATGGAGGATGAAGCAAAACTAGTGAGTAAAAAGAACTACGTGAATTTAATAGAAATCTTCAGCACCGGTTTTTATTAGCTGTCTGCTCTACTATGTGCTCCTTTATTGACCTAAAAGAATTAACACACAACTTTGAAATACCTTCATCAAAAAGAGAATAATTGTTTCCAATTGTAAACATTCCTTCTATTGTAGTTCTACAACTGTTCACTGAAAAACTTAAAACAATAATTTGTAGCATTAAAAAAAACTACCATTATTTGTTTTTGTGACCGGATTTCAGCTTTGTTTAACATGTTCCGTCCACCCAGTTCACTGCAGAGCAGTTCTCATTTGTTGGCTATTTACTCTGAGCCTGGAGAAGAAAGCCCAGAGACATATTGAAGGACCAGAAAATCAACATGCTTCTTTTTCCCCCAGTCCCACCTAAAAGTGCTTTGTGTCAGGTAGTATTGTGGGCTGAATGTGTGTTCTTCAAATTCATGTGTTAGAGCCCTAACTGCCAAAGTGCTGTGTTTTGAAAAGGGTTCCAACATTTTGGGACCCCATGCACTCTAGCCCACCAGACTCCTCTGTCCATGGGAGTTCTCAGGCAAGAATACTTGAGTGGCTTGCCATTCCCTTCTCCAGGGAATCTTCTAGACCCAGGGATAGAACCCAGGTCTCTCACATTGAGGGCAGATTCTTTACCATCTGAGCCACCAGCGAAGCCCATTAACATTAACCAGCTCTTAGGGTGGAACACTGATCCAATAGGTTTAGTGTCTTTATGAGGCGAAACAGCAGAGAATTTTCTCTTTTCTCTCTACATCTCTGTGTCTTTCTCTTCCCCAACCCCATTATGTGTGAGCATGCATGGAGAATCCAGCCTGGGAGGAAAGAGTTCTTACCAGAACCTCACCTTGCTGGCACTCTTATCTGGTACTTCTAGCCCCCAGAACTGTGAGGAAAGAAATTTCTGTTGTTTATTCCACTGAGTCTATTGTATTTTTTTATGGCATTCTTGGCTGACAAATACAAAATCATTTATTTTGGAAATTTACAAAAGAAAATGAATGAAAGGAAATTGAAAAAGTTATTGCACTTCTTAGGAATCTTTGAGATTTCACAAAACTGATCCTTTCTTCGATTTCCACATCTTATGAGCTGATGGCTACTTTGACCTAGAGACTGTGTTATATGAAGTTTGGTTGATGCAGCCTTCTTGTTGAAAGGACAGTATAGCTCAGTCACTTATGCGAAGGTTCCATCTGGGAGCCTGGCGGGCTACAGTCCATGGGGTTGCAAAACTCAGACACGACTTAGCAACTAAACCACCACCACCATAATACTTACAAAATCAGTGAACATTATGCTGGAATGGATGGCAATGTCGCGGGACAACATGGTAGCATTGAGAAACAGGTTTCTAAGGGATTCCAAGGGGATGTCAAACACGTCAGAACAGCAGAATGGGCATGTTCTGCCTTGGCACAGGAGCAGATTTGACATGACCAGCAGCAGAAGCAGGCAGGACCCTGATTAAATAAAAACATGAGCCATTCTGAGATGATCTAGTCATCTGAGGTTATCAAATACATCCTGTGGTGGGAAGCCTCCTCTTTCCCTGTTCCTCTGAGCAGGAGTGGTGCTGTAGTAGCCGGGATGAGGAAGAAGGAGCACCTTCAGTGTAGATTTACATGGATGATGATATTTGCACAGATAGATAGGTGGAGAAGTAGGTTACTCCCTGTAATTTTGTATTGCTGCCAGAAGGACTTCTGTGCTCTGCAAACATTTGGAACTTAGTTCTGAGCCAGAGTGTTTAGGCCATTCTTTTAAGACAGTTTAATGTTGGGACTCTGCAACTCTGAGCAGTGAGGCCATCTAGAAGTTCATAATTTTTAGACTCTACATTGACTAATGCTTGCATTTTAGACACTGAAATGACAAGAAAAGTCCAGTTGATCTGTGTGGTTTACCATCATGCTGGGGTAAGAGTAAACACATGACTGACTGATCGCTGCTATTGACTAAAAAGAAAATACCAAGAGAAAAAGGATACTGTACTTTGGATCTGCTCGCTCACCTTAGTAACCCCATGCATGTCTATGATACTTTTCCAAAAGCTTTAAAACATCTTAAAATTTGTGTTTCATGGGAACCCTGTGAGATAGCCTTAATCTTCACTAAGATCATCAAGTTATGTTAATGAAGATGTGATGACTTGGAGAGGGCAAGTAATTTTCCCCAGGTCCCATTAGAAGCAGATGCAGGTCACTGGGCACCAATACACTCATCTGTTCACTTCCTGATGTCACATCACACATGCCTGTGGCCCTCGGTCTGCATGTGTGTAACCAGGACCACATCAGGAGCTCTGATGACTGTGCTTAAAGAGAAAAATATTTTGTCTTTGACTGCAAAACAGCAGTGACCCTAGAACATTGGTTTTATCCACTGGTTCTTCTGTCTATAAAACACTCACTGTTACAGTCTTTGACAATTATCAGTGTGGGGGCCTGGTTCTGCTGGCTAGCCTTTCTTCTAGGTACCTTGACAGCTCTTCTACTTTTATCCATCTTTAATCTTCTCGTTACGTTTGTTTCTTCAAGAAAATAGCAAATAAATCTCCAAATTTAATACAAGAATATTACCTGGTCAGCACCCAAGATAATGTCATTGGCTCTGCGAATAAGGCCTGCCCTTTCCTGACTTTGACTTTTTAGGGACAAAATTTATCTGTCTGGTCAGGAGTACATCCTGACAACCCATAGGGCTTAGTTTTTGAACCACCTCCAAACATCTCCTCTTTGATAGGAGAATTAGACCTTCATGCTTCCACGATGTATTGTAATATTTGAGAAATTATTCCTGGCCCTACCTTTGGCCAACAGAAGCATAAAATCATAGGCTCTTGCAAGCGTGATTTTAATATTACTTTTCCTGTGCATCCTTTGTAAGCAGAATTTAAGACTGAAGAGAGTAAGAATTGAATTTGGGCAAGAGAACTGATAAAGTAGAGATTTTATCCTCCTGAATGAGGTGGGAACATGATTCTTTTTCCAATTTACCAGAAGAGTGGTAATTTAATTAAGGATAAGTTATCAGCATTTACTAGGTTTTCTCTGCTCTTTGTTAGTTTAAAGGGGGAAGGTATATAAGAATAAAATGGTCATTTAAAAATAGGTGGTGAAAATAAAAGAAGTGGTTCTCAAAAGGAAGACATATAAGTTGGAGAAATTCGGGACTATATCTTTCATCAACTAAAGAGACTTATTGTGACAGGCAAGGAGAATAATAGCTTGTATAACATAGACATTATTGTGTGCATATACTTCTGTGTAAGTATACATGTGTTATGACTAAATATATGCTTAATTCCTTCATGAAACTTTGGACCTTATAAAATTCTATTTTATAAGAGGCAGTAAATATAGCTGCTGCTGCTAAGTCACTTCAGTTGTGTCCGATTCTGTGTGACCCCATAGATGGCAGCTCACCAGGCTCCCCCGTACCTGGGATTCTCCAGGCAAGAATACTGGAGTGGGTTGCCATTTCCTTCCCCAATGCATGAAAGTGAAAAGTGAAAGTGAAGTCGTTCAGTCGTGTCCAACTCTTCACGGCCCCATGGACTGCAGCCTACCAGGCTCCTCCATCTGTGGGATTTTCCAGGCAAGAGTACTGGAGTGGGGTGCCATTGCCTTCTCCGAGTAAATATAGCAGAATATTCTAATTCTTAATGTAATGGATCATTTATTGGTAGATGACTAACTATATGATTTTTTTTTTCTGTTAAAATGTTATTCGTGTGATTGCTTTGGTAGCACATATATTAAATAATCGGAATAATACTGAGAAGATCAGCATGGCCCCTGCCCAAGGATGATGCACAAATTTGTGAAGCCTTCCATATTTTTCCGTAACAACTTCGAGGGTTGGGATTGGAAGGAAGGTGGCAAGGGGGTTAAAGAAAGAGGAGCTATAGGTATACCTACGGCAGATTCATGTTGATGTTTGGCGGAAAGCAGTACAGTGTTGTAAAGCAATTACCCTTCAATTAAACATCAAGAAATTCAATTATTAAAACTGTTATTGGGGATCATGTAACAGGTTCACATATCCATTGTATGACTAAAGAGGATCTGATTGGAAACTGATGGTGTCAATTATCATTGGTTAGTGATTCATTAACTTTATAGTTGAATGAGAAAAGTAAACTAACCAACACTATTGTCTTGATTCACTGTCAGAGCAGGCTATAATCCTTGTCTGCGTTTGCTTTTAGGTGGTTTAGTGCCCAAACTGTGAAACTGAGGCTGTTCTCAGAAGCACACAGTCATGAGTCCTGCCCAGGGTTTGGGTTCCAGATGCTGGAGGCTTCTCTTCGCTGGTCACTAAGGCTGAAATTTTCTCTCCTGAGCATTCTCTGGGTCTATCATGTATACAAGTCTTTATATTTTGGTTTTCTAATTTGATTCTCTTATTCTTTTGACTAGACTACCAAGTCCCTTTACAATTTATTTTTCAGACTCTTTTGTGCTTTGATTTTTCAGAAGCTCATTAGTGTATTTGCTTCCATGTCTACCTCTCTGAGTAGTTTTCAGCATCTACATAAACTCTACCCTATTCTCTTATGTCGGGATGTTGTGGTTTAGCATCAGCATAATTTTATGAACTTCATTTTCCTTCTGGTGCAGTTTCTGGTATACAGCTTAAGCTGGTTGGCTCACATCTGGCTTGTTCGTGTTGTCTCCAAAAATTAGAGAACTCTGCTTTCTTTCTAGGCAATACTGCCCCTTGTTTTGATACCATTGCTAATTTTATATGATTTCATTTCCTGCTTCATAAGCTTTGCCTTTCTCAGTCTACTGTAACTTGAGTACTATGTGCCTCTATGTCGGATTTTAAAGGTTACATATTTTAATGTATAAAAAATTAATAAGGTCTGAGGATCTAACTTTGAGCTTCATGATCTAATCGTGAGATTGAAAAAGCTCTGGGAGTTGGTTATGGACAGGGGAGCCTGTGTTGCCTCAGTCCGTGGGTCACAAAGAGTTGGACACCACCAAATGACTGACTGAACTGAAGAGAGTGGAACTTACCTGTGTTCTTCTCAAAAAGCAAAAGATAAACATGTGTGATGATGGCAATGTTACTTAATAGAAAGGGAAACTCATTTCTAACACATGTACAAATGGGGGTGGACAAGATGATGGAAGGGTAGGTGGAAGTGGGGTACACTTCTCTCCACTGATGCATCAAGAACGTCTAAAGATGCAACAGTTCTCTCAGAAGAACAGGTGAATCCTGGCAGGACTCTCTGACTACTAAGAAGGAATATCTGGATCCACACAGAACTCAGTAGGACAAGGAAAAAAGGGACAAGGCAGGGGAGGGAGAAGGAGCAGAACTAGTCAGACCAGCCTGCAACTGGGGGAGAGGGAGCTGA
>NW_011494792.1:1344627-1352246 GCF_000754665.1 Bison bison bison | reverse complement strand
GGGAGCTGAAGCACAGGGAAAATATCCCTACGTCCATGGCCATCCACTGGGAAGGGGGAGGCATTTGAAGCAGTTGGGGAGAGAACTCACTAATCTGTGACAGTCTGAAAGGAGTGAGAACCACATAGACAAGCCATGCTGCAGCCTTTCATACCTTGGACAGGGTTGTAAGTCCACTGGTGTCCACAGAAGCTGGGAGCTGGAGCCATGGGGATTGTGGAATGATCCCAGGGTGAGGACTCCTGTTGACCGTGGGGAGTCAGACTAATGGGTTGGGATGGAGGAAATCTGCTGCATGGAATGCTTCTTAAGGAAAGCCGTGAGGTGTAAAGGTAGGGTTCTACTGCCTGTGGAGTAGTGCTATCTCTTTCTCCATGCTGGTACCTGTAGGTTGAGCAATAGAGAAAGACTTCAGTGAGGGTGGTCCTTGAGTGCCTGATGCACTAAGCAATGGAGAATTTTGAATGTCTATATACCTGACCCTACCCTATTCCCTAGCTAAATTTTGAGTTTTAGCATCGTAATGTTTTTATGAACTTACATTTCTTCTGGTAGAGCTTCTGGTTTACAAATTAAACTAACTCCTCACATCTGGTTTGTTCTTGCTGTTTCAAGAAACTTTGAGAATCTTCTTTCCCCTCAAGGCAATACTGCCTTTTACTTTGCTACCATTGCTGACTTCCCATACTTTCACTTCTTGCCTAATATGTCTTTCTCTATTCACTATAACTTTAGTAGTATGTGTCCCTGTGTTGGTATTAATATTTATAATAAATTATTAACCTGATGCAGTTGAGAATCAAAGGACTACAGTTACAACAGTAGTAATAAATTACCCCCAAATTATAATCCATTAATGCCCCCTTTAAAAACTGATTTTCTATCTATATATTATTGAGATCTCTTAACTCATTTTCCTTACTAGGTGGCTCAATTTTGAAATGAAATATAGAAAACAATGGAGTGGTAAACTCTGGAAATTACCTTCCTTTTGATATGCCTCATTAGTAAGAATGCAAATATTAGATGTTTTTTTTTTTCCCCCCAATGGGGCTGTTCTTAGTACATATTATAGCTCACTGTGGGGTGATTGCTATTCATTGAAGAATGTACACATTGAACTGTAATTGTCAAACAAGTGAGTGCAGATGAAGAAAGTAATGCCAGGAAAGAACAAGCTTTTGTTTTTCTAGAAGGAAAACCTTTCAGTATCTCTCATCTACAGTCTAATCTTCAGATTTATTGAAAGTCTTACTTTTCTTACACTCCATTAAAAATTTGGATTATTTGGGGTTTTTTTGCCCATGAGTTGTATGTCTCATGTATTCTTGGATATTAAGCCCTTATCAAATATATGTTTTGGAAATATCTTCTGTCAATCTGTAAATTGCCATTTGATTTTGTTGATGTTCCTTTGTTTGGAGTTTGATGTCGTCCCACTTGTATGTTTTTGCAGTAGTTGCCTTTGATTTTGGTGTGAAACCCAAAAACTTGTTGCAAAGACCAATGGCAAGAAGATTACCTCAATGTATTCTTCTAGGGGTTTAACTGCTTGAAGTCTTATGTTCAACTTTTATTCCCTTTTTAGTAGATTTTTGTGTATGGTAAAAGACAGGGGCACAGTTTCATTTTTTCATAGGACTATCCAGTTTTCCTAGTGCCATTTTTGAAAAGCCTATCCTTTCCCCACTGGAAAAAAGCTCTTTTTTCATAACCTAACTGACAATATATGGGTGTGCATTTCTTTCCAGCTTTGCTGTTCTGCTCTGTTGAACTATGTGTCTATTTATGTGCCAGACGCAAGTCATCCTGTTTTGATTACTATAGCTTTCTAATACAATTTGAAATCAGCAATCTAGTCTCAAACTTTGTTCTTTTTTCTCAAGATCACATCTATCTTTGGTGTTTTGTGATTTAATACAACAGAATAGACCAAAAAAGATGGGGAAAGTACACAGAAGAACTATACAAAAAAAAATCTTAATGACCCAGATAATCACAATGGTGTGGTTTCTCACTTAGAGCCAGACATTCTAGAATCTGAATTCAAGTGGGTCTTAAGAGGCACTGCTGCCCATAAAGCTATTGGAGGTGATAGAATTCCAGCAAAGCTATTTAAAATCCTAAAACATGATGCTATTAAAGTGCTCCACTCAATGTCAGAAAATTTGGAAAAGCCAGAAGGGGCCAGAAGACAGGAATAGGTCAATCCTTGTCCCATTTCCCAAGAAGGGCAGTATTAAAGAATGTTCAAGCCACTGCAGGTGCACTCATCTCCAGTACTAGTAAGGTTATGCCCAAAATCCTCCAGGCTAGGCTTCAGCATTATGTGAACCTAGAACTTCCAGATGTTCAAGCTGGGTTTAGAAAAGGCAGAGGAACCAGAGATCAAATTGGCAACATATGCTGGAACATAGAGAAATTAAGGGAATTCCAGAAAAACATTTGCTTCATTGACTTTACCAAACTGTGTGGATCACAACAAAGTGGAAAATTGTTAAGGAGATGGGCATACCAAACCAACCTTACCCCTCTTCTGAGAAACCTGTATGCAGTTCAAAAAGCAACAGTTATAAGCAGACAAGGAACAATAAACTGGTTCAAAATTGGTGAAGGAGTCCATCAAGGCAGAATATTGTCACCCTGCTGATTTAACATATATGCAGAGCATGTCATGCAAAATGTTGGACTGGATGAGTCCTAAAGCCTAGAATAAAGATTCCTGGTAGAAATACCAAAAACCTCAGACATGTGAATGATACCACTCTAATGGCAAAAAGCAAGAGGAACTAAATAGCCTCTTGATGAGGGTGAAAGAGGAGAGTGAAAAAGCTGGCTTAAAACTCAATATCAAAAAAGCTAAGATCATGGCATCTGGCCCCATCACTTACATGGCAAATAGAAGGGGAAAAGGTGGAAGCGGTGACAGATTTTCACTTCCTGGGCTCTAAAATCACTGTGGATGGTGACTGCAGCCACAAAATTAGAAGATGATTTCTTCTTGGCAGGAAAGCTGTGACAAACCTAGACAGTGTGTTAAAAGCAAAAACATCACTTTGCCGACAGAGATCTGTATAGTCAAGGCTAGGCTCTTTCCAGTAGTCATGTACACATGTAAGAGCTGGGAAGACAATAAAGAAGACAGAGTGCTGAAGAACTGATGTTTTCAAACCGTGCTGGTGTAGAAGACTCTTGAGAGTCCCTGGGCACCAAGGATTTCAAAACCTGTCAACCTTATAGGAAATCAACCCCATATACTCTTTGGAAGGACTGATGCTGAAGCTGAAGCTCCAATACATTGGCCACCTAATGTGAATAGCTGACTTATTGGAAAAGACCCTGAAGCTGGGAAAGATTGAAGGCAGAAGGAAAAGAGGGTGACAGAGGATGAGATGGTTGGATGCCATCACCTATTCAATGGGCATGAACTTGGGCAAATTCTAAGAGATGGTAAGGGACAGGGAAGTCTGGTGTGTTGCAGGTTGTGGAGTCACAAAGAGACAGACAGAACCTGGCAACTGAACAACAACAGTGGTTTTATACAAGTTGTAGAATTTTTTTCTTTCTGTTTTGTTGGAATTTTGAAAGAGACTGCAGAGAATATGTAGATAGCTGTGGGTAGTATGGATGTATTAATAATATTAATTCTTCCAGTCAATAAATATGAAATATGTTTCCCTTGTGTCTTTTAAATATTTCTTTCATGAGTGTCTTGAATGTTTTCATACATAAATCTTTCAACACCCAGCTTAAATTTACTTCTAAGTATTTTTTTTTGGATGCAATTGTAAATGGGATTATTTGTATTTCTGTAATGTATTTTGGTGTATGGATAGGTAACTGAGTTTTATGTATTCAAATACAGCATACAAAATGCATGCTATGTTTTACAGAATAGACAATCTCCCCCCCAAATAAGACATACAGAATACCCGGGAAGTATATGACAAGATGCTCAACATCACTATAGGGAAGTGAAATCAAAAGTACAACATACACCATCTCGTTCCTGTTGAAATGGCTTTTACCAAGAATTAAGAAATAAGTGTGATTGAGGATGTGTAGGAAATGGAGGTCTAATGGATTATTTGTAGGAATCTATATTGGTGCAACTCCCATGGAATACCTTCAGGAAGTTTCTCAAGAAATTTCACAAAGAACTGTTATGCGCCCATTAATCCCACTTCTGGATATATACTCATTTCTGAATATATATTCAAAGGAAATGAAATAATCATCTCAAAGAGAAATCTGTACTGCCATGTTCATTGCATCAATATTCACAGTAACCTAGAAACCTATTATAGGAACAATCTAAGTATCTGTCAGGAGGTGAAGAGATTAAAACAATGTGATGTAATATATATATATATATATATATGTGTGTGTGTGTGTTTGTGTGTATGTGTGTGTGAATTTTATTTATCCATTAAAAAAGAAAGACATTCTTCCATTTGTGGCAGCATGGATGAATTTGGAAGGCTATATGCTAAGTTAAATAAGTTAGAGAAAGACAGATACTGTATGATCTCAATTGTAAGGAATCTAAAAAAAAAACCAACAAAACTGGAACTCAGAAACAGAGTAGGAAAGTGATTGCCAAAGCTTGGATGGTGGGGGAAATAGGGATGGGTTTGTAAAAGATTATACATTAGGGGTGGCGACGAGAGAAGTTACCTGGAGCCGTGGCTGCCCGGGCGCAGGAGGGCCTAGAGCTATCCCACATTGAAGGTCAGGAATGGTGGTGGTGAGGAGATACCCCTCGTCCAAGGTAAGGAGCAATGGCTGCGCTTTGCTGGAGCAGCCGTGAAGAGATACCCTATGCCCAAGGTAAGAGAAACCCAAGTAAGACGGTAGGTATTGCAAGAGGGCGTCAGAGGGCAAACACACTGAAACCATACTCACAGAAAACTAGTCAATCTAATCACACTAGGACCACAGCCTTGTCTAACTCAATGAAACTAAGCCATGCCCGTGGGGCAACCCAAGACAGGTGGGTCATGTTGGAGAGATTTGACAGAATGTGGTCCACTGGAGAAGGGAATGGCAAACCACTTCAGTATTCTTGCCTTGAGAACCCCACGAACACTATGAAAAGGCAAAATGATAGGATACTGAAAGAGAAACTCCCCAGGTCAGTAGGTGCCCAATATGCTACTGGAGATCAGTGGAGAAATAACTCCAGAAATAATGAAGGGATGGAGCCAAAGAAAAACAATATCCAGCTGTGGATGTGACTGGTGATAGAAGCAAGGTCCGATGCTGTAAAGAGCAATATTGCATAGGAACCTGGAATGTCAGGTCCATGAATCAAGGCAAATTGGAAGTGGTCAAACAAGAGATGGCAAGAGTGAATGTCAACATTCTAGGAATCAGCAAACTAAAATGGACTGGAATGGGTGAATTTAACTCAGACGACCATTATATCTACTACTGTGGGCAGGAATCCCTCAGAAGAAATGGAGTAGCCATCATGGTCAACAAAAGAGTCTGAAATGCAGTACTTGGATGCAATCTCAAAAACAACAGAATGATCTCTGTTAGTTTCCAAGGCAAACCATTCAATATCACAGTAATCCAAGTCTATGCCCCAACCAGGAACGCTGAAGAAGCTGAAGTTGAATGGTTCTATGAAGACCTACAAGACCTTTTAGAACTAACACCCAAAAGAGATGTCCTTTTCATTATAGGGGACTGGAATGCAAAAGTAGGAAGTCAAGAAACACCTGGAGTAACAGGCAAATTTGGTCTTGGAATACGGAATGAAGCAGGGCAAAGACTAATAGAGTTTTGCCAAGAATGCACTGGTCATAACAAACGCCCTCTTTCAACAACACAAGAGAAGACTCTATACATGGACATCACCAGATGGTCAACACTGAAATCAGATTGATTATATTCTTTGTAGCCAAAGATGGAGAAGCTCTATACAGTCAGCAAAAACAAGACCAGGAGCTGACTGTGGCTCAGACCATGAACTCCTTATTGCCACATGCAGACTTAAACTGAAGAAAGAAGGGAAAACCACGAGACCATTCAGGTATGACATAAATCAAATCCCTTATGATTATACAGTGGAAGTGAGAAATAGATTTAAGGGCCTAGATCTGATAGATAGAGTGCCTGATGAACTATGGAATGAGGTTTGTGACATTGTACAGGAGACAGGGATCAAGACCATTCCCATAGGAAAGAAATGCAAAAAAGCAAAATGGCTGTTTGGGGAGGCCTTACAAATAGCTGTGAAAAGAAGAGAAGGGAAAAGCAAAGGAGAAAAGAAAAGATATAAGCATCTGAATGCAGAGTTCCAAAGAATAGCAAGAAGAGATAAGAAAGCCTTCTTCAGTGATCAATGCAAAGAAATAGAGGAAAACAACAGAATGGGAAAGACCAGGGATCACTTCAAGAAAATCAGAGATACCAAAGGAACATTTCATGCAAAGATGAACTCAATAAAGGACAGAAATGGTATGGACCTAACAGAAGCAGAAGATATTAAGAAGAGGTGGCAAGAATACACAGAAGAACTGTACAAAAAAGATCTTCATGACCCAGATAATCACGATGATGTGATCACTGACCTAGAGCCAGACATCCTGGAATGTGAAGTCAAGTGGGCCTTAGAAAGCATCACTATGAACAAAGCTAGTGGAGGTGATGGAATTCTAGTTGAGCTATTTCAAATCCTGAAAGATGATGCTGTGAAAGTGCTGCACTCAATATGCCAGCAAATTTGGAAATCTCAGCAGTGGCCACAGGACTGGAAAAGGTCAGTTTTCATTCCAATCCCAAAGAAAGGCAATGCCAAAGAATGCTCAACCTACCGCACAATTGCACTCATCTCGCACGCTAGTAAAGTAATGCTCAAAATTCTCCAAGCCAGGCTTCAGCAGTATGTGAACCATGAACTTTCTGATGTTCAAGGTGGTTTTAGAAAAGGCAGAGAAACCAGAGATCAAATTGCCAACATCCGCTGGATCATAGAAAAAGCAAGAGAATTCCAGAAAAACATCCATTTCTGCTTTATTGACAATGCCAAAGCCTTTGACTGTGTGGATCACAATAAATTGTGGAAAATTCTGAAAGAGATGGGAATACCAGACCACCTGATTTGCCTCTTGAGAAATTTGTATGCAGGTTAGGAAGCAATAGTTAGAACTGGACATGGAGCAAGAGACTGGTTCCAAATAGGAAAAGGAGTTCGTCAAGGCTGTATATTGTCACCCTGTTTATTTAACTTTTATGCAGGTCAGTGGTACCCCACTCCAGTACTTTTGCCTGGAGAATCCCATGGATAGAGGAGCCTGGTTGGCTGCAGTCCATGAGGTCACTAGAGTTGGACACGACTGAGCGACTTACCTTTCACTTTTCACTTTCATGCATTGGAGAAGGAAATTGCAACCCACTCCAGTGTTCTTGCCTGGAGAATCCCAGGGATGGGGGAGCCTGGTGGGCTGCCGTCTATGGGGTTGCACAGAGTCGGACATGACTGAAGTGACTTAGCAGCAACAGCAGCAGAGGAGTACATCATGAGAAACGCTGGACTGGAAGAAACACAAGCTGGAATCAAGATTGCCAGGAGAAATATCAATAACCTCAGATATGCAGATGACACCACC
>NW_011494792.1:1329747-1344144 GCF_000754665.1 Bison bison bison | reverse complement strand
TGATGCTAAAGCTGAAACTCCAGTACTTTGGCCACCTCATGTGGAGAGTTGACTCATTGGAAAAGACTCTGATGCTGGGAGGGATTGGGGGCAGGAGGAGAAGGGGACGACAGAGGATGAGATGGCTGGATGGCATCACTGACTCAATGGATGTGAGTCTCAGTGAACTCCAGGATTTGGTGATGGACAGGGAGGCCTGGCGTGCTGGGATTCATGGGATCACAAAGAGTCGGACATGACTGAGCGACTGATCTGCTCTGCTCTGATCTGATACATTTTAACATATTTAAATTATAAGGTCTGAGGATCTAATGTACAGCATGATGATTATAACTGTTAAAATTGTGTTGTATAATTGATGCTGTCTAAGAGAGTGAAACTTACCTGTATTTGCTTCAAAAAATAAAAGTAAACATGTCAGATGATACCTATGTTAAGTTCAGTTCAGTCGCTCAGTGGCGTCCGACTCTTTGACACCCAGTGAATTGCAGCACGCCAGGCCTCCCTGTCCATCACCAACTCCCGGAGTTCACCCAGACTCAAGTCCATCAAGTCGGTGATGCCATCCAGCCATCTCATCCTCTGTCGTCCCCTTCTCCTCCTGCCCCCAATCCGTCCCAGCATCAGAGTCTTTTCCAATGAGTCAACTCTTCGCATGAGGTGGCCAACGTACTGGAGTTTCAGCTTAGGATCATTCCTTCCAAAGAAATGCCAGGGCTGATCTCCTTCAGAATGGACTGGTTGAATCTCCTTGCAGTCCAAGGGACTCTCAAGAGTCTTCTCCAACACCACAGTTCAAAAGCATCAATTCTTTGGCGCTCAGCTTTCATACATTACTTAATAGAAAGGGAAAATCTTTTCTAAAATATATGTAAATAAAGATCAGCACTATGTCAGAGGGGTAGGTGGAAATAGAAAGTATACTGGACTGGGTTGCCATTTCCTCCTCCAGAGGAGCTTCCTGACCTAGAGATTGAACCATTCTCTGTGTTGCCGCCATTGCAGGCAGATTCTTTACCTGCTGAGACATCAGGGAAGTTCTAACAAAATTACCGTATGTCCTAGAAATTCTACTATTGGGCATATACCCTGAGAAAACCGTAATTCAAAGACACGTGTACCCCAAAATTCATTGCAACAGTGTTTAAAATAGCCAGGACATGGAAGCAATCTGTATGTGCCTTGAGAGAGCAATGGATAAAGAAGGCGTGGTACATATATACAAGGGAATTTTAATTAAGCTTTAAAAGAAGTGAATTTGGGTCACTTGAGCTGGTGTGGATGAACCTACAGCCTGTTATGTAGAGTGAAGTAAGTCAAAAAGGGAAAACCAAATACTGTATATTAATGTGTATATAGGAATCTAGAAAAATGGCACTGGCTAACCTATTTTCAGGGCAGAAAGAAAAACATAGACAGAGAACGTGTTTATGGACACAACAGGGGAAGGAGAGGGCAAGTTGAATTGAGAGAGTAGCATTGACACATAGTACATTACCATATGTAAAATATTAATAGATGCCAGTGGGAAGTGGCTGTGACACAGGAAGCTTACCCAGTGCTCTGTGACAACCTGGAGAAGTGGGATGGGGTGCAGGTGGGGGGATTCAAGAGGGAGGGGATATATGTACTTATGGCTGATTCATGCCATTGTACAGCAGAAACCAACACATTGTAAAGCAATTATATTCCAATTAAAATAAATTAAAAAAATAATATATACATATATCAAATTATCCTGTCTTTGGAAGGAAAGTTATGACCAACCTAGATAGCATATTGAAAAGCGGAGACATTACTTTGCCAACAAAGTTCCATCTAGTCAAGGCTATGTTTTTTCCCAGTGGTCATGTATGGATGTGAGAGTTGGACTGTGAAGAAAGCTGAGCACCGAAGAAATGATGCTTTTGAACTGTGGTGTTGGAAAAGACTCTTTGGAGTCCCTTGGACTGGAAGGAGATCCAACCAGTCCATTTAAAGGAGATCAGTCTGGGTGTTCATTGAAGGACTGATGCTAAAGCTGAAACTCCAATACCTGGCCACTTCATGCAAAGAGTTGACTCATTGGAAAAACCCTGATGCTGGGAGAGACTGGGGGCAGGAGGAGAAGGGGACGACAGAGGATGAGATGACTGGATGGCATCACTGACTCAATGGACATGAGTTTGAGTGAACTCCGAAAGTTGGTGATGGACAGGGAGGCCTGGCATGCTGCGATTCATGGGGTCACAGAGTCGGACACGACTGAGTGACTGAACTGAACTGACACTTTAAATATCTGACAGTTTTCTTTGCCAATTCTGTCTGAAAAAATACTCTGCTTATTAGTCACTATTCATGACATTTGATTTATATATGTTGGTGTCTACATAGGAAAAAGAAAAAAAAAAAAAGAACTGCAGTATCTACTAAGAAAGGCAAAATGGAAACTTTTTCAATGTTTAAATATCACTTAAGCAAAAGCATTAATAATTAAGTAGTTATCAGTGGATGAATAGCCCCTCAGCCTCTGGCATCACCTTTAACTGGACCCTGCTTCTCCTCTTTCTTGTGCTTTGGTAGGTTATTTATCTTTGAGGGCAAATTTAACAAGTCAGCTTCCATACAAATGTTATAACTGGGTGCTTTGTCCCCAGAGGTGACAAAGAATCTTATCAGTTGAAACTGCTTGTGTGAAATAAAAGCCTGCCCCGTATCATTCGTGTTTTTAAGGAGATCCAAAAAGCTGAGGGTAGCACTGAGAGAGAGGTTTTGTTTTCCAAGCTGGACTCCTCTTGTCAGGACTAGATTGGTGGTGTACAAAAGTTTTCAGGCTGCTTGAGCAGCAGTGGCTGTCTTGTGCTTGCATACATATGCCCATCTCACACACACACAGTCCCCACATAATAAAAGACTGGCATGAAAGGAAACTCAGCTTCCCATTTTCCAGTGATTGAAGATAAAAAATTTAGACTGATCTTGTTGCCCCAATTCTCTTCTTTTAAAAGTAAAATGTGAATGAAAACAGTGAAAATCCCACACTAAACCTTCAAATCAGAAGAGAATTCTAACATTCCTCCTTCATTTTCTTAAAATAAAAATATTCAAAAAAATATAAATACATAGACATCATATATTCATACAGATATACATAAAGGGTAGCTGAAGGATCTTCTAACCAGGATGTCATTAACTTTGGTGTGGAAGGTCTCTGACAGTGTTATGATAACCAGTCACTGAAAGGTTTGACATTTTTCATGGGGCTGAATATTCTTTTTCTTCTGGACACTTCAGATCATAAAGCCTTTGTGGGGCTACATGCAAAAACCAAGAAACTTGCTCTTGTTTTGCTATCACCACCTCTGATTTTTGAACCTTTGGGGGTGTCTTATAAACAGAAGTCTCATCTGAAATGGCTGCTGTTAAAATGTCCATGCATTGCATTTGGAAAGATACTTTTATTATTTGTTACCATAATAGCTGGAATTTTCAACTACTTTGCCATTCTGTAGGAAATTTTACATTTTTAAATGTGAGTGTTTGTATTAAAGTTATAGGGACTTTGCATAAGAGTTTTAAAAAATTAATGCTTTGATCAAATTTTGGAACTAGAAAATAGGATTGGGGTGACAGGATTTCTCTCAGTCCTTTTGCTTGGTTCCAGAGTGGGAACCACATCAGATGGTGACCATTCTGCTCCTTATACAATTCCTGGGAAGTCAGGCCACAGTCTCCTTTAATGATCCACCCCAGGACTCAACAACCCAGATTGCTGAAATTTCCTATTATATATACCTTGAAGCTTGAAGTCATTCCATGTTTTCTTTTCCATTTTCCATGGAATTTGAAACCTCTCTAGTCTAATAATTCCTAATACACTTTGATGTGATTATTAAATGATCTTGAACCTATTTTCTAAAGGTAAGCCATCTTAAGCATTTAGCATTTCTCATGAGTTCCTTTGCACTCTATCTTTTGTATACTTTGGCATATGAATAAATATTCATGATTGACATTGTTTCAAAGCTTCATAATTTCCAAAGCAATTTTTATATCCATGTTGGTCTTAGTCTCATTGTGATACACAAGGAGACAAGGGTTTCATGCACTTAAGGAAGAAAGAAATCTGGGAAGCAAGGAAGGAAGTTAAGGTGATGTGTAATGAAGGGTTGAGTAGATCAGGAAATGTAAGAACATGAAAGAACACGTAAGAACATGAAATAATGGCATGTGTACGTATTTCAGTGGCCAAACTAAGTAAGATCGATGGGTCTACCAAGAACAGTTGCCCTTTTCTGATTCACTAATTTTTGTAGCAAAATCAAAGCCTCATATTTTTTGCAGACTCTTGCCTGATTGAATCCCGTCCTGACAAAGTTGGCACACACCTCTGCACACAGGTGTGTACACAGACCTTGACAAGTGAAATGAGCCAATTTGCATTGTGCCTACCAATGGCTCTTTGGTCTGCCCCCCTTTCCCTTCAATTTTCTGTACTCTTCCTGCATGTTCTACCGGGTAGGATGTGGGAAATGGGTAGCTCAAACACACACATTAAAAGTTGTAGGGATAAAGTTGACTCCATTACAAATTAAAGTTACACTGCTGGTTCAGCAGTAAAGAACTCGCCTGCCATGCAGTTGACCCGGGTTCGATTTCCTGAGTGGTGAAGATCTCCTGGACAAGGAAATGGCAACCCACTCCAGTATTCATGCCAGGGAAATCCCATGGACAAGAGGAGTCTGGTTGGTTATGGTCCACAGGATTGCAAAAGAATCAGACACAAATTAGTGACTAAATAACAAAATCAGGGAAGTCTTTCCCCATCATTCTCTCTTTCTGGCCACTGCTGAATATGATTTGAAAACTGGAGATTTGGAGTTGTAATTGAAAATCAGAAATACATATTACTTTTCCAATTGAAACAGCAATCTGTGAACTCAGTCCATGAATGTTTAAAATCTCAGAACTTCATTAAGTTGTGATGACTACAGTGAGACAGTCAAGGTTGAGAAATAGAAGCTCAGCCTTCTCTCCCCAGCAAGACAGCTGCCAGATGACGCTGTGCTCTGAGCTTGTTCTCTTGGCCTCTGTTCTGCTTGTCTCCTGCATGTAGAGCAAGAAAACTTAAAAAGCTATTAGGGTTTCGGGGGGTCAGATACCCAATGGCAAAAATTTACCCCAATGCCACAAAGAAAGCAACCCTTTTTCTTTTAAATTGGAAATTTTAAGGAAAGATTTATGGACCTACGAGTTTATAAAACCATCTGGCGCTTCGTAGTTTGCAGGCTGGTTGCTTTGAGAGTTCAAAGTTTGGGCTGACCACACCACTACTACTACCACTCCCTCCTCCTTCTTGAATAGTTCAATTTAGTTTCTACATTGATACCTAAGAAGCTAGTCTTTTAAATTTATTGGACAACTTGTAAAAATCAGTAGGATTTAGAAGAATGTACCTGTTACTTTTTAAGGACATTTTTACTGTTTGACCCTTGTTGCATTAAGGATTCCAGTTGGTGACCTCTGAGTTTCCAGTTAACTTAGCTTCCTTATGGAAGCACTTTGTCATTTGGGTTTTGTTCTAGCAGTTGGTGACCTTTGACCCCTCTCAGTAAAGTGTTTATGCTGAGGAGGGCTTGAAAAGATCTTTCAGATGGAATATTTCCAACCTCTTCCAAGCTGAAGTATTCTTCCTCTCAGCAAAGCAAAGCCTTATATAGAAATGGTTTCCATTCTCTATAGAGTGTTCTGGTGGAGCAACTCAGATCAAAGGCTTGATATTTGAAAAATGTACATTCACATTGCAGAGCAAAGAAAAAAAATGTTATGCAAGTCAATAATATCACTTCAGAGTGACTGAAGCATGTTCTCAATTTCAAAAGAAAATGGAGAAAATGAGAACAGGGTGTATAAATATTCTCTGCCTAATTCTATTTGTAACTGAGCTGAAATCTCTACTATCCCTTTACTGCTAGCTTTGGGTCCCCAAGGACTCGGGGTGTAGGGCAATCTGCTTATTAATTGCCTGTACCTGTGATAATCTTGTACACTTAGATTAAGGTTGACAAACTTTTATCCACCTCACACTTTTGGAATGCAAATTAGTTACACTTTATTAAAGGAATAGCATTTTAGGGAAGAATATAAAATGAGAAACAGAGATAATGTGGATTAGTGCTTTAGGTACCTTTAGCCCCAGAAAATTAGTCGTATTCATAGGACTTTTTACTATTGTTGTTATAGTATTTGTTGAGTACCCATTTTAGCGTATATGTCATTCTCCTAGGTACAGTATAACTTTTTTTTAAATTTTATTTTATTTTTAAACTTTACAGTATTGTATTTGTTTTGCCAAATATCGAAATGAATCCACCACAGGTATACCTGTGTTCCCCATCCTGAACCCTCCTCCCTCCGACCCTCCCTCTGGGTCGTCCCAGTGCACCAGCCCCAAGCATCCAGTATCGTGCATCAAACCTGGACTGGCTACTCGTTTCATACATGTATAATTTTATCTTTAGATTACACAACATTTTAGGGATAGGGCTGTTTATTTTTTCTTTGCATGTTCAACATACTTTATGGGGTGAGGTGATTGCTATTGACTGAAGAATTACACCTTGAACTGTAATTGTCAAACAAGTGAGTGGAGATGAAGAAAGTAATGCCAGGAAGGCACAGGCTTTTGGTGTTGTAGAAGGAAAACCTTGCTGTGTCTCTCATCTAAAGTCTAATCTTCAGATTTATTGAAACTCTTACTTTTATTATGCTGCATTAAATTTTTGGATTATTTGGTTTTCTTGCCCTTAAGTTGTATGTCTCATGTAGTTTTGGCTATTAAATGAAGTGAAGTCACTTCAGTCATGTCCAACTCTGTGAGACCCCATGGACGGCAGCCCAACATGCTCCCCCATCCCTGGGATTCTCCAGGCAAGAACACTGGAGTGGGTTGTCATTTCCTTCTCCAATGGGTGAAAATGAAAAGTGAAAGTAAAGTCGCTCAGTCGTGTCCGACTCTCTATGACCCCATGGACTGCAGCCTACCAGGCTCCTCCGTCCATGGGATTTTCCAGGCAAGAGTACTGGAGTGGGGTGCCATTGCCTTCTCCGAGTTTTGGATATTAAGCCCTTTTCAAATATATGATTTGGAAATATTTTCTGTCAATCTGTAAGTTGCCATTGATTTTGCTGATGTTCCTTTGTTTGTAGTTTGATGTGGTCCCACTAGTTTGTTTTTGCAGTTGTTGCCTTTGCTTTTGGTGTGAAACCCAAAAAACAATTGCAAAGGCTGATGGCAAGAAGATTATCTCAATGTCTTCTTCTAGGAGTTTAATTGTTTAAAGTCTTATGTTCAAATATTTAATCCATTTTTAGTTGATTTTTGTGTATAGTAAAAGACAGGGGCACAGTTTTGTTTTTTCATAACTATCAGGTTTTCCCAGTATTAGTTTTGGAAAGCTTGTCTTTTCCCCACTGGATATTCTTGGCTTCTTTTTCATAAGCTAACCGACAATATATGGGTGTGCGTTTCTTTCCAGCTTCGCTGTTCTGCTCTGTTGATCTATGTATCTATTTTCGTGCCAGAAGCAAATCATTGTTTTGATTACTATAGCTTTCTAATACAATTTGAAATCAGCAACCCTAGTCTCAAACTTTGTTCTTCTTTCTCAAGATCACTTTTATCTTTGGTGTTTTGTGATTTAATAGAGCAGAATAGACAAAGAAGAGATGGAAAAAACACACAGAAGAACTATACAAAAAAATATCTTAATGACCCAGATAATCACGATGGTGTAGTTTCTCATTCAGAGGCAGAAATCCTGGAATGTGAAATCCAGTGGGTCTTAAAAAGCACTGCTGCCAACAAAGCTAGTGGAGGTGATAGAATTCCAGCAAAGCTATTTAAAACCTGAAAGATGATGGTATTAAAGTGTTCCACTCAATATGTCAGAAAATTTGGAAGAGCCAGCAGTGACCAGAGGACAGGAAAAGGTCAATCCTCATCCCAGTTCCCAAGAAGGACAGTATTAAAGAATGTTCAAGCCACTGAACAATTTCAATCATCTCCAGTGCTAGTAAGGTTATGCTCAAAATCCTTCAGGCTAGGCTTCAGCATTATGTGAACCTAGAACTTCCAGATGTTCAAGCTGGGTTTAGAAAAGGCAGAGGAACCAGAGATCAAATTGGCAACATTTGCTGGAACATAGAGAAAGCAAGTGAATTCCAGAAAAACATCTGCTTCATTAACCTCACCAGACTGTGTGGACCACAACAAAGTGGAAACTTTTTAAGGAGATGGGAATACCAGACGAACCTTACTTGTCCTCTGAGAAACCTGTATGCAGTTCAAACAGCAACAGTTAGAAGCAGAAAAGGGACAATAAACTGGGTAAAAATTGGTGAAGGAGTCTGTCAAGGATGAACATTGTCACCCTGCTGATTTAACTTATATGCAGAGCATGTCATGTGAAATGTTGGACTGGATGAATCCTAAAGGCTAGAATCAAGATTTCTGGGAGAAATATCAACAACCTCAGATATGTGAATGATACTGCAATAATGGCAGGAAGCAAAGGGGAACTAAAAAGCCCCTGATGAGCTTGAAAGAGGAGAGTGAAAAAGCTGGCTTAAAACTCAATATCAAAAAAGCTTAGATCATGGCATCTTGTCCCATCACTTACATGGCAAATAGAAGGGGAAAAGGTGGAAGCAGTGACAGACTTCTGCTTCCCGGGCTCTAAGCAGTCCTAAGGGGAAAGTTCATAGCAATACAGGCATATTTCAAGAAACAAGAAAAAAGTCAAATAAATAACCTAACTCTACACCTAAAGCAACTAGAAAATGAAGAAATGAAGAAGCCCAGGGTTAGTAGAAGGAAAGAAATCTTAAAAATTAGGGCAGAAATAAATGCAAAAGAAACAAAAGAGACCATAGCAAAAATCAACAAAGCCAAAAGCTGGTTCTTTGAAAGGATAAATAAAATTGACAAACCATTAGCCAGACTCATCAAGAAACAAAGGGAGAAAAATCAAATCAATAAAATTAGAAATGAAAATGGAGAGATCACAATAGACAACATAGAAATACAAAGGATCATAAGAGACTACTATCAACAATTATATGCCAATAAAATGGACAACGAGGAAGAAATGGACAAATTCTTACAAAAGTACAACTTTCCAAAACTGGACCAGGAAGAAATAGAAAATCTTAACAGACCCATCACAAGCACGGAAATTGAAACTGTAATCAAAAATCTTCCAGCAAACAAAAGCCCAGGTCCAGAAGGCTTCACAGCTGAATTCTACCAAAAATTTAGAGAAGAGCTAACACCTATCCTACTCAAACTCTTCCAGAAAATTGCAGAGGAAGGTAAACTTCCAAACTCATTCTATGAGGCCACCATCACCCTAATACCAAAATCTGACAAAGATGCCACAAAAAAAAAGAAAACTTCAGGCCAATATCACTGATGAACATAGATGCAAAAATCCTTAACAAAATTCTATCAATCAGAATCCAACAACACATTAAAAAGATCATACACCATGACCAAGTGGGCTTTATCCCAGGGATGCAAGGATTCTTCAATATCCACAAATCAATCAATGTAATACACCACATTAACAAATTGAAAAATAAAAACCATATGATTATCTCAATAGATGCAGAGAAAGCCTTTGACAAAATTCAACATCGCTTTATGATAAAAACTCTCCAGAAAGCAGGAATAGAAGGAACATACCTCAACATAATAAAAGCTATATATGACAAACCCACAGCAAACATTATCCTCAATGGTGAAAAATTGAAAGCATTTCCTCTGAAGTCAGAAACAAGACAAGGGTGCCCACTTTCATCATTTCTATTCAACATAGTTTGGGAAGTTTTGGCCACAGCAATCAGAGCAGAAAAAGAAATAAAGGTAATCCAAATTGGAAAAGAAGAAGTAAAACTCTCACTATTTGCAGATGACATGATCCTCTACATAGAAAACCCTAAAGATTCCACCAGAAAATTACTAGAACTAATCAATGATTATAGTAAAGTTGCAGGATATAAAATCAACATACAGAAATCCCTTGCATTCCTATACACTAAGAATGAGAAAATAGAAAGAGAAATTAAGGAAACAATTCCATTCACCATTGCAATGAAAAGAATAAAATACTTAGGAATATATCTACCTAAAGAAACTAAAGACCTATATATAGAAAACTATAAAACGCTGGTGAAAGAAATCAAAGAGGACACTAATAGATGGAGAAATATATCATGTTCATGGATTGGAAGAATCAATATAGTGAAAATGAGTATACTACCCAAAGCAATTTATAGATTCAATGCAATCCCTATCAAGCTACCAATGGTATTCTTCACAGAGCTAGAACAAATAGAAAAAATCACAATTTGTATGGAAATACAAAAATCCTCGAATAGCCAAAGCGATCTTGAGAAAGAAGACTGGAACTGGAGGAATCAACCTGCCTGACTTCAGGCTCTACTACAAAGCCACAGTCATCAAGACAGTATGGTACTGGCACAAAGACAGAAATATAGATCAATGAAACAAAATAGAAAGCCCAGAGATAAATCCACACACATATGGACACCTTATCTTTGACAAAGGAGGCAAGAATATACAATGAATTAAAGACAATCTCTTTAACAAGTGGTGCTGGGAAAACTGGTCAACCACTTGTAAAAGAATGAAACTAGAACACTTTCTAACACCATACACAAAAATAAACTCAAAATGGATTAAAGATCTCAACGTAAGACCAGAAACTATAAAACTCCTAGAGGAGAACATAGGCAAAACACTCTCCGACATACAGCACAGCAGGATCCTCTATGATCCACCTCCCAGAATATTGGAAATAAAAGCAAAAATAAACAAATGGGACCTATTTAACTTAAAAGCTTCTGTACAACAAAGGAAACTATAAGCAAGGTGAAAAGACAGAATGGGAGAAAATAATAACAAATGAAGCAACTGACAAACAACTAATCTCAAAAATATACAAGCAACTCCTACAGCTCAATTCCAGAAAAATAAATGACCCAATCAAAAAATGGGCCAAAGAACTAAATAGACATTTCTCCAAAGAAGACATACAGATGGCTAACAAACACATGAAAATATGTTCAACATCACTCATTATCAGAGAAATACAAATCAAAACCACTATGAGGTACCATTTCACACCAGTCAGAATGGCTGCGATCCAAAAGTCTACAAATAATAAGTGCTGGAGAGGGTGTGCAGAAAAGGGAACCCTCTTACACTGTTGGTGGGAATGCTAACAAGTACAGACACTATGGAGAACAGTGTGGAGATTCCTTAAAAAACTGGAAATAGAACTGCGTTATGATCCAGCAATCCCACTGCTGAGCATACACACTGAGGAAACCAGAATTGAAAGAGACATGTGTACCCCAACGTTCATCGTTGTTTATAATAGCCAGGACATGGAAGCAACCTAGATGTCCATCAGCAGATGAATGGATAAGAAAGCTGTGGTACATATACACAATGGAGTATTACTCAGCCTTCAAAACGAATACATTTGAATCAGTTCTAATGAGGTGGATGAAACTGGAGCCTACTATACAGAGTGCAGTAAGCCAGAAAGAAAAACACCAATACAGTATAGTAAGATGGTAACAATAACCTTGTATACGAGACAGCAAAAGAGACACTGATGTATAGAACAGTCTTTTGGACTCTGTGGGAGAGGGAGAGGGTGGGATGATTTGGGAGAAGGGCATTTAAACATGTATAATATCATATATGAAATGAGTTGCCAGTCCAGGTTCGATGCACAATACTGGATGCTTGGGGCTGGTGCAATGGGATGACCCAGAGGGATGGTATGGGGAGGGAGGAGGGAGGAGGGTTCAGGATGGGGAACACATGTATACCTGAGGCAGATTCATTTTGATATATGGCAAAACCAGTACAGTATTATAAAGTTAAAAAATAACATTAAATTAAAAAAAATAAATAAAATAAAATCACTGTGGATGGTGACTGCAGCCACAAAATTAGAAGACGATTGCTTCTTGGCAGGAAAGCTATGACAAACCTAGACAGTGTGTTAAAAGCAAAAACATCACTTTGCTGACAGAGGTCTGTATAGTCAAGGCTAGGCTCTTTCCAGTAGTCATGTCCACATGTAAGAGCTGGGCAGACAATAAAGAAAACAGAGCGCTGAAGAATTGATGTTTTCGAACTGTGGTGCTGTGGAAGACTCTTGAGAGTCCCTTGGGCACCAAGGAGTTGAAAACCAGTCAACCTTAAAGGAAATCAACCCCATATACTCTTCAGAAGGACTGATGCTGAAGCTGAATATCCAATACTTTGGCCACCTAATGTGAATAGTTGACTCATTGGAAAAGACCCTGATGCTTGGAAAGATTGAAGACAGAAGAAAAAGAGGGTGATAGAGGATGAGATGGTTGGATGACATCACCAATTCAATGGGCACGAACTTGGGCAAATTCTAGGAAATGTAAGGGAGAGGAAGTCTGGTGTGTTGCAGGCTGTGGAGTCACAAAGAGTCAGACATGACCTGGCAACTGAACAACAACAACAGTTTTAAATGAGTTGTAGAATTTTTTTCTTTCTGTTTTATGAAAAATGCCTTGGAATTTTGAAAGAGACTGCAGTGAATATGTAGATAGCTGTGGGTAGTATGGATGTATTAATAATATTAATTCTTCTAGTCAATAAATATGAAATATGTTTCCCTTGTGTCTTTTAAATATTTCTTTCATGAGTGTCTTGAATGTTTTCATACATAGATCTTTCAACACCTTGCTTAACATTATTTCTAAATATTTTATTTTATTGATGCAATTGTAAATGGGATTATTTGTATTTCTGTAATGTATTTTGGTGTATGGACAGGTAACTGAGTTTTATGTATTCATATACAGCATACAAAATGCTGCTATTTTTTACAGAATAGAAAAATTTTCCCCCAAATAAAACAGTGTTTTATCTGGGCAGTTTTTTATCTGTTTCTTTCAAAACTCTGCAATCCCCTTGGTATATACCAGGAGAAATCTCTAATTCCTTAGTCCTTGGCTTCATATCAGCACCAGAGCATTCAGTATGGATGAGGCTTTGGGTTACCTTAGACAAGTCAGTCTCCTCGTTGGGTGCCATGGTCTAATGCTTGTGTTCTCCCAAAATTCATATGTTGAAAACCTAATCCCTAAAGTGACAATTTTAGATGGTGGGACCATTTGAAAATAATTAGGTCATGAGTTTGGAACCCACATGAGGGCAGAGCCCATATGAATGGGGTTAGGGCTCTTGTGAAAGAGGCCTGAAATAATTGCTCATCCCTTCTATTTAGGGATATGTCCTGGAAGAGGCCCTCACTCAGGCGACCATGCTGGCATCCTGATCTTGGACTTCTAGCCTCCAGAACTGTGATAAATAACATGGTTTATAAACCACTCAACCTCTGGCATTTTGTAATCACAGCCTGCATGCACTAAAACTCTGGACATGATTAAGTGGGGAAAAAAAAAATTGTCAATCCTGTTTTCCCTTCCTAGGTCATAAGTGTGGAACAGGTAGCAAAGATATTAAATTCCAGTGGCACGTGGTAGCATACTCCATAGAACTGTACATTTCTTTCAAATTGTAGTTCTTTGACATGCTCCCATGGGAAGATATTTTCTTTTTTCTTTTTGATAGTTCAATAAAACTTTATTTAAAAAAACAAGCAGGGAGCCAGATTTGGCCTCAGCCATAGTTTGATAACCCTTGGTCTTACATCAGGTGGTCAGTTCCCTTTGTTTTCTTAAAGATATTGCTCCTAGGCATTTTAATATTCTTGCTTTAATCTGGACATGCTTCTTTCTATATCTGCTGCACAGGCATCATCGTCATATTCCCTTGTACTTCTCTCCTAGGCTGAATTCTTTCCTTCCTGAATCCCATGTTTTTCTTGCTTTATACCATCCTTTCCATAGTTTGCCTAGAAAGAGTGCATTGAATGTAAATTTTTTTTATATCACATAGGTTCTTCAAATGACTTTATTCGATCCACTTCTTTGGTATTTTAACTGTGTATAGAATTCTAAATTAGAAATAATTTTCTCCTCAGAATTGTGAACTTATCTTCATTTCTTTTGAGCTCCTAATTATCATTGAGAAATATGACTATTTTGATTCCTCGTCTTTGCCATGTGACTTGTGTTATTCTTGCTGATGGCTTTTCAAATTTTTTCCTCAATGCCAGAAATTCTGCGAATTCTATGATGATGCATCTTGTTGCTGTTTTTATTTCCACCAAAATTTTAGAGACAATATTTTAATGAGTCTTTTCAATATAGAAATGCATATTTATCATTTGTGGGAAATTTTTGAATAGTTTTTTGGATAGTTATATCCAATAA
>NW_011494792.1:1317699-1329595 GCF_000754665.1 Bison bison bison | reverse complement strand
TTTTATTTTTAAACTTTACATAATTGTATTAGTTTTGCCAAATATCAAAATGAATCCACCACAGGTATACATGTGTTCCCCATCCTGAACCCTCCTCCCTCCTCCCTCCCCATACCATCCCTCTGGGTCGTGCCAGTGCACTAGCCCCAAGCATCCAGTATCGTGCATCAAACCTGGACTGGCAACTCGTTTCATACATGATATTTTACATGTTTCAATGCCACTCGCCCAAATCTTCCCACCTTCTCCCTCTCCCACAGAGTCCATAAGACTGTTCTATACATCAGTGTCTCTTTTGCTATCTCGTACACAGGGTTATTGTTACAATCTTTCTAAATTCCATATATATGCGTTAGTATACTGTATTGGTGTTTTTCTTTCTGGCTTACTTCACTGTGTATAATAGGCTCCAGTTTCATCCACCTCATTAGAACTGATTCAAATGTATTCGTTTTGAAGGCTGAGTAATACTCCATTGTGTATATGTACCACAGCTTTCTTATCCATTCATCTGCTGATGGACATCTAGGTTGCTTCCATGTCCTGGCTATTATAAACAGTGCTGCGATGAACATTGGGGTACACATGTCTTTCCCTTCTGGTTTCCTCAGTGTGTATGCCCAGCAGTGGGATTGCTGGATCATAAGGCAGTTCTATTTCCAGTTTTTTAAGGAATCTCCACACTGTTCTCCACAGTGGCTGTACTAGTTTGCATTCCCACCAACAGTGTAAGAGGTTTCCCTTTTCTCCACACCCTCTCTGAAGACTTCTAGCCTCCAGAACTGTGATAAATAACATGGTTTATAAACCACTCAACCTCTGGCATTTTGTAATCACAGCCTGCATGCACTAAAACTCTGGACATGATTAAGTGGGGAAAAAAAAAAAATTGTCAATCTTGTTTTCCCTTCCTAGGTCATAAGTGTGGAACATGTAGCAAAGATATTAAATTCCAGTGGTACGTGGTAACATACTCCATAGAATTGTACATTTCTTTCAAATTGTAGTTCTTTGACATGTTCCCATGGGAAGATATTTTCTTAGATGTAAATAACATTTAAACATATAGATTTTGGATTTTATGGGATCAGTTGAGGGTGTTAAGAGCAAAGATAGGGGTTTCCCAAACTAAAGCAATTCAGCCTGAAGGCTGCACCATTACTGGTACCCCAATCTCCAGCATATCAGCCCAAAGATGAAGCAAATGAACCCTAATGCGTGTCACTGGGCTCTCATCAGAATCCTAACTTAACTGCTCTTTGACTTAGTAAACTTATCTTCACTTCTCTAGGCTTTGGTTTTCTCAACTAAACAAGGAAATTAGAGTAGAGAATCCTTTACATTTCTAAGATTATGCAAATCTCTGTATAAAATATGATCCCAAAGTGAGGTTTTACTCTTTTTCCTGAAAAGCAAATTATCCATTGGTTGTGCAGCTTCTGTGTTTGGATCTCATCTACTTCTAATTATCTGCTCTATCTCACAGTGTATTCTCTAGCTTAGCTTTAAGAAAAATTCCTTGATATAAATAATTACTTGATTATTATGGAATAGTACTTTTATCTTTTGTCTTTCATTGAAAAGCAGGAGTTGTAGTTAAGCACAAGTGTGAGAGAAACTGTTTCCAAATGTCAGTATGTCACTTGAGGAATTTTCCTATGCGTAGTTGCTCAGTTGAGTCTAATGCTTTACGACTCCATGATCTGACAACCCCATGGACTGCAACCCACCAGGCTACTCTGTCCATGGGGATTCTCTAGGCAAGAATACTAGAGTGGTTTGACATGCCCTGTTCAAGTGATCTTCCTTACTAGAGATGGAATTCAGGTCTCCTGTACTGCAGGGGGACTCTTTACTGTCTGAGCCAACAGCTCCCAATAAAATGAGTCTTGATGTATACAGAAGATGTGTGATTTGTCTACTTTTGTTTCCTGCAATGGTGGCTTTTTTCCAGTTAACATATCAGTCCCATTTCCATTCACCTGAAAGCTGTCCATAATGGAAGTTCTTTCTGAAAGAAAAAAAATAAATAAATAACACAAAAGGAAGTTTTATCTGGAATAGCAGTTAAGATTTTGTCCAGTTGTGAGTTTATTTAAAATACAAGAGCCTGAGTATTTGCTTTTAATGGTAATATTTACCTCAAAAGGAACAAATAAGCTGGTCTGTGAAAAATACCAGTTTCTGGCATGGTTGATAAACAGTAAGTGGTGAATAGTAAGTTCAGGGTAGTTGGTGCAACCTTTGTAAACCCAAGGGAACTGAATTAAAGCAGTGGGAATTGGTGTTGTTCAGATAATTAACTATAAGAAAGAATGTGGTCAGTGAGATAAAATTGGTGAGAATGACATTAGGAAACCATAAGGAGGAAGATGGTACTTTCATCTGGGAAATGTAGGAAACAATTCATCAAAGAGGTGAATTTCTTTTCTACCTTCGAAGAGAGAGTAGGTGTTTGTGTACAATGTAGGAACATTTGATTTGTAGACTCTCTTTAAAGTATTTTCATCTGTCATGATCAGAGAGCACAGCTAAGAAACTGAACTCCTCTAGTGAAGCTGAGAATCCTATGGTAAAAAGTAGACTCAAGTGGCAGGTTCAGAGCACTGTCTCTAGTTATGTCCTATTCAGCCTTTTAGTCAGTGATTGGATTATCACATTATCTTAGGACATGAAACTGTGAGGGCTAGTGTATGTGGAATAAAAGACTGAACATCCAGTGCTTTCCATCTAATAGGGTAGCAATTAAAAGCAAATGCATCCACAGTTCTGTGAAAGTAAAAGTCACTCAGTTGTGTCTGACTCTTTGTGATCCCATGGACTATACAGTCCATGGAATTCTCCAGGCCAGAATACTGGAATGGGTAGTCTTTCCCTTCTCCAGGGAATCTTCCCAACCCAGGGATCAAACCCAGGCATCCCACATTGCAGGCAGATTTTTTACCAGCTGAGCCACAAGGGAAGCCCCCCCAGTTCTAGTTCTATAATTATGTCCAAATAATCAGGTTATGAGGGTTTGGTTGGGGAGAAAAGACCTCAATGGTTTTAGTTCACTGTATGCTGTGAGAGCAACATCAATAATTCATTGGAATTTTACTCTGTACAAATAAAAATGTTTCATTGAACAAACACACAATGAAGGCCTGCTGGATGCAAAGAATGGACAACAGTGAAGAACATACATGTGGACTTTGTGAATTAGACTTAAATTTTAATAGAAAAACAGAAAGAGGTAAATTTCAAAGTTAAATGTTGCACCACAATTGGGACACGTGCCGAGAGGGAAAAGCACAGAATGCCGTATGTCCACATTGAACCTTCAAGGAATTTAATTTACTTGGTAAAACTTATGCTAACTGGACAATGAATACAAGGTGGAATATGATCAGTTCTATGAAAGAGATAAGAATCAGGTTTTGCAGAGCATAGGAGATATTTTCATTTGACAGGTAATTCAGTAAAGATTCACTTAAACCTAGGAAACCTGGTTTCTATTGCTACTTTGCATCGAGTTTTATAAGTTTAGATAAGTGACATAATCATTCTTGGATTTACTTATAAATTCTTAATATGGGAAGATTGTCTAGATAATTTCCAAGGTTTCTTCTCTTTCTGAATATCCAGTGAATCCCACTGGTTATTATCTGGAATAAAAAAAAAAAAAAAAACCTTTTACTTACCAAGTGTAATGTCTGAAATACCTACAAAATTACATAAAAAGCATTGAAATTCTTGCTATTTTTCTTTTTAAAGTTTTTTTAAAATATATTTTCCAGTCAAAATGGCAAGATATATAAAGAATACATGACAATTTAAAGAGGTTGTCTTTAATCCATTGTATATTCTTGCCTCCTTTGTCAAAGATAAGGTGTCCATATGTGCGTGGATTTATCTCTGGGCTTTCTATTTTGTTCCATTGATCTATGTTTCTGTCTTTGTGCCAGTTCCATACTGTCTTGATAACTGTGGCTTTGTAGTAGAGCCTGAAGTCAGGCAGGTTGATTCCTCCAGTTCCATTCTTCTTTCTCAAGATCGCTTTGGCTATTCGAGGATTTTTGTATTTCCATACAAATTGTGAAATTATTTGTTCTAGCTCTGTGAAGAATACTGTTGGTAGCTTGATAGGGATTGCATTGAATCTATAAATTGCTTTGGGTAGTATACTCATTTTCACTATATTGATTCTTCCAATCCATGAACATGGTATATCTCTCCATCTATTAGTGTCCTCTTTGATTTCTTTCACCAGCGTTTTATAGTTTTCTATATATAGGTCTTTAGTTTCTTTAGGTAGATATATTCCTAAGTATTTTATTCTTTCCGTTGCAATGGTGAATGGAATTGTTTCCTTAATTTCTCTTTCTGTTTTCTCATTATTAGTGTATAGGAATGCAAGGGATTTCTGTGTGTTAATTTTATATCCTGCATTATTAATGGATCCCCTCATTGATTTAATTAACATATCTATTAATATCACCTCACATATTTACCTTTCTAGATCTTTTTGGTGAGGACTTTAAGTTTTCCTCTCTTAACATGTGTACTAAGTGACTTCGGTCATGTCCAACACTTTGTGACCGCATGGACTATATAGCCTGCCAGGCTCCTCTGTCCATGGAGATTCCCCAGGAAAGAATGTTAAGGTGGGTTGCCATGGCCTCCTCCAGGGGATCTTCTGACCCAGGGATTAAACTCTTTTTTCTATATGTAATGTCCTTTTCCTTTGTCTTTGGAAATTTTTTTTGCTCTAAAGTCTACTTTATTTAATATTAACATATGCTTTTATCCTTTTATTTTCCAAATATCCATGTGATTATTGAGTTTCTTGGGCTTTCCTGGTGGCTCAGACAGTAAGGAATCCACTTGCCTTGTGAAGACCTGGATTCAACCCCTGGGTTGTGAAGATCCCCTGGAGGAGGACATGGGAATCCATATTCTTGCCTGGAGAATTCCATGGACAGAGGAATCTGGTGGCCTCTATTCCATGGGGTCACAAAGACTCAGGCACAGCTTAGCAACTAAACCACCACCTGGTGTTTCTTCACATTTGTTCCTTGGGAGGAACAGCCCTACTCAGGCTGCCTTTTGACACTAGGTTGGAGGTCAGGAATGCTGGGACTGGGTTGTCCTCTCTTAGGTGCTGCTGTGTTGCTCTTCCATTCTTCAGGCCCTAATCTAGTTCACCTTCTTCTTGCCAAATATAAAAGGTCTCCTTTAGTGGTCTCTTCTTTTTTCCAGAACAGACAGAGGAGTGGGCACAAAGAGATCAATGTCATCTTGTCTGAACCAGAAGCCCAAGGTGTGTTTTATAACCTAGGGAAGAGATTTCATGGAGGGAAGTTGAGGAGGAAAGTGGAAAGGAGTCCACAGTAGGCTGGAGATGAAAGTCATGGAGTCCCTTTCTTTAGAAGTCATCAGAAGCTGAGAAAGTATTTTTTCTAGGTGAGTGTATATTCAGCTCTGAGTGAGTACACTTTATGTTTCAGCAAACTGTAAGTTTTCTGTATTTTTTCATTAATTTTCTTTACAAATGCATATATATGATGATATCCATATGACATTTTATTCATTCTAGGCCATTGCTCTGCTTTTATTATGACTTGAGATTTAAACCCTGAAAATGAGATATCTATTGTAGAGTTTGGATTATTTACCAGTAGATGAATTGATGGAATAACAAAAGAACTAAAGATGATTACTTAATTCAGCTCACAAAATTTTACATATGCATATGAAGAGAGTTATTCACATATAATTGTATTCTTGGCCCCTTGTGTTATTCTGAGAACTTTGAATGAAGCTATATGTAAAAGAAGTTACTTTTTTATGATAGTTAAATAACTGGTATAATTATGTGTGTACCTTCAGAATCCATTAGTCCAGTGGCCATAAAAATGAGTGTCCTCATCCCCTGGGAAAGAAAATGTTAGCATTTCCATTTCTATTTTTATCTCAGTGTCATTTAGTTTATATTTTGTGTATATTTTTAAATGTCATAATATATAGAATAGCAATGCATATATAATATTTTTACATAATACAATTAGGTTACTGACAGTGTGTTGTAAAATGGAAAATAATTTGGGGATTAGTTCTTCAGGAAACAGAAAATTATCAAAATTTGCTGCATAAAATGTTATTTAATTTGGGGGAGTTTACCAACAATTTTTTATGAAACCAGTTCAACTGAAGAGAGGCAAAATGTTCACAACATCCATGTTTGCATGAGTTTGCATAGAGCCTCAGAGATGGAAACAATTTTGAAGTTGGGTAAAAGACCGAGACCTGACTGGGTTGACTCTTGAATGCAAGAGAGCATGTTTGCTCCCCTCAGTGTGGTCTAAGTTGTTTTTCTTTAAATCACTTCCCTTTTTTCACTTTTATTCCCTAAACCCCATCCTCTGCTTTACTAGTTATTTTCCAATAGTACAGATCACCTGTTAACATACCATATAATATACTTGGATTCATGTTTATTGCAGATTATCTGTCTTCCCCCAGCTAGAATATCAGTTCCATGAGGATACGTGTCTGCCTGCTTTGTTTATTGATGTAAACTAAGCACCTATGAGGGCTTCCCTGGTGGCTCAGAGGTTAAAGTGTCTGCCTGCAATGCAGGAGACCTGGGTTCAATCCCTGGGTCGGGAAGATCCCCTGGAGAAGGAAATGGCAGCCCACTGTAGTATTCTTGCCTGGAGATTCCCACGGACAGAGGAGCCTGGTGGGCTACAGTCCACGGGGTCGCAAAGAGTTAGAAAAGACTGAGTGACTTTACTTTCAGTTTCACTTCAAGCACCTATAAGAGTTTCTGAGTCAAGGAAGAATTAAGTCAATGATCATTTGGTTAAATGACCAATAGCAGAGTACTGGGCAGGACTATAGGTTTCAAAATTTTATGATTTTGGTTAGCTATTGTAAATAAACTGTTCCACAGTTACTGTTACAAGATTAAGATACATTTATGTTTTTTTATCATCATAAACATAAACTATATTTGAAGAAAAGTCTTTAGACTAAACATGATAGTCAAAATGCACATTTGAAAAAACAATTATACTAGTTTATTTGTTTTCTTTATCTGAAATATAATTATATTCCTTTTCAAAACCTTTTACTTACATAGATGTGTATACATATATGTTTATATATATAAATAAAATTCCATCTAGTCAAAGGTATGGTTTTCCCAGTAGTCAGTATGGACGTGAGAGCTGGACCATAAGGAAACTGAGAACTGAGAAATTGATGCTTCTGAACTGCAGTGTTGGAGAAGACTCTTGAGAGCCCCCTGGACTGCAAGGAGATCAAACCAGTCAATACTAAAGGAAATCAGCCCTGAATATTCATTGAAAGGACTGATACAGAAGCTGAAGCTCCAATACTTTGGCCACCTGATGCAAAGAATTGACTCATTGGAAAAGACCCTGGTGCTAGGAAAGATTGATGACAGGAGGAGAATGAGAAGGCAGAGGATGAGATGGTTGGATGGTATCACTGAGTCGATGGGCGTGAGTTTGAGCAAGCTCCAGGAGGTGGTGAAGGAAATGGGACCCTAATGTGCTGCAGTCCGTGGGGTCTCAAAGAGTTGTATATGACTGAGTGACTGAAGTTAATTGAAGGTATGATATATGTTATGTATATAACATAATGATTATATGATCAGTATACATAAGTCACATTGACAAATATGGTATTTTAGGTTCAGGTATCATTTTACATAGATCATATTGACTTATAATGTTATTTTGGTTTCAGGTGTACAACATAATTATTTCACATATATTGCAAAATGATCACCACAATAAGTCTGGTGAACATCCCTCATTAGAAATAGTTACAATTTTCTCCTTGTGATGAAAACTTTTATGATCTCTTGTCAGTGTTCAAATAGGCAATAAGTATATTCCCTTTTTGAATTAGTGCAGTTAAATGAGACAAGTGGCTCTAGTTTAGAATCAAAAAATCATGTTGAAACAGTTGAGTTGAATCAAACGTCTCAGTGCCAACTCATATACAGCTTTCTTGAAAAATCCATCCCTCATTAGGCCCACCTGGCTCCCATCACACATGGCATGGTGTGCAGGCATAGATCGGTGTTTAAGGCTTATGGTATCTTTTCCACTTGTCCATGCATTTCTTTCTCAACATCATTCAGTGCTTCATCCGTCTCCTATCTTGACTATCCAAACAGGTTATAATTACAGCAGAAGATGTCTAAGTAGCTAGACTCACAATTGCTGCCCACTGGGCATTTTGGAAAGAGGCTGGGAAGGAGTCCTTCCAGTATTAGCATTTTACTTTCAGGGGATTAGGAAGCTTTTCAGTTTGTAGAGTCCATCAATACAACTATATCTCAGGAGTGAACACTGTTTAATTATTTACTTGATTAGTGATTAGCTGACCGTCTACTGAGAGTAAGGCAATGAAGCATTAGGAAACTAGGGAGAATTCAGGCAAAAGGAATGAGAAACTCTGGGAGAAAGTGGACACAAGATTAAGGAGACCATTACCTCTATTTGGTTTAGGTTTTAGGTTTTGTTTAGACTGACTCTGTACATGTATGGGTTGTTTCCATTTGATTTCCATTCATCCTCTATGCTTTACAATGTATGTCTTATTTAAGTGTTGAAAGTGATTAGTGACTTACTGCTTGTTATCACTGGGTAGTCCTGCTTTGGTTCTGGGATTCCATAGGGTCTAGCAGAGGCTCCGTAGAGTATTTATTTCTATCATTTGCTGCAGAACCTTAACATTTTTTGGTAATTTCTGGTACTAAGATATGAAATACAGGAAAATAGAGCTCAGGTGCTTTTGGATAAAACCTTAATTTATCTCCCCCCTTCTATCTGACTTTTCAGTCATTTATTGACTCAACTAGCCCCATATTGCTGGATGCCTTTTTTGGCTCTTCTGTCTGCCTCATTCCTTGCATGTGGTCAAGGTCTATTTCATTTCCTGTATCTCTCACATGCTTTGTGTCTTTTCATTTGGCAGAGCCCTCTTTGATTTTTAGTGTCATAATATTCCCACGTCTTTCTCATCTTTCTTTTCTCTACCAGCCACAACTCCTCAATCCACATTAAAGTTTCTCTTTTCTAATTCTGGACATACTGCTCTCTTGGACTGAATTTTCTTGGTTTCCTGCTGCATTGTAGAATAAAGGCAAACTCTCCATTTTGCAATATATGATATTGCAAAAAATGCAATATCTAATGCATACAAGTATTTCTCCATTCTAACCCTACAATAATATATGCAGTATATCACGGGAGCATAATCATGAGAGATACAACATGAATGGTAAAAAATGAACATTTCTTGTGTTTTTGTCAGACTTGATTATTCACTGATACCTTATAATGCTATGTGTATTAATATCTCAGTTGCTTTGATCTAGGATGTCGGAGATCGTTACTTCCTAAGATGATCCTAAATGAATTGACAGATATACTGTTTTCTTATTTTTGCACATCAATATCCCATCAACTTTTCAAAACTCCATCATAAAGCCATCCCATTAGCGTCACTCCTATGATACACTTAGATGGTTCCTAGCTTTACTTTAATATACTGTAGCACCATGTTGATGTCACATTTATTCTTCTTCGATCTATCATGTAATATAGCAGTTTGTGTGTTTATATCAACCTCTCTTTCTCCACAACTTGAGGGCCTGCTTCTGGAAAATAGAGATTTGTTAAAGCCTCAGTTTAAGTATCCATGTATCCATGACATGTGATTTACTAATCTATAAATGTCAGTGAACTTCGAAGATTTTTCATTTGTTGGTTTCCATTTGGTAAGCACTGCTACTATTCTTGATATACCAGGGCCATTTCTTCAAATGTAATCTTAATTGGAAATCTGTAAAAGAGGGGAAAATCAACACTTTCTCGATAGCAAGGGGGTGACTCAAATCCTGTCCAAATATCCCTGCTTTGGCTATTCCTGACTGACTCTATAATATATCTATGGCCCTGTTCAATATTGTCTGAAATCTACAGTATTCACTTTATATGTCACAGTCAAGCAAGGAGAGTGCTCTTAATGTCACCACCTCTGTTCTTGATGTAAAGTTCTAAATTTATGTTTGAAATACATTTTATAAGAGACAAATACATGAAGATGTGTGTGGTCTATTGGTGAGTGTATGTTTCCTCCAATTACATTGTTCCCCTTATTGCGAAATTTTCCCTCTAATTAATACCATGTTCTCTGCTGGAAATATCTAGACATTGAAGGAAAGAAAGTTAAGCAAGTAACAAAATAGAATTAGATGTTTTTGGCAGTAAATGACTTACAAAGTACTTACAGGTGTTTGATGGTCTTTCAACTTTTGAAAGCAGAAAGTGAAAAACAAGAAAGCTGACACTTTACATGCATGAAGGAGCCAAAGGAGGGATTGATAGATTGCTTTGGGGGCGAGTATTCTGTCATGTTCTGAAAGGTGTGGGTCATCCCAGGTAGAGTCAGGGGCAGGACTCAGACAAGAATAACCCTGGCTATGAGGGAAGAAGTTGGTTTTTCTGGACAGTGTTCCTGTATGTGGTTGAAAGGTGTCTTTGCCTAAAAGAAGATGATTTGGCTGGATTGTGCCCTAAAGATTGCCAAGCATTGTTCATCTCTAGAACTTTGGCCTTTAGTAACAACAAAAGAATACTCCTAATATAAAGGACAGTTCAGTTCAGTTCAGTTCAGTCGCTCAGTCCTGTCTGACTCTTTGCGACCCCATGAATCGCAGCATGCCATGCCTCCCGGTCCATCGCCAACTCCCGGAGTTCACTCAGACTCACATCCATCAAGTCAGTGATGCCATCCAGCCATCTCATCCTCTGTTGTCCCCTTCTCCTCCTGCCCCAAATCCCTCACAGCCTCAGAGTCTTTTCCAATGAGTCAATTCTTCGCATGAGGTGGCCAAAGTACCGGAGTTTCAGCTTTAGCATCATCCCGTCCAAAGAAATCCCAGGGCTGATCTCCTTCAGAATGGACTGGATGGGTCCCCTTGCAGTCCAAGGGGCTCTCAAGAGTTTTCTCCAACACCACAGTTCAAAAGCATCAATGCTTCCATGCTCAGCCTTCTTCACGGTCCAACTCTCACATCCATATATGACCACTGGAAAACCATAGCCTTGACTAGATGGACCTTTGTTGGCAAAGTAATGTCTCTGCTTTTCAATATGCTATTTAGGTTGGTCATAACTTTCCTTCCAAGGAGTAAGCGTCTTTTAATTTCATGGCTGCAATCACCATCTGCAGTGATTTTGGACCCCCAAAAAATAAAGTCTGACACTGTTTCCACTGTTTCCCCATCTATTTCCCATGAAGTGATGGGACCGGATGCCATGATCTTCGTTTTCTGAATGTTGAGTTTTAAGCCAATTTTTTCACTCTCTTCTTTCACCATCATCAAGAGGCTTTTGAGTTCCTCTTCACTTTCTGCCATAAGTGTGGAGTCATCCGCATATCTGAGGTTATTGATATTTCTCCCGACAATCTTGATGCCAGCTTGTGCTTCTTCCAGCCCAGCATTTCTCATGATGTACTCTGCATGTAAGTTAAATAAGCAGGACGACAATATACAGCCTTGCCATAGTCCTTTTCCTATTTGGAACCAGTCTGTTGTTCCATGTCCAGTTCTAACTGTTGCTTCCTGACCTGTATATAAATTTCTCAAGAAGCAGGTGAGGTGGTCTGGTATTCCCATCTCTTTCAGAATTTTCCACAGTTTACTGTGATCCACACAGTCAAAGGCTTTGGCATAGTCAATAAAGCAGAAATAGATGTTTTTCTGGAACTCTCTGCTTTTTCCATGATCCAGTGGATGTTGGAAATTTGATCTCTGGTTCCTCTGCCTTTTATAAAACCAGCTTGAACATCTGGAAGTTCACGGTTCATT
>NW_011494792.1:1247606-1317599 GCF_000754665.1 Bison bison bison | reverse complement strand
CCAGTCCTGTGGCCACTGCTGAGTTTTCCAAATTTGCTGGCATACTGACTGCAGCACTTTCACAGCATCATCTTTCAGGATTTGAAATAGCTCAACTGGAATTCCATCACCTCCACTAGCTTTGTTCATAGTGATGCTTTCTAAGGCCCACTTGACTTTACATTCCAGGATGTCTGGCTCTAGGTGAGTGATCACACCATCATGATTATCTGGGTCATGAAGATCTTTTTTATACAGTTCTTCTGTGTATTCTTGCCACCTCTTCTTAATATCTTCTGCTTCTGTTAGGTCCATACCATTTCTGTCCTTTATTGAGTTCATCTTTGCATGAAATGTTCCCTTGGTATTTCTAATTTTCTTGAAAAGACTTCTAGTCTTTCCCATTCTGTTGTTTTCCTTGATTTCCTTGAATTGATTGCTGAGGAAGGCTTTCTTATCTCTTCTTGCTATTCTTTGGAACTCTGCATTCAGATGTTTATATGTTTCCTTTTCTCCTTTGATTTTCATTTCTCTTCTTTTCACAGCTATTTGTAAGGCCCCCCCAGACAGCCATTTTGCCTTTTTGCATTTCTTTTCCATGGCGATGGTCTTGATCCCTGTCTCCTGTACAATGTCACAAACTCAGTCCATAGTTTATCAAGCCTTCTATCTATCAGATCTAGTCCCTTAAATCTATTTCTCACTTCCACTGTATAATCATAAGGGATTTCATTTAGGTCATACCTGAATGACCTAGTGGTTTTCCCTACTTTCTTCAATTTCAGTCTGAATTTGGCAATAAGGAGTTCATGATCTGAGCCACAGTTTGCTCCTGGAATTGTTTTTGCTGACTGTATAGAGCTTTTCCATCTTTGGCTGCAAAGAATATAATCAATCTGATTTCAGTGTTGACCATCCAGTGATGTCCATGTGTAGATTCTTCTCTTGTGGCTGCGGTGAGGAGCAGTGGGTGCGCAGGTGCAGGAGGGCCTAGAGAATCTATTCCATGTTCAAGGTCAGAAGGGGCAGCAGTGAGGAGATACCCATCATCCAAGGTAAGGAGCAGCGGCTGCACTTTGCTGGAGCAGGCTTAAAGAGATACCCCACGCCCAATTAAGAGAAAACCAAGTAAGACAGTAGGTGTTGTAAGAAGGCATCAGAGGGTGGACACACTGAAACCATACTTACAGAAAACTAGTCAATCTAATCACACTAAGACCACAGCCTTGTTTAACTCAGTGAAACTAAGCCATGCCCGTGGGGCAACCCAAGACAGACAGGTCATGGTGGAGCGATTTGACAGAATGTGGTCCACTGGAGAAGGGAATGGCAAACCACTTCAGTATTCTTGCCTTGAGAACCCCATGAACAGTTTGAAAAGGCAAAATGATAGGATACTGAAAGAGGAACTCCCCAGGTCAGTAGGGGCCCAATATGCTACTGGAAATTAGTGGAGAAATAACTCCAGAAAGAATGAAGGGATGGAGCCAAAGCAAAAACAATACCCAGTTGTGGATGTGACTGGTGATAGAAGTAAGATCCGATGCTGTAAAGAGCAATATTACATAGGAACCTGGAATGTCAGGTCAATGAATCAAGGCAAATTGGAAGTGGTCAAACAGGAGATGGCAAGAGTGAAGGTTGACATTCTAGGAATCAGCAAACTAAAATGGACTGGAATGGGTGAATTTAACTCAGACGACCATTATATCTACTGCTGCGGGCAGGAATCCCTCAGAAGAAATGGAGTAGCCATCATGGTCAACAAAAGAGTCCGAAAGGCAGTACTTGGATGCAGTCTCAAAAACGACAGGAAAACCATTCAATATCACAGTAATCCAAGTCTATGCTCCAACTAGTAATGCTGAAGAAGCTGAAGTTGAATGGTTCTATGAAGACCTACAAGACGTTTTAGAACTAACACCCAAAAAAGATGTCCTTTTCATTATAGGTGACTGGAATGCAAAAGTAGGAAGTCAAGAAACACCTGGAGTAACAGGCAAATTTGGCCTTGGAATACAGAATGAAGCAGGGCAAAGATTAATAGAGTTTTGCCAAGAAAATGCACTGGTCATAGCAAACAACCTTTTCCAACAACTCAAGAGAAGACTCAACACATGGACATCACCAGATGGTCAACACCGAAATCAGATTGATTATATAAAGGACAATTTCAGAAAAAAGAGGAGAAAGGAGAAAATGGAAATAAAAGGGAATATGAGATATTTGCTCTTAGGATATTAAAAAAAAAAAACTTATATATTTGTGTCCTTAAAAATAAAATGTTCTAACAGCATTTCATCCTTCACTACCCAAGTACTAGACTCACTTTCCCTTTGCTGCTTTTCCTTCCTTCTTTCTCTTCCTTCTCTTTTTTTCATGCCCCTTTTCCTTCTACCTTTTGATTTCCCATTTTCTTTACCAGGAATTACTGCTAAAGCCCGAAAGATGCTGCAACACCAGCCCAGCAACTTCACTGGCTTCCTAGGAGAGCCAGTAAAGAGATTGGCCTTCATCCCAGGTTGTTTGGAGGCTGTTGAACAAGCTGAGTATCCCTAATCCAGTCACATTGCTCCAATCTCAGTAGAGACTCAGTCTATTTGGAGAATTTTATAATTTAGGGACCTACTAAGGCCTGTTTTTGGAGAAGGAAATGGCAACCCACTCCAGTACTCTTGCCTGGAGAATCACAGGGACGGGGGAGCCTGGTAGGCTGCCATCTATGGGGTCACACAGAGTCGGACATGACTGAAGCGACTTAGCAGATGCAGCAGCAGCAGGGCATGTTTGTAAGGCCAAATAATTAATGACAAGGATAGTTACTCTAAAAGGAAGAGAGAATGGTATCTCACTTATCAGATAAATGTGTTTTTGAATCCAGCTTTCTGATCTACTCTGTGTCTATGTGACCAGTTGGACAATCGTCCAGAGGCCTCAGTAGTGGACAGATGCATACCAGTATTTCTTCCATTCATGTTCAGAGTGTTTATGATACATGGGTTTCCTGTGGGTCAGCTAGTAGGCAGCTCACTGTGGGCTGCTTAATTTTCTCCAGATGGTGCTTGCAGAATGAGGGAATCAGTGAGGCTGTGGTGACTACTGCAGGTGGGGAGCTGTGGTTCCAGAACATTTCCCCTGATTACAAAGGAAACTATGAATTTGGGGATCCCCAACTCTGAATGTCCTGGAAAATCACAAGGATACCCCACAAGGGAAACGCTTGTCAGTCAGGGGGATTTCAGATCAGTCTGTCTGAACCAAGAGAAGGCTTCAACAGCACCATGTAAGTCAGTGATGTCAGAACCTTCCCATTTCATTACCATCTACCTTGTTTGAATATGGCCCAAGGAAGAAGATCCAGAGAGGGAGAGAGAAGGAACCTTGCCAAAATGGACACATCCGCATTTCCTGGTAGGTTCCCTGGGCCTCAGCAGGGGAGAGGGAAACATTGAATAGGCTGAATATGAGATGGAGCTGACCCTTGACTGACCTGGACTTGTGAAACCCAGAGTGATAGAATGTATGGAATGGCTGCAAGGTGATGCTAGAAATGAGGATGCAGTGGAGTGTGGGTGACGACAGCCACTGGAGGAGGATGAGCCAGTTCACCTTTGTATCTGCTATGGTCTCAGTCTTTGTGTCCCCCAGAAATTTCATATGATGAAATCCTGATTCTCATGGTTACGGTAATCCTAGGTTGGGCCTTTGTGTGGTGATGGAGTTGTAAGGATGGAGTCTCTTCAATGAGATGAGTGCTTTTATATATAAGAGACACACAGAGCTCCTGAGCCCTCCCCTGTGTGAGGATACCCTAAGAAGTGAGTGACCAGAATGGACCCTGCATGACCACGCTGTGGAAATCCATTTCCATTGTTTCTAAGCCTCTGATATTTTGTTATGGCAACCCAGAAGAACTAATACAGCATCCTAACAATCTTTAGACAGTTCAGTAAAGCTCATGCTATTTATACAAAGGTGCAAAGCACTTATATTTTCTGGTGTAACACTGTGATAGTTGGCTGACAGTTCATGGCTGGGTTTCATAAAGAATCCTGAGAATTCAGTCTTCTTGGTAGCATGACCAGAACCATGAACAATTGTCTAATTCTTTGATTCTAATAACATGACCCAGCATAACTGGCTGTGATTCTTACGTAATCTCTTAATGATCTTCTTTGTAATGCCAGCTTCTGTTATTTGTGCCTAATTTTAGTAGGAGCTTCATTCTCTGAATTGTAGGGGTAGATTTTCTTTTGATTTTCTATTAAGTGAAAATAAGAAATGTTGACAAATTGCCCTCATAGAGTTTGACATCTCTACAGAGTCTGTGTTTATTTTTTTAAGAGGAGACCCATTTCACAGAACATGCATTAAAACGCTGTAAATTTCAAATAGGCTTGCTATGGGATAGATGATTCTGATAATCTCAGACCTGGATGGCATGGATGTGGATTTAGCACTAGGTGTTGATCATTCGGCGTGCCAGGATCTTGGTGTAAATGTCAATTTCAAGTGTGTCCCTGTGCAGGCAGTGGAACAGGCTATAAAATGCAGAATGACGCACATCTTCATCGCTGGACAACAGGGATGGGAGTCCCGACCAGTAAATATTATTCTCCAACATCTTCCGCATTACTGGAATAATAATCTGAATACCCAAAAGATAATGAGTTCTTATGTGCTTTATGAGGATTCGTTTTGTTCCTTCTAATTATCAAATTAAGATCTGGGGAAGACATATGAATATAAAACTATCTAGATATGGATTTTGGAGCCAGCCTATGAGAAAACTACTATGAATCTAAAAAGTAGAAACATAACTCGAGTTTAGTTTTACCTTTCTCTTTTCTTCCTTCTTACTCTTATCCTTTGATTTGATGAGAACAGAGAAAGAAGACAAGTGGAACTTCAATAGCATATCTCCTGGATTACTTTGAAGAAAATTCTGATCTTGGAAATTCTGTTCTCTAGTTCTCATACTCTTGAAAATATTTCAACCACCAGTGCCCAGGAAGAAGCAAGCTTTTGATGGAATTGTGTGCAATGCAGGGAAGACTGCAATGTCAAAAATTGCAGTGAAATTCTGATTCCTTTACAGTAGAATCTATCACTATGAATGACTAGGCTCCTGCTTTATGTAGTAGCAGTCTAGAATATACTAGTCATGAACTTTTTCTTGCAAAATGAGATATTTTAAAACACCTTATGCATTACAGAGGTGACCTCTTTCATTCATGAACAAAGCAAGAAAGCCCTCTGCAGGATGCTCACCTGGCAGAATTGCCTCTCTATGAATGCTTGAAGTTCTTCTACTTTTTTCACGTTCTCTTTGGCATTTGATAGGATAGTGTCTGAGACTTCGATCATACCCCGCATGTCAGTGACTAGATGATTCAGAGGTCTATGCCAGGAGTACAGTAACATGAGTATCCACTTACTAAGGTCTTCATTCTAAGCAACCAGAAGAAACATTCTCATTAAAATAATCATAATTAAGTGGTTTTGGTAACATGTGATCTTTGCTTAGAGCAGCTGACCTAAAAAACTTTTGGTTATTCCTATGTGTATGCAGAGATTTTAGAGGGTAGTGAAAGTTAGAAAAGTATAAAATGTAAGCTATTAGTTCACACTTTGCTGAATTATTAAAAATCTAGGCTATGCTAGGAACTAATTCTTCTGATGCATTCTAATTTATACCATGAAGAATTTTATTTTGTCCCCTGAAATTCTACCACCACTCGGTGAGTTCTTTTATGTTGTGTATTTTCTCGAGAGAAATCTAAGTATTTACGCAAGTCAGTATGTGCTGCAGTGCCTGACCCAGGAAAGAGGGATTCCACCTGTGCCCACATCATTGACACCCAGTGATTCATTCGTATTAATGAATCAGGTGGGTCCTCCATATTGATTTTTTATTGGTAATTGTTTTATGATATTACAACAAAGAGACAAGGAAGAAGACATGACATTCCTAAACAGGCTTCTCTCCTCAGCTGATCCCAACACCAGCCCCCTGCTGATATCAGAACAGTCTGTTTTGTTGACATGTGTCCGGGCAGAAAATGGCATAGCGTTGTCTTTAGTAACAGCATCAGTGGGATTCACAATGGAGGGTTTTTCCCCCTACTTCACTACTATTACCAGAATTCAGCATGAAAATCCTGGGGGCTGAAAATTTCTAGTTAATATGCTTGATTTCTTTACAGCCATGAACTGTTTTACTGGTAAAGAACAGAGAACTGAATAGGATTAAATATAGTTATGCACCTAAGGTGCTGAGTAAAATGTAAGACCATGTAGTGAACTCTCAATAAACTTTAAATTTAAGATTATTGAAAAATCCCTCCTCTTTTTTCTCTTTGACTTTTTCCTTTACTTGATCATCTTCTTTATTAATAAGCTTAACAGAGGAAAAGAATGCTGGTATCATTAAGAAAGTTGTAGAGAGAGAAGTTAGTATTTTAAGGGGGGATGCATGTGAAAATATTTTAAATAGTGTTAGGACGAAGGATAATGCAGGAAATCAGAAAGGAGGGATCATAAGGGTAAAAATTTGGAGCTGCCATATGATTGAGGCTTGATATGTAAACTGTGCTGTGCTCAGAACAGATGCAATTGTGGCCATGAAAAGCAAGGCAATATGTTATAGGCCATTGTAGGGGAGACTTACAAATTAAGAATAAAAGGTGATGGAGGATTCATTGAGAATGACGAATGAAGGAGGTGTCAGAGAAGTAGAAGCAGTATCAGGAGAACCTTGAAAGGCAGATGCGAGGGCTCGGGTGGTGCAGTATAGCATTCCCAAGTAGCACTCACTAGTAACAGGGAGCACTCAAAACTGGAGTGTGTTTCTTACATATTCATGAATTTTGCAATCTTATATTTTACTCATGGAAGTTCCCATTCATTTCCTGTTTTTGTACAGTACAATAGCTGCAATCCTGTGTCTAATCCATTGGTTGAACTAAAGTTGTCTGCATGGACAATTTATGGATCTGTTATTTATCTTGCTACTACAGATCTTTAGTCATCCCTTGATTTTGCTCATGCTTCATCAACTGCATAATATAATTTCCTTCAATTGCTTATGGTTCCTCCACCTTTTTCTGCATGTACAGTTACCATTACCTCTTATAATCTGAAGCCTGGTAACCTACAACTGTCTCATATGATCTTGTGAAAAACCCAGGTGAAAGACTCACGTCTATCTTTTCGGCTTTGTCCATGTCTTCGGTAGTATGGAGGGAATTGGTATGGCAGCTCTTGGTGGCAGTGAGATAGTACAGTTTGCCCTGGGCATACTTTTCATCCTGAAAGTGATCAGGCAATTAGTTAGGGTTTTGGGGTATTAAATAGATGAACCCACTACCAAAACATTAACATGTTTGACAGTCCTGTAATTTTCTTAACGGGGGGCATCACAAAATTTGAAAGTCGTTCTTTTCCTACTTTTTCTATATGTTGTCTCTATAAAATGATTTTACATGTAAATTTTCTAAGTTCAACCTTTTCCCTTCTCTATTTTATTATTATTATTATTATTTATTTTTTAGTATTTGAACCAAATATAGCACTTTTGTACCAATACTTGATGCTTCCCAGGTGAAGGTAGTAGTAAACAACATTCCTGCCAGTGCAGGAGATATAAGAAGACTCAGGTTTGATTGCTAGGTGAGGAGCATCCCTTGCAAGAGTGTACAGCAGCCTACTCCAGTATTCTTGCCTGGCAAACCCATTGGACTGAGGAGCCTATTGGGCTACAGTCAGTAGGGTTGCAAAGAGGTGGACACAAATGAAGTGACTTAGAATGCATGCATGCACCTCTTTTTAACCATTTAATCTCTTGTTTACTGTGGGTTAGAGCCAATATATTCCCTTGCAAGGAGTAATAAGTTATGACTCTGACTTATCTCTGATCCGCACACCAAGAAGCTTAGTGTTCATTCCAGGTGCAGAATACAGTGTTGTTTATGGGGACAAAATGGTACGGCAGAAAAATGTGGCATAAAGCTATAGGAAATAGTAAGCATGGACAGAATAGTAAGAGTAGAGAAATCTAGATAACACATTGATAGAGAAAAACTAATCTTTAGCGAAGCTTATGAACATTTCAAGAGATTACTTGGAAGAGTTGGGGGGAAAATGGACAGTCAAAAATGGAGGATGAAGCAAAAACTAGTGTGTAAAAAGAACTACGTGAATTTAATAGAAACCTTTAGCACAGCCTTTTATTAGCTGTCTGCTCTAATGCGTGCTCCTTGATTGACCTAAAAGAATTAACATACAACTTTCAAAGACCTTCCTCAAAAAGAGAATAATTGTTTCCAATTGTAAACTCCCCTTCTATTGTAGTTCAAAACCTATATGCTGCAAATCTTAAAACAATAATTTGTAGCATTAAAAAAACTACCAGTATTTGTTTTTGTGACCAACATTCAGCTTTGTTTAATATGTTCCATCCACCAAGTTCACTGCAGAGCAGTTTTCATTCGTCGGCTATTTACTCTGAGCCTGGAGAAAAAAGCCCAGAGAGACACTGAAGCACCAGAAAATCAACATGCTTCCTTTTCCTCAGTCCCACCTAAAAGTGCTTTATGTCAGGTAGTATTATGGACTAAATGTGTATTCTTCAAATTCATGTGTTTGAGTCCTAACTGCCAAAGTACTGTGTTTTGAAAAGGGTTCCGAGTTTTGGGGATCCCATAGACTGTAGCCCACCAGACTCCTCTGTCCATGGGATTGCTCAGGCAAGAATACTGGAGTGACTTGCCGTTCCCTTCTCCAGGGAATCTTCCAGACCCAGGGATAGAACCCAGGTCTCTTTCTCACATTGAGAGCAGATTCTTTACCATCTGAGCAACCACAGACGCCCATTAAGGTTAAATGAGCTCTTAGGGTGGAACACTGATCCAATAGGTTTAGTGTCTTCATGAAGTGAAACACCAGAGAATTACCTCTGTGTCTCTTTGTCTTTTCCTCTATCTCTCTTCCCCACCCACCACCCTGTCTGAGGATGCACCAAGAATCTAGCCTGGGAAAAAAGAGTTCTTACCAGAACCTCACCTTGCTAGCACCCTGATCTGGAACTTCTAGACCCAAGAACTGTGAGGAAATAAATTTCTGTTGTTTATTCCACTGAGTGTATTGTATTCTTTTATGGCATTCCTGGCTGACAAATACAAAATCATTTATTTTGGAAATTTACAAAAGAAAATGAATGAAAGGAAATTGAAAAAGTTATTGCACTTCTAGGAATCTTTGAGATTTCACAAAAAGGATCCTTTATTCGTATTCCACATCTTATGAGCTGATGGCTTCTTTGACCTAGACACTGTGTTATTTGAAGTTTGGCTGATGCAGCCTTCTTGTTGAAAGGACAGTATAGCCCAGTCACTTACGCGAAGGTTCCATCTGGAATCCTGGCAGGTTAGAGTCCATGGGGTCACAAGAGTTAGACAGGACTAGCAACTAAACCACCAACACCACAGTACTTACAAACTCATTCAACATTATTCTGGAACGCTTAAGGATGCTTTGGGACAGCAAGGTGGCATTGAGAAACAGTTCTCTAAGTAAATCCAGGGGGATGTCAGACACGTCAGGACAGCAGGACGGGCATGAGTTGCCTTGGCACAGGAGCAGATTTGACATGACCAGCAGCAGCAGCAGGCAGGACCCTATTTAAATAAAAACATGAACCATTCTGAGATGATCTAGTCACCTGAGGTTATCAAATCCATCCTGTGGAGGGAAGCCTTCTCTTTCCCAGTTGCTCTGAGCAGGAGTTGGTGCTGTAGTACCTGGGGTAGGGAAGAAGGAGTGCCTTCTGTGTAAATTTACATGGATGATGGTATTTGCACGGATAGATAGTGGGAGAAGTAGGTTACTCCCTGAATTTTTGTATTGCTCTCAGAAGTACTTCTGTGCTCTGCAAACATTTGGAACTTAATTCTGAGCCAGAGTGTTTAGGCCATTCTTTTAAGACAGTTTAATGTTCGGACTCTGCAGACTCTGGCAGGGAGGCCCTCAAGGAGTTTGTAATTTTTTCACTCTGCATTGACTAACGCTTGCATTTTAGACACTGAAATGACAAGAAAAGTCCAGTTGATCTGTGTGGTTTACCATCACGCTGGGGTAGGAGTAAACACATGACTGACTGATCGCTACTGTTGAGTAAAAAGAGAATACCAAGAGAAAAAGGATACTGTACCTTGGATCTGCTCACTCACCTTAGTAACCCCATGCATGTCTTTGATACTTTCCCCAAAGCTTTAGAACATCTTAAAATTTGTGTTTCACAGTAACCCTGTGGGATAGCTTTTAATCTCACCATGATCATCAATTTATGTTAATGAAGATGCAATGACTTGGAGAGGGCAAGTAATTTTCCCCGGGTCCCATTATTAGCAGATGCAGATGACTGGGCACCAGTACATCTGTTCACTTCCTGATGTCACATCACACATGCCTGTGGGCCCTCGGTCTGCATGTGTGTAACCAGGACCACATCAGGAGCTGTGATGACTCTGCTTAATGAGAAAAATATTTTGTCTTTGACTGCAAAACAGCAGTGACCCTAGAACATTGGTTTTATCCATTTGTTCTGCTCTGTCTATAAAACACCCACTGTTAAAGTCTTTGACAATTATCAGTGTGGGGGCCTGGTTCTCCTGGCTAGCCTTTCTTCTAGGTACCTTGACAGCTCTTCTACTTTTATGCATCTTTAATCCTCTCATTACGTTTGTTTCTTTGAGAAAATAGCAAATAAATCTCCAAATGATAATACAAGAATATTACCTGGTCAGCACCCAAGACAACATCATTGGCTCTGTGAACAAGGCCTGCCCTTTCCTGACTTTGACTTTTTAGGGACAAAATTTATCAGTCTGGTCGGGAGTACATCCTGACAACCCATGGTGCTTAGTTTTTGAACCATCTCCAAACATCTCCTCTTTGATGGTAGAACTAGACCTTCATGTTTCAATGATGTGTTGTAAAATTTCAGATATTATTCATGGCCCCTACCTTTGACCAACAGAAGCATAAAATCACAGACTCTTGCAAGCGTGATTTTAATATTACTTTTCCTGTTCATCCATCAAAGTAAGCATAATTTAAGACTGAAGTGAGCAAGAACTGAGTTTGGACAAGAGAACTGGTAAAATAGGGATTATATCCTCCTGAATGAGATCTTAACATGATTCTTTTTCCAATTTACCAGAAAAATGGTGATATAATTAATGATAAGATATCAACATTTACTAGGTTTTTGTGCTCCTAGTTTAAAGGGGCATGGTACCTAAGAATAAAATGGTTATTTAAAATTAGGTGATAAAAATAAAAGTAGTTCTCAAAAGGAAGACATGTAAGTTGGAAAAATTTGAAACTATATCTTTTATCAACTAAAGAGCTTATTGTGACAGCCAAGGAGAATAATAGCTTGTATAACATAGACGAATTTGTGTGCATATATTTCTGTGCATGTATACATGTGTTATGCCTAAATATATGCTTAATTCCTTCATGGAACTTTGGACCTTATAAAATTCGATTTTATAAGAGATGGTAAATATAGCAGAATACCCTAATTCCTAATGTAATTGGTCATTTACTTGTAGGTGACTACGTGGTTTGTTTTTCTGTTAAATTGTTATTCGTGCGTTTGCTTTGGTAGCACATATATTAATAAATTGGAGATTAGCATGGCCCCTGCCCAAGGATGACACACACATTTCTGAAGCCTTCCATATTTTTCTGTAACAGCTTCAAGGAGTGGGACAGGAAGGAAGGTGGGAATGAGGTTCAACAGCGGGGGGACACAGGTATCCCTATGGCTGATTCATGCTGATGTTTGGCCGAAAGCAGTACAGTATTGTAAAGCAATTCCCCTTCAATTAAACATCAAGAAATTCAATTATTAAAACTGTTATTGGGGATCATATAACAGGTTCACATATCCATTGTATGACTAAAGAGGGTCTGACTAGAAAATGATGGTGTCAATTATCATCGGTTAGTGATTCATTAACTTTATAGTTGAATGAGAAATGTAAACTGACAAACACTACTGTCTGTGATTCAGTGCAATAGCAAGCTATAATCCTTGCTGCGTTCGCTTTTTGGTGGTATAGTGCCCAAACTTTGAAACTGAGGCTGTTCCCAGAAGCGCACAGTCGTGAGTCCTGCCCAGGGTTTTTGTTCCTGATGCTGGAGGCTTCCGTTCGCTGGTCACTAAGGCTGAAATTTTCTCTGCTGAGCATTCTCTGGGTCTATCACGTGCACACGTTTTTATATTTTGGTTTTCTAATTTGATTCTCTTATTCTTTTGAACAGACTACCAAGTCCCTTTACGATTTATTTTTCAGACCCTTTTGTGCTTTGATCTTCATGATGCTCATTAGTGTATTTCCTTCCATGTCTACCTCTCTGAGTAGTTTTCAGCATCTACATAAACCCTACCCTATTCTCTTATTGTCTGGATTTTGGCGTTTAGCATCAGCATATTTTTATGAACTTCATTTTCCTTCTGGTGCGGTTTTTGGTACACAGTTTAAGCCGGTTGGCTCACGTCTGGCTTGTTCATGTTGTCTCCAAATAATTACAGAACTCTGCTTTCTTTCTAGGCAACACTGCCCCTTGTTTTGATACGATTACTAATTTTCTGTGATTTCACTGCCTGCCCCACAAGCTTTGTCTTTCCCAATCTACTATAACTTGAGTACTATGCACTCTATGTTGTTATTACTATTTTAAATCAATATCTACTAGTATAGCAGAGAATTAAAGGGAATAAAATTGCAATAGCATTAGTAATAATACATTCCCCCAAAATAAAATCCAGTAATGCTCCCAGTTTTAAATTACTTTCTATGCATGTATTGTTGAGGTCCCTTACTCATTTTTCCATACTAGGTGTTTCAATTTTGAAATAGAATGTAGAAAACAATGGACTGGAAAATTATGAAAATCACATTGGATTTTAGATGCCTCAAGGTTAAGTATGTAATTATTAGTTTGTTATAGTTAATAAGGCTATTCTGAGCACATATAGCTAAGTGTTGGGTGACAGCTATTGAATGAAGGATGTATACTGAGAACTGCAGTCACCAAACAGGTGATTGGTGATAAAGAAAACAATGCCAGGAAGACACAGGCTTTTGTTCTGGAAGGAAAAACTTACAGGGTCTATCATCTACAGTCTACTCTTCAGATTTTTCAAAACACTTACTCTTCCTTTGCTCATTTAATAATTTGGGTTGTTTGATTTCTTTCAATAATGAGTTGCATGAGTCTCTTATATATACTTGGATACTAAGCCCTTACCAAATAGGTGATTTACGAATTTTTTTTTCGTTCCATAGGTTGTCATTTCATTTTACTGATGGCTTCTTTTACTATGCAGAAGGTTTTGAGTTTGATGTGCTCTCACTAGTTTATTTTTGCAGTTCTTGCCTTTGCTTTTGATGACTGAGTTGTTTGAGCTGCTTGTAGTTTGGAAAGCAATCCTTTATCAGTTGCTTTATTTGCTATTATCTTCTTCCATTCTTACCAAAAGACACAGACTGGCTGAATGGATACAAAAACAAGACCCATATATATGCTGTCTACAAGAGACCCACTTCAGTCCTAGAGACACATACAGACTGAAAGTGAGTGGATGGAAAAAGATATTCCATGCAAATGGAAATCAAAAGAAAGCCAGATTGTCAATTTTCGTATCAGAAAAAATAGACCTTAAAATAAAAACTGTTATAAGAGATAAAGAAGAACACTACCAAATGATCAAGGGATCAGTCCAAGAAAAAGACAACAATTTTAACTATGTACCCTACATAAGAGCACCTCAATACATAAGGTAAACACTAACTGACACAAAAGGAGAAATTGACAGTAACACAATAATAGTAGGCATGTTAACACCGCACCTACACCAGTGGACAGATCAACACAACAGAAAAGTAATAAGGAAACATAAACCTAGAAGGAAATATTAGAGCAAACAGACCTAATTGATATCTTCAGCACACTCCATCCAAATGCAGAAGAGTATACTTTCTTCTCAAGTGCATATGGAACATTCTCCTCATCTTGGGTCACAAATCAAACCTCAGTAAATTTAAGGAAATTGAAATTATATCAAGAATTTTCTCTGACCGCAACACTATGATACTGCTACTACTACTGTTGTTAAGTCACTTCAGCCGTGTCCGACTCTGTGCGAGCCCATAGGCAGCAGCCCACCAGGCTCCCCGTCCCTGGGATTCTCCAGGCAAGAACACTGGAGTGGGTTGCCATTTCTTTCTCTAATGCATGAAAGTGAAAGTGAAGTCCCTCAGTTGTGTCTGACTCTTGGCAACCCCATGGACTGCAGCCTACCAGGCTCCTACATCCAGGGGATTTTCCAGGCAAGAGTACTATCATACTAGATATCGATTATAGGAAAAAAAACTTTAAGGAACACAAACCCATGGTGATTAAACAACACATTTCTAAATAGTGAACAGTTTACTGAAGAAATAAGGGAAATCAAAACATTCCTAGAAACAAAGAACAATGAAAACATGATGATCAAAAACCTAGAGGATGGACCAAAGCAGTTCTAAGAGGGAAGTTTATAGTAATACAAATCCTACCTCAAGAAACACATTGAATAGATGACCTAACTTTACATATCTTTAACTCTTTAAAAATTTCTCTTATCAATGTCTTAATGGTTTTGCATAAAACCTTTCAACACCTTGCTTAAGTTTATTTCCAAGTGTTTTATATTTTTGTGATGCAATAGTAAATGGAATTGTTTCTTTATTCCACTATCTGATAATTTGCTGTTGATACATAGGTAGACAACTGAGTTTCATATATTGGAATATAGTAAACATAATGTATGCTACATCTTAAAGAATAGACAGTTTTCCCATGAATAAGACATACAGATGATCAAAAGGTATATGACAGGATGCTCAGCATCACTAATAATCAAAGGAAATGCAGATCAAAAGCACAAGAGATATCACCTCTTACCTGTTTGAATGGCTAGTACCAAAAATGTAAGAAAGGACAAATGTTATTGAGGATGAGGAGAAAAAGGAGTGCTTATGCACTGTTGGTAGGGATGTATACCAGTGCACCTCCATTGGAATCATAGTGTGGAAGTTATTCGAGAAATTTAAAAGAGAACGTTTATGTGATCCATTATCCCACTTCTGGATATATAGTCAAAGGAAATGAAGTCATTGTCTCAAAGAGAGATCTGTATTCCCATGTTCATTGCAGCATTATTCACAGTAGCCTTGTTATAGAAACAATCTTTCAACAGGTGAATGGTGATGTGATATATATAGGTAAATATTATTTAGCCATTAGAATTAGAAATCCTTCCATTTGTGGCAACAAGGATGAAACTGGAGGGCATTACACTAAGTAAACTAAGTCAGAGAAGGACAAATACCATAGGATCTCAACTATAAGGAATTTCCAAAAAAAAAAAGGAACTCAGAGTAGAAAAATGATTGCCAAAGACTGGAGGGTAGGAAAATTGGGAGAGATTTTTAAAGGTTATATATTTTTATGTATAAAAAATTATTAAGATGAAGATCTAAGTTTGAGCTTCGGGTCTAATCATGAGATTGAACAAGCTCTGGGTGTCGGGATATACAGGGAAGCCTGGCGTGCTGCAGTCCCTGGGGTCACACAGAGTGGGACATGATTGAATGACAGACTGAACTGAAGAGAGTGGGAATTACCTGTGTTCTCCTCAAAAAGCAAAAGTTAAATGTGTGTGGTGATGGCAATGTTACTTAATAGAAAAGGAAACTCGTTTCTAATCCATGCACAAATGGGGGTGGACAAGATGACGGAGGGGTAGGTGGAAGTGGGGTACACCTCTCTCCACTGATGCATCAAGAATGTCTAAAGACGCAGCAGTTCTCACAGAAGACCAGGTGAATCCTGCCAGGACTCCCTGACTACTGAGAAGGAACATCCGGATCCATACAGAACTTGGTAGGACAAAGGAGAGAAGGGACAAGGAGGAAGGGGAAAGAAGGAGGAGAGCAAGTGGGACCAGCCTGCACCTGGGGGAGAGGGAGCTGAAGCGCAGGGGAGAGATCCCCGCACCCATGGCCGTCCACTGGGACAGGGGAGGCATTTGAAGCAGTTGGGGAGTGAATTCACTAATCTGTCACAGTCTGAACAGAGTGAGAACCACATAGACAAGCCATGCTGCAGCCTTTCATACCTCGGACAGGGTTGTAAGTCCACTGGTGTCCATGGAAGCTGGGAGCTGGAGCCATGGGGATTGTAGAACGATCCCAGGGTGAGGACTCCTATTGACCGTGGGGAGTCAGCCAGATGGGATGGGATGGAGGAAATCTGCTGCATGGAATGCTTCTTAAGGAAAGCCATGAGGCGTAAAGGTAGGGTTCTACTGCCTGTGGAGTAGTGCTGTCTCTTTCTCCATGCTGGTACCTGTAGGTTGAGCAATAAAGAAAGACTTCAGTGAGGGTGGTCCTTGAGTGCCTGATGCACTAATCAATGGAGAATTTTGAATGTCTGTATACCCGACCCTACCTAATTCTCCGGAGAAGGCAATGGCAACCCACTTCAGTACTCTTGCCTGGAAAATCCCATGGGCGCAGCAGCCTCGTAGGCTGCAGTCCATGAGGTCCCTGAGGGTCTGACCACCACTGAGCGACTTCACTTTCACTTTTCACTTTCATGCATTGGAGAAGGAAATGGCAACCCACTGCAGTGTTCTTGCCTGGAGAATCCCAGGGACAGGGGAGCCTGGTGGGCTGCCACCTTTGGGGTCATACAGAGTCAGACACAACTGAAGCAACTTAGCAGCAGCAGCAGCAGCAGCAGTCCCTGTGTTGGTATTAATATTTATAAAAATTATTAATGGATGCAGTAGAGAACCAAAAGAACTATAGTTACAACAGTAGTAATAAATTACCCCCAAATTATAATCCATTAATGCTCCCTTTTAAAACTGATTTTCTATCTATATATTATTGAAGTCTCTTAACTCATTTTCCTTACTAGGCAGCTCAATTTTGAAATGAAATATAGAAAACAATGGAGTGGTAAACTCTGGAAATTACCTACCTTTTGATATGCCTCATTAGTAAGGATGCAAATATTAGGATTTTTTTTCCCCAGTGGGGCTATTCTTAGTACATATTATAGCTCACTGTGGGGTGATTAGTATTGACTAAAGAATGTACACATTGAACTGTAATTGTCAAACAAGTGAGTGGAGATGAAGAAAGTAATGCCAGGAAGGCACAGGCTTTTATTGTTCTAGACAGAAAACCTTGCTGTGTCTCTCATCTACAGTATAATCTTCAGATTTATTGAAACTCTTACTTTCCTTACACTCCATTAAAAATTTGGATTATTTGGGGTTTTTTGCCATTGAGTTGTAGGTCCCATGTATTTTTGGATATTAAGCCCTTAACCAATATATGATTTGGAATATCTTCTGTGAATCTGTAAATTGCCATTGATTTTGTTGATGTTCCTTTCTTTGGAGTCTGATGTGGTTCCACTTGTTTGTTTTGGCAATTGTTGCCTTTGCTTCTGCTGTGAAACCCGAAACCTCATTGCAAAGACCTATGGCAAGAAGATTACCCCAATGTATTGTTCTAGGGGTTTAATCCCTTAAAGTCTTACGTTCAACTTTTAATCCCTTTTTAGCTGATTTTTGTGTATGGTAAAAGAGAGGGACACAGTTCCGTTTTTTCATAGGACTATCCAGTTTTCCCAGTGCCATTTTGTAAAGCTTGTCCTTCCCCACTGGATATTCTTGGCTCCTATTTCATAAGCTAACCGACAATATACGGGTGTGCGTTTCTTTCCAGCTTTGCTGTTCTGCTCTGTTGATCTATGTGTCTGTTTTTGTGCCAGAAGCAAAGCATTCTGTTTTGATTACTACAGCTTTCTAATATATTTGAAATCAGCAGCCATGGTCTCAAGCTTTGTTCTTCTTTCTCAAGGTCACTTTGACTCTTTGGTATTTTGTGATTTAATACAGCAGAATAGACCAAGAAGAGATAGGAGAAGAACACAGAAGAATTATACAAAAAAATATCTTAATGACCCAGATAATCACAATGGTGTAGTTTCTCACTCTGAGCCCCACATTCTAGAATGTGAAGTCAAGTGGGTCTTAAGAAGCACTGCTGCCAATAAAGCTATTGGAGGTGATGGAATTCCAGCAAAGCTATTTAAAATCCTAAAAGATGATGCTAATAAAGGCTCCATTCAATATATCATAAAATTTGGAAAAGCCAGCAGTGGCGTAAGGACAGGAAGAGGTCAACCTTGTCCCAGTTCCCAAGAAGGGCAGTATTAAAGACTGTTCAAGCCACTGAACAGTTGCAATCATCTCCAATGCTAGTAAGGTTATGCTCAAAATCCTCCAGGCTAGGCTTCAGCATTATTCAAACCTAGAACTTCAGATGTTCAATCTCAGTTTAGAAAAGGGAGACGAACCAGAGATCAAATTGTCAACATTTTCTGGAACACAGAGAAAGCAAGGCAGTTCCAGAACAACATCTGCTTCATTGACCTCACCAGATCGTGTGGACAACAACAAAGTGGAAAATTCTTAAGAAGATGGGCATACCAGACCAACCTTACCCATCTTATGAGAAACCTGTGTGCAGTTCAAAAAGCAGCAGTTAGAAGCAGACAAGGAACAATAAACTGGTTCAAAATTAGTGAAGGAGTCCTTCAAGGCCTTCACCATGCTGATTTAATATATATGCAGAACATGTCATGGAAATTGCTGGACTGGATGAGTCCTAAAAGCTGGAATCAAGATTGCTGGGAGAAATATCAACAACCTCAGATATGTGAGTGTTACAACTCTAATGGCAGAAAGCAAAGAGGACCTAAAGAAACTCCGATGAGGTTCAAAGAGGAGAATGAAAAAGCCGGCTTAAATCTCAATATCCAAAAAGCTAAGATCATGTCATCTGGTCCCATCAGTTCAGTTCAGTTCAGTCGCTCAGTTGTGTCTGACACTTTGCAACCCCATGAATTGCAGAACATCAGTCCTCCCTGTCCATCACCAACTCCAGGGGTTCAATCAAACTAACGTCCATCGAGTTGGTGATGCCATCCAGCCATCTCATCCTCTGTCATCCACTTCTCTTCCTGCCCCGAATCCCTCCCAGCATGAGGATCTTTCCAATGAGTCAACTCTTGGCATGAGGTGGCCAAAGTATTGGAGTTTCAGCTTTAGCATCAGTCCTTCCAAAGAACACCCAGGACTGATCTCCTTTAGGATGGACTGGTTGGATCTCCTTGTAGTCCAAGGGACTCTCAAGAGTTCTCTCCTATACCACAGTTCAAAAACATCAATTCTTCAGCACTCAGCTTTCTTTAAAGTACAAATCTCACATCCACACATGACTACTGAAAAAAACTTAGGCTTGGCTTGACACACCTTTGTTGAAAAAGTAATGTCTTGACTTTTTAATATGCTGTCTACGTTGGTCATAACTTTCCTTCCAAGGAGTATGCGTCTTTTAATTTCATGGCTGCAGTCACCATCTGCAGTGATTTTGGAGCCCCCCAAAATAAAGTCAGCCACTGTTTCCAGTTTCCCCATCTATTTGCCGTGAAGTGATGGGACCAGATGCCATGATCTTAGTTTTTTGAATGTTGAGCTTTAAGCCAACTTTTTCCCTCTCCTTTTTCACTTTCATCAAGAGGCTCTTTAGTTCTTCTTCACTTTCTGCCATAAGGGTGGTGTCATCTGCATATATGTGGTTATCGATATTTCTCCTGGCAATCTTGATTCCAGCTTGTGTTTCATCCAGCCCAGTGTTTCTCATGAGGTACTCTGCATATAAGTTAAACAAGCCTGGTGACAATGTACAACCTTGACGTTCTCCTTTTCCTATTTGGAACCCATCTGTGCTCCATGAGAAAAGAATCTGAATAAGATTGTATATACATATATGTATAACTTATTCACTGTTCAACAAAAACTGACATTTATAGCATTGCAAATCAATTATACTGCACTAAAAATAAAAAAAAATGAATTAAAAATAAATCAAAGATCTGGAATAAACCATAACCACATGTATAACAGCTTTAAGTGAGCTCTTGGTGTCCTAGCTGATTAGGAATCCAAGAATGATCTTGGGAGATCCCCAAACTTGTAATTGCTATTTGAAGTGAATAAAGTCTTGAGGACTTTCCACACTGAAATTTGTATCTGTCAAAGGCCCTTTTCCTCATGTGCATAGTCGTGATGTTTCCATGTTGATCAACAGGTACTTTGTCTAAGAACTCAGTAATTAACTCATATTTGAAATTGGAACATGTATAGGAGGAGCGGGGGATTGCTCAATGACTGATAACCAAGGAAGACCCTGGAAACACTCTTATATTGTTGTGAAATCCATCAAGGAGTTTGCCATCTCAGACCCTCCACCTGGGGCTGCTGGTCCTGATTCAGCTTCCTTAGTCCTTGGCTTCCTATCAGCACCACAGAGCATTCAGTATGGATGAGGCACTGGGTTACCTTAGACAAGTCAGTCTCCTCATTGGGTGCCATGGTCTAAATGCTTGTGTTCTCCCAAAATTCATATGTTGAAAACCTAATCCCCAAAGTAACGATATTAGGAAGTGGGATGATTGGAAAACAATTAGGTCATGAGGCAGAGCCCACATGAAGGGGATTAGGGCTCTTGTGAAAGAGGCCTGAAATACTTGCTCATCCCTTCTATTTAGGGATATGTCCTGGAAGAGCCCTCACTCACTCAACCATGCTGGCACCCTGATCTTGGACTTCTAGCCTCCAGAACTGTGATACATAACGTGGTTTATAAACCACCCAGCCGCTGGCATTCTGTAAAGGCAGCCTGCGTGCACTAAAACACTGAACGTGATTAAATGGGGGGGGGGCGGGGAATGAAACTCTTGTTTTCCCTTCCAAGGTGATAAATGTGGAACAGGTAGCATAGATATTCAATTCCTGAGGCCCATGGTGACCTATTCCATAGAATTGTACATTTCTTTCAAATTGTAGTTCTTTGACATGCTCACCTATTTTCTTGACATGCTAACATATTTTCTTAGAGGTAATTAATATTTAAATCAATAGATTGTGGATTTTATGCGATCAGTTGAGGGTGTTAAGAGCAAAGATAGAGGTTTCCCAAATAAAAGCAATTCAGCCTGAAGACGGCACCATTACTGGTACCCCAATCAGCAGCCCGTCAGCCTAACGATGAAGCAAATGGACACTGAGGCCTGTATCTGGGCTCTCATCAGAATCCTAACTTACTTGCTCTTTGACTTGGAAAACTTATCTTCAATTTTCTAGGGCTTGGTTTTCTCAACTGGAAAAGGAAAATTAGAGTAGAAAATCCTTTACATTTCCAAAGATTATGCAAATCTCTGTATAAAACATGATTCCAAACTGAGGTTTTATTCTTTTTCCCAAAAAGAAAATTATCGATTGGTTGTGCAGCTTCTGTGTTTGGGTCTCTTATACTTCTCATTATCTGCTTTATCCTACAGTGTATTTCTCTAGCATAGCTTTCAGAAAGTACCTTGATAGAAATAATTACTTGACTGTTATGGAATATTACTTTTATCTGTGATCTTCCACTGAAAAGCAGGAGTTGTAGTTAAGCACATTGTGAGAGAAACTGTTTCTAAATGTCAGGATGTCAATGTGAGAAGTTTGCGGTGCGTAGTTGCTCAGTCGTGTCAAACACTTTATGACCCCCTGGACTGACAACCCCTTGGACTGCAGCCCACCAGGTTCCGTTGTCCATGGGGATTCTCTACACAAGAATACTGGAGTGGTTTGACATGCCCTCTTCCAGGGATCTTCCTGACCAGGGATGGAACCCAGATTTCCTGTATGCATGGGGACTCTCTTTCCTGTCTGAGCTGCCAGCTCCTAATAAAATAGGTCTTGAAGTATACAGAAGATGTGTGATTTGTCTACTTTTGTTTCCTGCAACCGTGGGTTTTTCCAGCTAATGTATCAGTCCAATTTCTATTTACCTGAATGCTATCTAGAATGCAAGTTCTCTCTAAAAGAAAAAAGTCCACACAAAAGGAACTTTTATCTGGAATAGCAGTTAAGATTTTGTCCAGTTGTCAGTTTGTCCAAAATACCAGAGGCTGGGTATTTTCTTTTAATTATAATATTTACCTCAGAAAGAACAAATGGCTGGCCAGTTTCTGCCATGTTTGATACTCAATAAATACTAACGTCAGGGCAGTTGGCGTACCCTTATAGCTCCAGGGGAACTGAACTAAAGGAGTGGGGTTTGGAGTTGTTCAGATAATTAACTATAATATAGGTCAAAATGTGGTCAGTGAGACAAAAATTGTGAGAATGAAATCAGGAGGCCATAAGGAGGAAGGTGGTACTTTCATCTGGGAAAAGTAGGTAACAATTCATCAAGGAGGTGACTTTCTTTTGTACCTTCCAAGAGAGATTAAATGTTTGTGTACAATGTAGGAATATTTGATTTGCAGGCTCTCCTTAAAGTATTTTTGTCTGTCATCATCAGAGAGTACAGCTAAGAAACTGAACTCCTCTAGTGAAGCTGAGAATCCTATGGTAAAAAGTAGACTCAAGCGGCAGGTTCAGAGCACTGTCTCTAGTTCTGTCCTATTCAGGCTTTTGGTCCGTGAGTGGATTATCACATTATCTTAGGATATGAACTGCAAGGGCTAGTGTATGTGGAATAACAGACTGCAAATCAAGTGATTTCTATCTAGTAAGGTGATGATTAAAAACAAATGCATCCACAGTTTTGTGAAAGTAAAAGTCGCTCAGTCATGTCCAAATCTTTGTGACCCCATGGACTATACAGTCCATGGAATTCTCCAGGCCAGAAAACTGGAGTGGGTAGCCTCTCCCTTCTCCAGGGAATCTTCACATCCCAGGGATCAAAACCAGACCTCCCACACTGCAGGCAGATATATCACCAGTGAGCCACAAGGGAAATCCCCACAGTTCTAGTTCTGTAATTATGTCCAAATAATCAGGGTATGAGGGCTTGGGTGGGGAGAAAAGACCTCCATGGTTGTAGTTCAGTGTATGCTTTGAGCAGAATCAAAAATTCATTGGAATTTTACTCTGCACAAACAAAAGTGTTTCATTGAATGAGCACCTAAGGAAGGCCTGCAGGATGCAAAGAATGAACAGCAGGGAAGAACACATGTGGACTTTGTGAATTAGGACTTAAATTTTAATAGAAAAACAGAAACAGATAAATTTCAAAGTTACATGTTGCACCACAATTGGGACACGTGTTGAGAGGGAAAAGCACACAATGCCATATGTGCACATAACAAGGAGCCCTGAGCTGTGTCAGAATCAGGAACGGCTGCTTTGGGGAAGTGGTCTTTACTGAGATCTGAAAGATGTCGGGGAAGTCATGAGGTAAAAGAGACAGGGTCTTCCAGGTAGTAGGAATGGCACTGATAAAGAGTTAGCCATATGTGAGAATATAGAGTGAGAACAGACATGCCAGGATTGAACCTTCAAGGAATTTAATATACTTGGTAAAACAGGCTAACTGGACAATAACATGAGGTGGAATATGATCAGTTCTGTGAAAGAGATAACAATCAAGTTTTGCAGAGCATACGAGATATTTCCATTTGTTGGGTAATTCGGTAAAGAGTCACCTAAACCTACAAAATCTGGTTTCTATTGCTACTTTTGCATCGAGTTTTATAAGTTTAGATAAGTGACCTAATCATTCTTGGATTCCCTTATATGTCCTTAATATGAGAGAATTTTCTAGATAATTTCCAAGGCTTCTTCCTTTTCTGAATGTCCAATGAATCCCACCGGTTATTATCTGGAATAAAAAAAAATAAAACACTTTACATACCAAGAGTAATGGCTGAAATATCTATAATATGATATAAAAAGTATTGAAATTCTTGTTTTTTTTCTTTTTTCAGTCTTTTAAAATATAATTTCCAGATAAAATGGCAAGATATTTGAAGCATACGTTATAATTTAAATAAGTATACATGATGAATGGATTCCCTCATTGATTTAATTAACATATCTATTAATATCACCTCACATATTTACTTTTCAAGATCTTTTTGGTGAGAACTTTTAAGTTTAACTCTCTTACATGTGTGCTAACTGACTTCAATCATGTCCAACTCTTTGTGACCCCTGGACTATATACACTGCCAAGCTCCTCTGTCCATGGGGATTCTCCAGGAAAGAATACTAGAGTGGGATGCCACGCCCTCCTCCAGGGGATCTTCCTGATCCAGGGATTCAACCCATGTCTCTTATGCATCCTGCACTGGCAGGAGGGGTCTTTATCACGACCACCACCTGGGAAGCCCCACAAATGTCAGTAACACTTTACAAACCATAGTCACCATGTTACACATTAGATCCTCAGACCTTATGCATCATCTTACAGCTTAAAGTTTGTGCACTTTGACCAAATCCATTCTTAAATCATTGATTTCTCAGCACTTATTTTTACATGACCTGTGACATGTTCTTGTATTTATGGTTTTGGAGTCAGGAAAAAAGATTTCCCGCTCCTGTTGGAAGCAGTTTAGCATTAGATCTTTGAGGGACCATCTTTATCTAGCAGCTCCATAGCCAACCCTATCATTGTCGGAAATCAAGATGATTTACACAGGTAAGGAAAATAAAGAAAACTGGCTTCCCTGGTGGCTCAGATGGTAGAGAATCTGCCTGCAATGTGGGGGACCTGGGTTGGACCCCTGGGGCAGGGAAGATCCATGCAGAAGGGAATGGTTACCCACTCCAGCATTCTTGTCCGCAGAATCCTATGGACAGAGAAGCCTTGTAGGCTACAGTCCATGGGGATCACAAAAAGTCAGACATGCCTGAGCAACTAACACACAATGAACTTTAAGGATTTGGAAGATGTATCAGAGATAAGGATAGCTTAAAAGGAAAAGGGAAACTCTTTGAGACAGGCAAGAACATAGATTCACAAACACTTATAAGCCAACAGGGCAAAGGAAGAGAATGGATAGTGCAGTCTCTAAAGAGTCTTGTACATAGCTGCTGCTAAAAGCGATGGCCTCTGACCAGATCTCTGGGCTTCAGTGGAGAAACTTGGCCACTTTCCAGCAAAAAGGAGTCAGAGGAAACAATCAATCCACTAATCTCTTTCTCCACTGACTCACCAATCTCTTTTGTCCACCCCTGGCCAACTCAAGTAGAAGTCAGATGCAAGGAGAGCTAGAGAGATAAAGTCTAGTCTTCTCAGCCTCCAAAGGTTCAAAACATAATAGAAAATGATCAACAGGGTTCCCGAGGGGCATATAAAGAATATCAAACACACACACCATGTCTATACAGTTGCTATGTTTTCTTTATCTTATGATTCTAGTTGTAGTTAATTTTGCTAGACATTTAGGATGACTGGGTAGGATTAACTTTAATGGGAGAAGTCAGTTTCTGATTTGACCTAGACTTGAGTATTTGTCACTGTATTTCTGGTATCATAATATTATTACTGGGTCCCTAACTGACTGTATCCTTGATTCACTTAAACCCTTAGAAGAGATAGGTAATGTGACCAGACTTAGGAAGGGACCAGAAACTATCAAGAGATGATATATACATTGTTGAATTCATTTTTTTGATTTGTATGTGTGAGAGTGAAAACTTTTAATTCCAAATTTGTGAGACAGGTTAGTCTGAAATTTCCTTTTTGTACTGCCTTTGTCTCATTTTGATATAGATCAATATTGGCCCCATCTCATTAGTTGGGAATGGTTTCCTACTCTTTCATTTTCTTGAAGGGATTATATCAAATTGATCTTAATAGTTAAAATATTTATTAGAATTCTCTGGTCAAACTATCTTGGATTAATGATTTCTTTTTCAAAAGTTTTATGTCACAGTTTCAATCTCATTATAATTTATAGGAGTATTCAGATGATATATCTATTTTTGCTTCAAGTACTTTGAGATTATGTTGCTTGGTGTATACATATTTAGGAGTATTATGAATTCCTGCTGAATTGACTCTTTTTCACTTATGTAAAGTCCTTGTATTCCTTTGTTCGTAGATATTTTCTTTTCTCTAAAGTCTACTTTATCTAATATTAACATCTGTTTTTATCCTTTTATTTTCCAAATATCCATGTGATTATTGAGTTTCTTGGGCTTTCCTGGTGCCTCAGACAGTAAGGAATCCACTTGCCTTGAGAAGACTCGTATTCAGTCCCTGAGTTGGGAAGATCCCCTGGAAGAGGACATGGGAATCCGTATTCTTGCCTGCAGAATTCCATGGACAGAGGAACCTGGTGGGCTATATTCCATGGATCACACACAGTCAGGCACAGCTTAGCAACTAAACCACCACCTGCTGTTCCTTCACATTTATTCCTTGGGAAGAACAGCCCTACTCAGGCTGCCTTCTGAGGCTAGGTTGGAGGTCAGGAATGCTGAGCCTGGCTTGTCTTCTCTTAGGTGCTCCTGTGTTGCTCTTCCATTCTTCAGGCCCTAAACTAGTTCACCTTCTTTTTGCAAGCTATAAAACGTCTCCTTTAGTGGTCTCCTTTTTCCAGAACAAACAGAGTAGTGGTCACAAAAAGATCAATGTCCTCTGGTCTGAACCAGAAGCTCAAGGTGTATTTTATAACCTAGGGAAGAGTTTTCATGGAGGGAAGTTGTGGAGGAAAGTGGAAAGGAGTCCACAGTAGGCTGGAGATGAAAGCTGTGGAGTCCCTTTCTTTAGAAGTCATCATAAGCTGAGAAAGTATTTTTTCTAGGTGATATATATATTCAGCTCTGAGGTGGTACACTTTCTGTTTCAGCAAATTGTAAGTCTTCTGCATGTTCTCATTAATTTTCTTTACAAATGAATATATATAATGATATCCATATGACATTTTATTTATTCTTCTAGGCCATTTCAGTTCAGTTCAGTTAAGTCTCTTGGTCATGTCCTACTCTTTGCAACCCCATGAACTGCAGCAAGCCAGGCCTCCCTGTCCATCACCAACTCTCGGAGTCCACCCAAACTCATGTCCATTGAGTCCGTGATGTCTTTAAGCATCTCATCATCTGTCATCCCCTTCTCCTCCTGCCCTCAATCTTTCCCAGCATCAGGGTCTTTTCAAATGAGTCAGCTCTTCACATCAGGTGGCCAAAGTATTGAAGTTTCAGCTTCATCATCAGTCCTTCCAATGAACAAGAGATTAACCATTAATCTCTTGTTTACTGTGGGTTAGAGCCAATATATTCCCTTATAAGGTGTTATACAGTTATGACGTTGACTTATCTCTGATCCGCACACCAAGAAGCTTAGTGTTCATCCCAGGTGCAGAATACAGTGTTGTTTATGGGGACAAAATGGTACTGCAGAAAAACATGGCATAAAGTTATAGGAAATAGTAAGAAATGGACTGAGAATAATAAGAGTAGAGAAATCAAGCTAACGCATTGATAGAGGAAAACTAATCTTTAGCAAAAGTTATGAAGATTTCAATAGATTACTTGGAAGATATGGAAAAAATGGGTAGTCAAAAATGGAGGATGAAACAAAAACTAGTGAGTAAAAAGAACAATGTGAATTTAATAGAAACCTTTAGCACTGCTTTTTATTAGCTGTCTGCTCTACTGTGTGCTCCTTGATTGACCTAAAAGAATTAACATACAACTTTCAAATACCTTCATCAGAAAGAGAATAATTGTTTCCAGTTCTAAACTCCATTCTACTGTAGCTCTAAATCTATTCACTGCAAATCTGAAAACAATAACTTGTAGCATGAAAAAAAAACAGTATTCGTTTTTGTGACCGGGATACAGCTTTGTTTAACATGTTCCATCCACCCAGTTCACTGCAGAGAAATTCTCATTTATTGGCTATTTATTCTGAGCCTGGAGAAGAAAGCCCAGAGAGACACTGAAGGACCAGAAAATCAACGTGCTTCCCTTTCCCCAGTTCAGTTCAGTTCAGTTGCTCAGTCGTGTCCAACACTTTGTGACCCCATGAATCACAGCACTTCAGGTCCCCCTAACCATCACCAACTCCCAGAGTTCACTCAAACTCATGTCCATCTAGTCAGTGATGCCATCCAGCCATCTCATCCTCTGTTGTCTCCTTCTCCTACTGCTCCCAATCCCTCCTAGCATAAGAGTCTTTTCCAATGAGACAACTCTTCGCATGAGGTGGCCAAAGTACTGGAGTTTCAGCTTTAGCATACTTTCTTCCAAAGAACACCCATGGCTGATCTCCTTTAGAATGGACTGGTTGGATCTCTTTGCAGTCCAAGGGACTCTCATGAATCTTCTCCAATACCACAGTTCAAAAGCATGAATTCTTAGGCACTCAGCTTTATCCACAGTCCAACTCTCACATCAATACATGACCACTGGAAAAACCGTAGCCTTGACTAGATGGACCTTTGTTGACAAAGTAATGTCTCTGCTTTTTAATATGCTGTCTATGTTGGTCATAACCTTCTTTCCAAGGAGTAAGTGTCTTTTAATTTCATGGCTGCAGTCACCATCTGCAGTGATTTTGGAGCCCAAAAAATAAAGTTTGAAACTGTTTGCACTGTTCCCCATCTATTTCCCATGAAGTGATGAGAACAGATGCCATGATCTTAGTTTTTTGAATGTTGAGCTTTAAACAACTTTTTCACTCTCCTCTTTCACTTTAGTGCTTTATGTCAGGTAGTATTATGGACTGAAAGTGTTTTCTTCAAATCTGAGTGTTAGGCCTTAACTGCCAAAGTACTGTGTTTTGGAAAGGGTTTGACTCTTTGGGACCCCATGGACTGTAGCCCACCAGGATCCTCTCTCCATGGGATTTCTCAAGCAAGAATACTGGAGTGGCTTGCCGTTCCCCTTTCCAGGGAATCTTCTAGACCCAGGGATAGAACCCCGGTCTCTTACATTGTGGGCAGTTTCTTTACCCTCTGAGCCTCTAGAAAGCCCAAAAGGTTAAATGAGCTCTTAAGGTGGAACACTGATTCAATAGGTTTAGTTTCTTCATGAAGCGAAACACCAGAGAATTTTCAGTGCCTCTGTGTCTTTTCCTCTATCTCTCTTCCCCACCCACCACCTTGTGTGAGGACACACAGAGAAGCCAGCCTGGGAAGAAAGAGTTCTTACCAGGACCTCACCATGCTGGCACCCTGATCTGAGACTTCTAGACCCCAGAATTGTGAAGAAATAAATTTCTGTTGATTATTCCTGAGTCTATTTTATTCTTTTATGGCACTCTTGGCTGACAAATACAAAATCATTTACTTTGGAAATTTACAAAAATAAATGAATGAAAGGAAATTTAAAAAGTTATTGCACTTCTTAGGAATCTTTGAGATTTCACAAAACTGATCCTCTCTTTGATTTCCACATCTTATAAGCTGACGACTTCTTTGACCTAGACACTGTGTTATTTGAAGTCTGGCTGATGCAGCCTTCTTGTTGAAAGGACAGTATAGCTCAGTCACTTACACCAAGGTTCATCTGGGTGCCTGGCGGGCTACAGTCCATGGGGTTGCAAAACTCAGACATGGTTTAGCAACTAAACCATCACCAGCACAGTACTTACAAACTCAGTGAACATTATCCAGGAAAGGCCAAAAATGTCATGGGACAGCCTGGTGGCATTGAGAAATGGATCTGTAAAGGAGATCAGGGGGATGTCAAACATGTCAGGAAAGCAGGACGGGCATGAGTTACCTTGGCACAGAGCAGATTTGACATGACCAGCAGCAGCAGCAGGCAGGACCTGTTTAAATAAAAACATGAGCCGTTCTGAGATGATCTATTCACCTGAGGTTATCAAATCCATCTTTGGAGAGAAGCCTTCTATTTCCCAGTTGCTCTGAGTGCCCAGGTGCTGTAGTACCTGGGGTGGGGAAGAAGGAGCGCCTTCTGTGTAAATTTAGGTATATGATGATATTTGCACAGATAGATAGTTGGAGAAGTAGATTACTCCCTGAATTTTTGTATTGCTCTCAGAAGTACTTCTGTGCTCTGCCAACATTTGGAACTTAATTCTGAGCCAGAGTGTTTAGGCCATTCTTTTAAGACAGTTTAGTGTTGGGACTCTGCAGACTCTGGCAGGGAGGCCCTCAAGGAGTTTGTAATTTTTCATTCTACATTGACTAATGCTTGCATTTTAGACATTGAAATGACAAGAAAAGTCCAGTTGATCTGTGTGGTTTACCATCACGCTGGGATAAGAGTAAACACATGACTGACTGATTGCTACTGTTGAGTACAAAGAGAATACCAAGAGAAAAAGGATACTGTACCTTGGATCTGCTCACTCACCTTAGTAACCCCATGCATGTCTTTGATACTTTCCCAAAAGCTTTAAAAATTTTTAAATTTGTGTTTCACAGTAACCCTGTGAGATAGCGTTAATCTCACTATGATCATCGAGTTATGGTAATGAAGATGTAATGACTTGGAGAGGGCAAGTAATTTTCCCCAGGTCCCATTATTAGCAGATGCAGGTCACTGGGCACCAATACACTCATCTGTTCACTTCCTGATGTCACATCACACATGCCTGTGGCTCTCGGTCTGCATGTGTGTAACCGGGACCACATTGGGAGCTGTGATGACTCTGCTTAAATAGAAAAATATTTTGTCTTTGACTACAAAACAGCAGTGCCCTAGAACATTGGTTTTATCCATTTGTTCTGCTCTGTCTATAAAACACCCACTGTTAAAGTCTTTGACAATTATCAGTGTGGGGGCCTGGTTCTCCTGGCTAGCCTTTCTCTAGGCACCTTGACAGCTCTTTTACTTTTATGCATCTTTAATATTCTCATTACATTTGTATCTTTGAGAAAATTTCTAATAAATATCCAAATGGTAATATCAGAATATTACATGGTCAGCACCAACACAAAGTCATCGGCTCTGTGAAAAAGACCTGTCTTTTCCTGACTTTGATTTTTTAGTGACCAAATTTATCTGTCTGGTCTGGAGTACATCCTGACAACCCATGGAGCTTAGTTTTTGAACCACCTCCAAACATCTCCTCTTTGATACTAAAACTAGACCTTCATGCTTCCATGATGTAATGTAATATTTGAGAAATTATTCCTGGCCCTACCTTTGGCCAACAGAAGCATAAAATACTGACACTTGCAAGCATGATTTTAATATTACTTTTCCTGTCCATTCTTTGTAAGTAAGCAGAATTTAAGACTGAAGTGAGCAAGAATTGAGTTTGGACAAGAGAACTGATGAAATAGAGATTTTATCCTCCTGAATGAGATCTGAACATGATTCTTTTTCCAATTTACCAGAAGAGTGCTAATTTAATTAAGGATAAGATATAAGCCTTTACTAGGTTTTCTCTGCTCGTAGTTAGTTTAAAGGGGCATGGTATCTAAGAATAAAATGGTTAATTAAAATTAGGTGATGGAAATACACTTTTTAACACCATACAAAAAATAAATTCAAAATGGACTAACGATCTAAACGTAAGACCAGAAACTATAAAACTCCTAGAGGAGAACATAGGCAAAACATTCTCCGACATAAATCACAGCAGAATCCTCTATGACCCACCTCCCAGAATATTGGAAATAAAAGCAAAAATAAACAAATGGGACCTAATCAAAATTAAAAGCTTCTGCACAACAAATGAAATATAAGCAACATGAAAAGACAGTCTTCAAAATGGGAGAAAATAATAGCAAATGAAGCAACTGACAAAAAATTAATCTCAAAAATATACAAGCAATTTTTGCAGCTCGATTTCAGAAAAATAAATGACCCAATAAAAAATGGACCAAAGAACTAAACAGACATTTCTCCAAAAAAGACATACGTATGGCTAACAAACACATGAAAAGATGCTCAACATTACTCATTATCAGAGAAATGCAAATCAAAACCACAATGAGGTACCATTTCACACCCATCAGAATGGCTACTATCCAAAACTCTACAAGCAATAAATGCTGGAGAGTGTGTGCAGAAAAGGGAACCCTCTTACACTGTTGGTGGGAATGCAAACTAGTACAGCCACTAGGGAGAACAGTGTGGAGATTCCTTAAAAAACTGGAAATAGAACTGCCATATGACCCAGCAATCCCACTGCTGGGCATACACACTGAGGAAACCAGAATTGAAAGAGACATGTGTACCCCAATATTCATCGCAGCACTGTTATAATAGCCAGGACATGGAAGCAACCTAGATGTCCATCAGCAGATGAACGGATAAGAAATCTGTGGTACATATACACAATGGAGTATTACTCAGCCATTAAAAAGAATACATTTGAATCAGTTCTAATGAGGTGGATGAAACTGGAGCCTATTATACAGAATGAAGTAAGCCAGAAAGAAAAACACCAATACAGTATACTAACACATATATATGGAATTTAGAAAGAAGGTAACGATAACCCTGTATGCGAGACAGCAAAAGACACAGATGTATAGAACAGTCTTTTGGACTCTGTGGGAGAGGGAGAGGGTGGGATGATTTGGGAGAATGGCATTGAAACATGTATAATATCATATGTGAAATGGATCGCCAGTCCAGGTTCAATGCATGATACAGGATGCTCGGGGCTGGTGCACTGGGATGACCTAGAGGGATGGGATGGGGAGGGAGGTGGGAGGGGGGTTCAAGATGGGGAACACGTGTACACCCGTGGTGGATTCATGTTGATGTATGGTAAAATCAATACAATATTGTAAAGGAATTAGCCTCCAATTAAAATAAATACATTTATATTAAAAAGTAAAAATCAATAGATTGATACAGCCAAAAAAAAAAGGATGCAGGAAGGAAATGATGACTCTATTAAGTGGTAAATATTAATAAATAGATACATATAAACAACAAAAAAAGAAGATGTGGTACATGTATACAGCAGAATACTACTCATTCATTGAAAAGAATGAAATAATTCCATTTGCAGCAACATAGATTGCTGCATATGCTAGGACCATAGATGGACCTAGAGAGTCATGCTGAGTAGACTAAGTCAGACAGAGAAGGAGAAATATCATACAATATTCCTTACAGTTCAGTCCAGTTCAGTTGCTCAGTCACGTCCAACTCTTTGCGACCCCATGAATCGCAGCATGCCAGGCCTCCCTGTCCATCACCAACTCCTGGAGCTCACTCGGACTCACGTCCATCGAGTCAGTGATGACATCCAGCCATCTCATCCTCTGTTGTCCCCTTCTCCTCCTGCCCCCAATCCCTCCCAGCTGCAGAGTCTTTTCCAATGAGTCAACTCTTTGCATGAAGTTGCCAAAGTACTGGAGTTTCAGCTTTAGCATCATTCCTTCCAAATAACACCCAGGACTGAGCTCCTTTAGAATGGACAGGTTTGATCTCCTTGCAGTCCAAGGGACTTGCAAGAGTCTTCTCCAACACCACAGTTCAAAAGCATCAATTCTTCGATGCTCAGCTTTCTTCACAGTCCAACTCTCACATCCATACATGAGTATTGGAAACACCATAGCCTTGACTAGATGGAACTTTGTTGGCAAAGTAATGTCTCTGCTTTTCAATATGCTATCTAGGTTGGTCATAACTTTCCTTCCAAGGAGTAAGCGTCTTTTAATTTCATGCCTGCAGTCACCATTTGCAGTGATTTTGGAGCCCGAAAAAATAAAGTCTAACACTGTTTCCACTGTTTCCCCATCTATTTCCCATGAAGTGATGAGACCAGATGCCATGATCTTAGTTTTCTGAATGTTGATCTTTAAGCCACCTTTTTCACTCTTACACTGCTACATTTAAAATGTATAACATCAAGGACCTATTGTATAGCATATGAAACTCTGTTCAATTATGTGGCTGCCTGGATGGGAGGGGAATTTGTGGGAGAATGGATACATATATATGTATAGCTGAGTCCCTTCAACATTCACCTGAAACTATGAAAATATTGTTAATCAGCTGTACCCCAATACAAAATAATAAGTTCAAAGTGTGGGGAGAAAATAACCCTGTATACGAGACAGCAAAAGAGACAGTGATGTATAGAACAGTCTTTTGGACTCTGTGGGAGAGGCAGAGGGTGGGATGATTTGGGAGAATGGCATTGAAATATGTATAAAATCATATATGAAATGAGTCGCCAGTCCAGGTTCGATGCACGATACTGGATGCTTGGGGCTAGTGCACTGGGACAACCCAGAGGGATGGCATGGGGAGGGAGGAGGGAGGAGGGTTCAGGATGGGGAACACATGTATGCCTGTGGCGGATTCATTTCGATATTTGGCAGAACCAATACAATATTGTAAAGTTTAAAAATAAAATAAAAGAAATAAATAAAAGAAAAATAAAACAAATGGTTCTCAAAAGGAAGACATATAAGTTGGAGAAATTTGGTACTATTATTCTCATCAACTAAAGAGCTTGTTGTGACAGGCAAGGAAGATAATAGCCTGTATAACATAGACATATATGTGTGCATATATTTCTCTGTATGTATACATGTGTTTTGCATAAATATATGCTTAATTCATTCATGGAACTTTGGACATTATAAAATTCAATTTTATAAGAGCCAGTAAAAATAGCAGAATACCTTAATTCCTAATGTAATTGGTCATTTATTGGTAGATGACTAACTATATGATTTTTTTTCTGTTAAATTGTTATTCGTGTGTTTTCTTTGGTAGCATATATATTAAATAATTGGAATAATACTGAGAAGATTAGCATGGCCTCTGCCCAAGGATGACACACAAATTTGTGAAGACTTCCATATATTTCTAAAACAGCTTCGAGGGGTGGGATGGGAAGGAAGGTGGGAATGAGGTTCAACAGCGGGGGGACACAGGTATCCCTATGGCTGATTCATGCTGATGTTTGGCCGAAAGCAGTACAGTATTGTAAAGCAATTCCCCTTCAGTTAAACATCAATAAATACAATTATAAAACTGTTATTGGGGATCATATAACAGGTTCACATATCCATTGTATGACTAAAGAGGGTCTGACTCTAAACTGATGGTGTCAATTATCATTGGTTAGTGATTCATTAACTTTATAGTTGAATGAGAAAAGCAAACTAACAAACACTACTGTCTGTGATTCAGTGTCATAGCAAGCTATAATCCTTGTCTGCGTTCGCTTTTCGGTGGTATAGTGCCCAAACTTTGAAACTGAGGCTGTTCCCAGAAGCGCACAGTCGTGAGTCCTGCCCAGGGTTTTTGTTCCTGATGCTGGAGGCTTCTGTTCACTGGTCCATTGAGGCTGAAATTTTCTCTGCTGAGCATTCTCTGGGTCTATCATGTGCACAAGTCTTTATATTTTGGTTTTCTAATTTGATTCTCTTATTCTTTTGATCAGACTACCAAGTCCCTTTACGATTTATTTTTCAGACCCTTTTGTGCTTTGATCTTTCTGATGCTCATTAGTGTATTTGCTTCCATGTCTACCTCTCTGAGTAGTTTTCAGCATCTACATAAACCCTACCCTATTCTCTTACTGTCTGGATTTTGGCGTTTAGCATTAGCATATTTTTATGAACTTCATTTTCCTTCTGGTGCGGTTTCTGGTACACAGCTTAAGCTGGTTGGCTCACATCTGCAATCTACTGTAACTTGAGTACTATGTGCCTCTATGTTGGTATTACTATTTTAAATCAATATCAACCTAGTATAGCAGAGAATTAAAGGGAATAAAATTATAGTAGTATTAGTAATAATACATTCCCCCAAATTATAACCCAGTAATGCTCCCAGTTTTAAATGACTTTCTATCCATGTATTGTTGAGGTCCCCTACTCATTTTTCCTTACTAGGAGTTTCAATTTTGAAATAGAATGTTGAAAATGATGGTGTGAACATTCTGAAAATCACCTTGGATTTTAGATGTCTCAGATTAAGTATGTAATTATTAGTTTTTTTATAATTAGTAGGGCTATTCTTAGCACATATAGCTCAGTATAGGGTGATTGCTATAGAATGAAGGATGGATACTGTGAACTGCATCACCAAACAGGTGATTGAAGACAAAGAAAGCAATGTCAGGAAGACACAGGCTTCTTTTTTGGAAGGAAAAACTTACAGTGTCTGTCATCTACAAGTCTACTCTTCAGATTTTTCAAAACACTTACTCTTCCTTTGCTCATTTAATAATTTGGGTTCTTTGATGTTTTTTCCTTCTGAGTTGCATGAGTCTTTTATATATACTTGGATATGAAGCCATTACCAAATATGTGATTTGCAAATACTATTTTTTCATTCCATAGGTTGTCATTTCATTTTACTGATGGCTTCTTTTACTATGCACAAGGTATTGAGTTTCATGCAGTCCCACTAGTCTATTTTTGCAGCTCTTGTTTTTGCTTTGATGACTGAGTTGTTTGAGTTGTTTATATTTTGGAAAGCAATCCATTAACAGTTGTTTTATTTGCTGTTATCTTCTCCCATCCTTACCAAAAGACTCAGACTGGCTGAATGGATACAAAAATAAGACCCATATATGTGCTGTCTACAAGAGACCCACTTCAGTCCTAGAGACACATACAGACTGAAAGTGAGTGGATGGAAAAAGATATTCCATGCAAATGGAAATCAAAAGAAAGCCGGATTGGCAATTGTCATATCAGAAAAAAATAGACCTTAAAATAAAAACTATTATAAGAGATAAAGAAAGACACTAACAATGATTAAGGGATCAGTCCAAGAAAAGACATAGCAATTTTAAATATTTATTTACCCACAATAGAGCACCTCAATACATAAGGTAAACACTTACTGACATAAAAGTGGAAATTGACAGTAACACAATAATAGTAGGCATGTTTTCATTGCACCTATACCAATGGACAGATCAACAGAACAGAAAATTAATAAGGAAACATAAGCCTAAAAGGAAATATTAGAGCCAACAGACCTAATTGATATCTCAGCACATTCCATCCAAATGCAGAAGAATACACTTTCTTCTCAAGTGCACATGGAACATTTTCTTCATCTTGGGTCACAAATCAAACCTCAGTAAATTTAAGGAAACTGAAATTATATCAACTATTTTCTCTGACCACACTATGAGACCAGATATCAATTATATGTGAAAAAAACCTGCAAAGAACACAAATACGTGGAGATTAAGCAACACATTTCTAAATAATGAACAGGTTACTGAAGAAATAAGGGAAATCAAAACATACCTAGAAACAAGGAACAATGAAAACATGATGATCTAAAACCTAGAGGATGCAACAAAAGCAGTTCTAAGAGGGAGGTTTATAGAAATACAAATCCTACCTCAAGAAACACATTGAATTGACAATGTAACTTTACATATCTTTAACTCTTTTTAAATTTCTCTTATCAATGTCTTAAAGGTTTTGCATAAAATCTTTCAACACCTTGCTTGTCTATTTCTAAGTGTTTTATCTTTTTTTGATGTAATAGTAAATGGAATTGTTTTCTTCATTCCACTTTCTGATAGTTCATTGTTGATATATAGGTCAACAACTGAGTTATGTATATTGGAATATAGTAAACATAATGTATGCTACATCTTTAAAGAATAGACATTTTCCCACAAATAAGGCATATAGATGATCAAGAGGTTATATGACTAGATGCTCAGCATCACTAGTAATCAAAGGAAATGCAGATCAAAAGCACAACAGGTATCACCTCATACCTGTTTGAATGGCTAGTACCAAAATGTAAGAAATGACAAATGTTATTGAGGCTGAGGAGAAAAATGAGTGCTTTTGCACTGTTGGTAGGGATGTATACCGGAGCAACTCCCATGGAATCATAGTGTGGAGGTTCCTCAAGAAATTTAAGGGAACTGTTATGTGATGCATTATCCCACTTCTGGATATATAGTCAAAGGAAATGAAATAATTGCCTCAGAGAGAGATCTGTATTCCCATGTTCATTGCAGCATTATTCACAGTAGCCTTGGTATAGGCACAACCTGAGTATTTTTCAACAGGTGAATGGATTAAAACACTGTGATATGACACATATAGATAAATATTATTTAGCCATTAGAAAAAGAAAGAAATCCTCACATTTGTGCAACATGGATGAAACTGGAGGGCATTATGCTAAGTGGACTAAGTCAGAGAAAGACAAATACCATATGATCTCAATTATAAAGAATCTCAAAAAAGAAAAAAAAGATGGAACTCAGAGTAGAAAATGATTGCCAAAGTCTGGAGGGTAGGGCAAATTGGGAGAGAATTTTAAAGGTTACACACTTCCATATATAAAAAATTAATAAGATCTGAAGATCTAAATTTGAGCTTCATGATCTAATCACAACATCTAATCATGAGTTTGAGAGATCTCTGGGAGTTAGTGATGGACAGGGAAGCCTGGCAAGCTGCAATTCATGGGGTCCCAAAGAGTTGGACACGACTGAGCAACTGATCTGATCTGATCTGAGGGAAGCCTGTGTTTCTGCAGTCCACGGGGTCACAAGTGTCGGAAATGAATGAGCAACTGAACTGAACTGAGGATCTGATGTATAGCATGGTTACTGTAACTAATAAGATTGTGTTGTATTTTTGAAATTGTCTGAGGGTAGACATAATCAAGGGGCATCACGGACTGGATGGACATGAGTTTGAATAAGCTCTGGGAGTCAGGGATGTACGGAAGCCTGGCATGCTTCAGTCCATGGGGTCTCAAATAGTCGGCCACGACTGGATGACTGACTCAACTGAAGAGAGTGGAACTTACCTGTGTTCTCTTCAAAAATCAGAAGTTAAACATGTGTGGTGATGGCAATGTTATTTAATAGAAAGGGAAACTCGTTCCTAATATTTCACAAATGGGGGTGGACAAGATGATGGAGGGGTAGGTGGAAGTGGGGTACACCTCTCTCCACTGATGCATCAAGAACGTCTAAAGACGCAGCAGTTCTCACAGAAGACCAGGTGAATCCTGCCAGGACTCCCTGACTACTGAGAAGGAACATCCGGATCCATACAAAATTTGGTAGGAAAAGGAGAGAAGGGACAAGGAGGAAGGGGAAAGAAAGAGGAGAGCAAGTGGGACATGCCTGCACCTGGGGGAGAGGGAGCTGAAGCGCAGGGGAGAGATCCCCGCATCCATGGCCATCCACTGGGACGGGGGAGGCAGTTGAAGCAGTTGGGGAGTGAACTCGCTAATCTGTGACAGTCTGAACGGAGTGAGAACCACAGACCAGCCATGCTGCATCCTTTCATACCTCAGACAGGGTTGTAAGTCCACTGGTGTCCATGGAAGCTGGGAGCTGGAGCCATGGGGATTGTGGAATGATCCCAGGGTGAGGACTCCTGTTGACCGTGGGGAGTCAGCCTGATGAGATAGGATAGAGAAAATCTAGCTGCATGGAATGCTTCTTAAGGAAAGCCATGAGGCGATAAAAGTAGGGTTCTACTGCATGTGGAGTAGAGCTATCTCTTTCTTCAGGCTGGTACCTGTAGGGTGAGCAATAGAGAAAGATTTCAGTGAGGGTGGTCTTTGAGTGTTTGATGCACTAAGCAATGGAGAATTTTGAATATCTATGTACATGACCCTACCCTATTCTCTGTTTAAATTTTGGGTTTTAGCATCATAATATTTTTATGAACTTAAATTTCTTCTGGTAGAGTTTCTGGTTTATAAATTAAGCTAGTTCCTCACATCTGACTCCTTGGTGTTTCAAGAAACTTTGAGAACCTTCCTTCCTCTCAAGGCCATACTGACCTTTACTTTACTGGCAATGCTGATTTCCCATACTTTCACTTCTTGCCTAATATATTCTTTCTTTCTCTACTCACTGTAAATTTAGCAGTAGGTGTCCCTATTACTTATAAATTATTAACCTTTGATTATTAGAGAATCAAAAGGAATAGAGTTACAGTAATAATAAATTACCCCCAAATCATAATCCATTGCTGCTGCTGCTGGTAAGTCGCTTCAGTCGTGTCCGACTCTTTACGACCCCATAGACAGCAGCCCACCAGGCTCCGCCGTCCCTGGGATTCTCCAGGCAAGAACACTGGAGTGGGTTGCCATTTCCTTCTCCGATGCATGAAAATGAAAAGTGAAAGTGAAGTTGCTCAGTCGGGTCCAACTCTTAGCGACCCCATGGACTGCAGCCTACCAGGCTCCTCCGTCCATGGGATTTTCCAGGCAAGAGTACTGGAGTGGGGTGCCATTGCCTTTAATGCTCCCAATTAAAACTGATTTTCTATCTAAATGTTATTGAGGTCTCTTAACTAATTCTCCTTACTAGGTGGCTCAACTTTGAAATAAAATATAGAAAACAATGGAGTGGTAAACCCGAAATTACTTTCCTTTTGATATGCCTCATTAGTAAGGATGCAAATGTTAGTTTTTTTTTTTTTTCCCAGTGGGGCTGTTCTTAGTACATATTATAGCTCACTGTGTGATGATTGCTATTGACTGAAGAATGTACACTGTGAACTGTAATTGTCAAACAAGTGAGTGGAGATGAGGACAGTAATGCCAGGAATGCACAGGCTTTTGTTGATCTAGAAGGAAAGCCTTGCTGAGTCTCTCATCTACAATCTAATCTTCAAATTTATTGAAACTCTTACTTTTATTATGCTCCATTAAATTTTTGGATTATTTGGGGGTTTTTTGCCCTTGAGTTGAATGTCTCATGTATTTTTGGATGTTAAGCCCTTATCAAATATATGATTGGGAAATATTTTCTGTCAATGTGAAAGTTGCCATTTGATTTTGCTGATGTTCCTTTGTTTGGAGTTTGATGTGGTCCCACTAGTTTGTTTTTGCAGCTGTTGCCTTTGCTTTTGGTGTGAAACCCAAAAAACAGTTGCAAAGGCTGATGGCAAGAAGATTTCCTCAATGTCTTCTTCTAGGAGTTTAATCGCTTAAAGTTTTATGTTCAAATTTTTAATCCATTTTTATTTTATTTTTGTGCCTGGAAAAGACAGGGGTAGACTTCCATTTTTTCGTAGGAATATCCAGTTTTCCCAGTGCCATTTTTGACAAGCTTGTCCTTTTCCCACTGGATAGTCTTAGCTCCTTTTTCATAAGCTAACCGACAATATACGGGTGTGCATTTCTTTCCGGCTTCGCTGTTCTGCTCTGTTGATCTATGTGTCTGTGTTTGTGCCAGAAGCAAGTCATTCTGTTTTGATTACTACAGCTTTCTAATACAATTTGAAATCAACAACCCTAGTCTCGAACTTTGTTGTTCTTTCTCAAGATCACTTTTATCTTTGGTGCTTTGTGACTTAATACAGCAGAATAGACCAAGAAGAGATGGGAAAAGTACACAGAAGAACTATACAAAAAAATATCTTAATGACCCAGATAATCACAATGGTATAGTTTCTCACTCAGAGCCAGAAATTCTGGAATGTGAACTCCAGTGGGTCTTAAAAAGCACTGCTGCCAACAAAGCTAGTGGAGGTGATAGAATTCCAGCAAAGCTATTTAAAATCCTGGAAGATGGTGCTATTAAATTTTTCCACTCAATATGTTAGAAAATTTGGAAAAGCCAGCAGTGACCAGAGGACTGGAAAATGTCAATCCTCATCCCAATTCCCAAGAAGGACAGTATTAAAGAATGTTCAAGCCACTGAACAGGTGCACTCATCTCCAGTGCTCCTAAGGTTATGATCAAAATCTTCCAGGCTAGGCTTAAGCATTATGTGAACCCAGAACTTCCAGATGTTCAACCTGGCCTTAGAAAAGGCAGAGGAACCAGAGATCAAATTGGCAACATTTGGTGGAACATAGAGATAGCAAGGGAATTCCAGAAAAACATCTGCTTCATTGATCTCACCAAACTGTGTGGATCACAACACAGTGGAAAATTCTTTAGGAGATGGGCATACCAGAACATTACCTGTCTTCTGACAAACCTGTATGCACTTCAAAAAGCAACAGTTAGAAGCCGACAAGGAACAATAAACTGGTTCAAAATTGGTGAAGGAGTCCGTCAAGGCTGAATATTGTCACCCTGCTGATTTAACTTATATGCAGAGCATGTCATATGAAATGTTGGTCTGAATGAGTCCTAAAGGCTGGAATTAAGATTGCTGGGAGAAATATCAACAACCTCTGATACGTGAACGATACCACTCTAGTAGCAGAAAGTGAAGGGGAACTAAAGAGCCTCTGATGGGGATGAAAAAGGAGAGTGAAAAAGCTGGCCTAAAACTCAATACCAAAAAAGTAATATCATGGTATCTGATCCTGTCATTTACATGGCAACTAGAAGGGGAAAAGGTAGAAGCAGTGACAGATTTCCTCTTCCTGGCCTCTCAAATCACTGTGGATGGTGACTGCAGCCATGAAATTAGAAGACGGTTGCTTCTTGGTAGGAAAGTTGTGACAAACTTAGACAGTGTGTTAAAAGCAAAAACATCACGTTGATGACAGAGGTCTGTATAGTCAAGGCTGATGCTCTTTCCAGTAGTCATGTACACGTGTAAGAGCTGGATAGACAGTAAAGAAGACAGAGTGCTAAAGAACTGATGTTTTCAAACTGTGCTGGTATAGAAGACTTTTGAGAGTCCCTTGGGCACCAAGGAGATCAAACAAGTCAACCTTAAAGGAAATCAACCCCAAATACTCTTCGGAAGGACTGATGATGAAGCTGAATCTCCAATACTTTGGCCACCTAATGTGAATAGCTGACTCATTGGAAAAGACCCTGATGCTGGGAAAGATTGAAGGCAGAAGAAAAAGAGGGTGACAGAGGATGAGATGGTTGGATGGCATCACCATTTAAAAAGGCATGGACTTGGGCAAATTCTAGGAGATGGTAAGGGACAGGGAAGTCTGGCGTGCTGCAGTCTATGGCATCAGTAAGAGTCAGACAGGACCTGGCAACTGAACAACAACAACAGTTTTATACAAGTTGTAGAATTTTTTTTTCTTTTTATGAAAAATGCCTTGGAATTTTGAAAGAGACTGCAGTGAATATGTAGATAGCCGTGGGTAGAATGGATGTATTAACAGTATTAATTCTTCCAGTCAATAAATACAAAATATGCTCCTTTTGTCTCTTTTAAACATTTCCTTCATGAGTGTCTTGAATGTTTTCATACATAGATCTTTCAACACCTTGCTTAAATTTATTTCTACGTATTTTATTTTTTTGATGCAATTGTAAATGGGATAATTTGTATTTCTGTAATGTGTTGGATGTATGGGTAGGTAACTGAGATTTATATATTCAAATACAGTGTACAAAATGCCCGCTATGTTTTACAGAATAGACAATTTTCCCCCCAAATAAGACAATTTTTTATCTGGGCAGTTTTTTATCTGTATCTTTCAAAACTCTGCAATCCCCTTGGTATATACTAGGAGAAATCTATATTTCCTTAGTCCTTGGCTGCATATCAGCACCAGAGCATTCAGTATGGATGAGGCTTTGGGTTACCTTAGACAAGTCAGTCTCCTCGTTGGGTGCCATGGTCTAATACTTGTGTTCTCCCAAAATTCTTATGTTGAAAACCTAATCCCCAAAGTAACAATTTTAGATGGTGGGACCATTTGAAAATAATTAGGTCATGAGTTCAGAACCCACATGTGGGCAGAGCCCACATGAATGGGATTAGGGCTCTTGTGAAAGAGTCCTGAAATACTTGCTCATCACTTCTATTTAGGGATATGTCCAGGAAGAGGACCTCACTCACTCAACCATGCTGACATCCTGATCTTGGACTTCTAGCCTCCAGAACTGTGATAAATAATGTGGTTTATAAACGACCCAGCCTCGCATTTTGTAATAGCAGCCTGCATGCACTAAAACACTGGACATGATTAAGTCGGGAAAAAAAAAATTGTCAATCTTGTTTTCCCTTCCTAGGTCATGAGTGTAGAACAGGTAGCATAGATATTCAATTCCAGTGGCACGTGGTAACATACTCCATAGAATTGTACATTTTTTTCAAATTGTAGTTCTTTGACATGCTCACCTGGGAAGATACTTTCTTAGATGTAATTAACATTTAAACCAATAGATTTTTGGATTTTAAGGGATCAGTTGAGGGTGTTAAGAGCAAAGATAGGGGTTTCCCAAAGTAAAAGCAATTAAGCCTGAAGACGGCACCATTACCGGTACCCAATCAGCAGCCAGTCAGCCTAAAGATGAAGCAACTGCACCCTAAGGCTTGTCACTGAACTCTCATCAGAATCCTAATTTAACTGCACTTTGACTTGGAAAACTTATCATTAATTCCCTAGGCCTTGGTTTTCTCAACTAAACAAGGAAATTAGAGTAGAAAATTTTTACATTTCCAAAGAGTATGCAAATCTCTGTATAAAACATGATCCCAAACTGAGGTTTTATTCTTTTTCCTGAAAAAGATTGGTCATTAAGCTTCCTTGTTTGGATCTCTTCTTCTTCGCATTACTGCTCTATCCCACAGCATATTTCTTTAGCTTAGCTTTAAGAAAAACTCCTTGGTAGAAATAATTACTTGATTGTTATAGAATACTACTTTTATCTTTTACCTTTGGTCTTTCATTGAAAAGCAGGAGTTGTAGTTAAGCACACTAGTGAGACAAACTGTTTCTAAATGTCAGTATGTCACCTTGAGGAATTTTTCTATGCGTAGTTGTTCAGTCAGGACCAACGCTTTCCCACCAGGCTCTTCAGTCCATGGGGATTCTCTAGGCAAGAATACTAGAGTGGTTTGACATGCCCTCTTCCAGGGATCTTCCTGAATAGGCATGAAATCCAGGTCTCCTGTACTGCAGGGGGACTCTACTGTCTGAGCCAACAGCTTCCAAAAAAATGAGTATTGACGTATACAGAAGATGTGTGATTTGTCTACTTTTGTTTACTGCAACAGTGGTTTTTTTCCAGTTAACGTATCAGTCCCGTTTCTATTCACCTGAAAGCAATCTAGAAAGCAAGTTCTTTCTGAAAGAAAAAAAAAAAAAAAACACAAAAGGAACTTTAATCTGGAAGAACAGTTAAGATTCTGTCCATTTCAGCCTTTTTGTCAGTGGTCGATTATCACATTATCTTAGGACATTAAACAGTGAGGGCTAGTGTACGTGGAATAAAGGACTGAACAGGTTTTAGTTCACTGTATGCTGTGAGAGCAGCATCAAAAATTAATTGAAATTTTATTCTGCACGAATAAAAGTGTTTCATTGAACAAACACCTAATGAAGGCCTGTTGGATGAAAGAATGGACAGCAGTGAAGGGCACACATGTGGACTTTGTGAATTAGGACTTATTTTAACAGAAAAACGGAAATGAGGTGAATTTCAAAGTTAAATGTTGTTCCACAATTGGGACACGTGTTGAGAGGGAAAAGCACAGAATGCCATACGTCCACAAAACAAGGCAACCTGAGCTGTATCAGAGTCAGGAAACGCTGTTTGGAGGAACTGGTTTTTACTGAGATCTGAAAGATGTTGAGGAGGTAATCATGTAAGAGAGAGAGGGTATTCCAAGAGAGAAAAAGGCATTTATAAAAAGCTTTAGCCATATGTGAGAATATAGAGTGAGAAGAACCGACATGCCAGGATTGAGCCTTCAAGGAATTTAATTTGCTTGGTAAAAATTATGCCAACTGGACAATGAATACAAGGTGGAATATGATCAGTTCTGTGAAAGAGATGTTTTACCAAGTAAATTAAATTCCTTGAAGGTTCAATCCTGGCATGTCTGTTCTTCTCACTCTATATTCTCACATAGGGCTAAAGCTCTTTATAAATACCTTCTTCTCCCTGGAACACCTTCTCTCTCTTACATGATTACCTCCTAGACATCTTTCAGATCTCAGGAAAAACCACTTGCTCCAAACAGCATTTCCTGACCTGATACAGCTCAGGTCACCTTGTTTTTGGACATATGGCATTCTGTACTTTGCTGGAGCAGCCGTGAAGAGATACCCCACGTCCAAGGTAAGACAAACCCAGTAAGACAGTAGGTATTGCAAGAGGACATCAGACGGCAGACACACTGAAACCATACTCACAGAAAACTAGTCAATCTAATCACACTAGGACCACAGCCTTGTCTAATTCAATGAAACTAAGCCATGCCCATGGGACCACCCAAGATGGGCGGGTCACGGTGGAGAGGTCTGACAGAATGTGGTCCACTGGAGAAGGGAATGGCAAACCACTTCAGTATTCTTGCCTTGAGAACCCCATGAACAGTTTGAAAAGGCAAAATGATAGGATACTGAAAGAGGAACTCCCCAGGTCAGTAGGTGCCCAATATGCTACTGGAGATCAGTGGAGAAATAACTCCAGAAAGAATGAAGGGATGGAGCCAAAGCAAAAACAATACCCAGTTGTGGATGTGACTGGTAATAGAAGCAAGGTCCAATGCTGTAAAGAGCAATATTGCATAGAAACCTGGAATGTCAGGTCCATGAATCAAGGCAAATTGGAAGTGGTCAAACAGGAGACGGCAAGAGTGAATGTCGACATTATAGGAATCAGTGAACTCAAATGGACTGGAATGGGTGACTTTAACTCAGATGACCATTATATCTACTACTGTGGACAGGAATCCCTCAGAAGAAATGGAGTAGCCATCATAATCAACAAAAGAGTTCGAAATGCAGTACTTGGATGCAATCTCAAAAACGACAGAATGATCTCTGTTCGTTTCCAAGGCAAACCATTCAATATCACAGTAATCCATGTCTATGCCCCAACCAGTAACGCTGAAGAAGCTGAAGTTGAACGGTTCTATGAAGACCTACAAGACCTTTTAGAACTAACACCCAAAAGAGATGTTCTTTTCATTATAGGGGACTGGAATGCAAAAGTAGGAAGTCAAGAAACACCTGGAGTAACAGGCAAATTTGGTGTTAGAATATGGAATGAAGCAGAGCAAAGACTAATAGAGTTTTGCTAAGAAAATGCACTGGTCATAGCAACCACCCTCTTCCAACAACACAAGAGAAGACTCTACACATGGACAAAACCAGATGGTCAACACCAAAATCAGACTGATTATATTCTTTGCAGCCAAAGATGGAGAAGCTCTATACAGTCAACAAAAACAAGACCAGGAGCTGACTGTGGCTCAGATCATGAACTCCTTATTGCCAAATTCAGACTGAAATTGAAGAAAGTAGGGAAAACCACTAGACCATTCAGGTATGACCAAAATAAAATTCCTTATGATTATACAGTGGAAGTGAGAAATAGATTTAAGGGACTAGATCTGATAGATAGAGGGCCTGATGAACTATGGACAGAGGTTCATGACATTGTACAAGAGACAGGGATCAAGACCATCCCCATGGAAAAGAAATGCAAAATGGCTGTCTGGGGAGGCCTTACAAATAGCTGTGAAAAGGAAAGATATAAGCATCTGAATGCAGAGATCCAAAGAATAGCAAGAAGAGATAAGAAAGCCTTCCTGAGAGATCATGCAAAGAAATCGAGGAACACAACAGAATGGGAAAGACTAGAGATCTCTTCAAGAAAATTAGAGATACCAAGGGAACATTTCATGCAAAGATGGGCTCAATTAAGGACAGAAATGGTACAGACCTAACAGAAGCAGAAGATATTAAAAACAGATGGCAAGAATACACAGAAGAACTGTACAAAAAAGATCTTCATGACCCAGATAATCATGATGGTGTGATCACTGACCTAGAGCCAGACATCCTGGAATGTAAAGTCAAGTGGGCCTTAGAAAGCATCACTACGAACAAAGCTAGTGGAGGTGATGGAATTCCAATTGAGCTATTTCAAATCCTGAAAGATGATGCTGTGAAAGTGCTGCACTCAATATGCCAGCAAATTTGGAAAACTCAGCAGTGGCCACAGGACTGGAAAAGGTCAGTTTTCATTCCAATCCCAAAGAAAGGTAATGCCAAAGAATGCTCAAACTACCGCACAATTGCTCTCATCTCACACTCTTAAAGTAATGCTCAAAATTCTCCAAGCCAGGCTTCAGCAATACATGAACCGTGAGCTTCCAGATGTTCAAGTTGGTTTTAAAAAAGGCAGAGGAACGAGAGACTATATTGCCAACATCTGCTGGATCATGGAAAAGCAAGAGAGTTCCAGAAAAACATCTATTTCTGCTTTACTGACTATGCCAAAGCCTTTGACTGTGTGGATCACAATCAACTGTGGAAAATTCTGAAAGAGATGGGAATACCAGACCACCTCACCTGCCTCTTGAGAAATTTGTATGCAGGTCAGGAAGCAACAGTTAGAACTGGACATGGAACAACAGACTGGTTCCAAATAGGAAAAGGAGTACGTCAAGGCTGTATATTGTCATCCTGCTTATTTAAATTATATGCAGAGTACATCATGAGAAATGCTGGGCTGGAAGAAGCACAAGCTGGAATCAAGATTGCCAGGAGAAATCTCAATAACCTCAGATATGCAGATGACACGATCCTTGTGGCAGAAATTGAAGAGGAACTAAAAAGCCTCTTGATGATGGTGAAAGAAGAGAGTGAAAAAGTGGGCTTAAAACTCAACATTCAGAAAACGAAGGTCATGGCATCTGGTCCCATCATTTCATGGGAAATAGATGGGGAAACAGTGGAAACTCTGTCAGACTTTATTTTTGGGGGGGGCTCCAAAATCATGGCAGATGATGACTGCAGCCATGAAATTAAAAGATGCTTACTCCTTGGAAGAAAAGTTATGACCAGCCTAGATAGCATATTCAAAAGCAGAGACATTACTTTGCCAACAAAGGTCTGTCTAGTCAAGGCTATAGTTTTTCCAGTGGTCATGTATGGATGTGAGATTTGGACTGTGAAAAAGGCTAAGTGCAGAAGAATTGATGCTTTTGAACTGTGGTGTTGGAGAAGACTCTTGAGAGTCCCTTGGACTGCAAGGAGATCCAACCAGTCCATTCTGAAGGAGATCAACCCTCGGATTTCTTTGGAAGGAATGATGCTAAAGCAGAAACTCCAGTACTTTGGCCACCTCATGTGAAGAGTTGACTCATTGGAAAAGACTGAGGCTGGGAGGGATTGGAGGCAGGAGGAGAAGGGGACGACAGAAGATGAGATGGCTGGATGGCATCACTGACTCAATGGACGTGAATCTGAGTGAACTCCGCGAGTTTGTGACGGACAGGGAGGCCTGGCATGCTTCGATTCATGGGGTCGCAAAGAGTAGGACACAACTGAGCGACTGAAGTGAACTGAACTGAACTGTGAAAGAAATAAAAATCAAGTTTTGCAGAGCATAGGAGATATTTCCATTTGCAGGGTAATTCAGTACAGATTTACTTAAACCTAGGAAACCTGGTTTCTATTGCTACTTTTGCATCAAGTTTTATAAGTTTAGATAAGTGACATAATCATTCTTGGATTTATTTATATGTCCTTAATATGTGAGGATTGCCTAGATAATGTCCAAGGTTTCTGACTTTTCTGAATATCCAATGAATCCCACTGGTTATTATCTGGAATAAAAAAAAAAAAAAAACCCTTTATACCAATTGTAATGTCTGAAATACCTACATAATTATATAAAAAGTATGGAAATTCTTGCTATTTTTTTCAGTTTTTAAAAAACATATATTATCCAGATAAAATGGCAAGATATTTAAAGAATAGATGGCAATTTAAATAGGTATACATTATTAATGGATTCCTCATTGATTTAATTAACATATCTATTAATATCACCTCACATATATAACTTTGAAGATCTTTTTGGTGAGGACTTTTAAGTTTTAGTCTCTTACATGTGTTCTAAGTGACTTCAGTCATGTCCAACTCTTTGTGACCCCATGGACTATACAGCCTGCCAGGTTCCTCTGTCCATGGGGGTTCTCCAGGGAAGAATGTTAAGGTGGGTTGCCATGACCTCCTCCAGGGGATCTTCCTGACTTAGGGATTCAACTCTTTATTCTTTATGTAATGTCCTTGTATTCTTTTGTCTTTGGAAATTTTCTTTGCTCTAAAATCTATTTGATCTAATATTAACACATGCTTTTATCCTTTTATTTTCCAAATATCCATGCCATTATTGAGTTTCTTGGGCTTTCCTGGTGGCTCAGACAGTAAGGAATCCACTTGCCTTGTAGAGACCTGGATTCAACCCCTGGGTTGGGACGATTCCCTGGAGGAGGACATGGGAATCCATATTCTTGCCTGGAGAATTCCATGGACAGAGGAACCTGGTGGGGTACAGTCCATGGGATCACAGAGAAGTCAGGCACAGCTTAGCAACTAAACCCCCACCTGGTGTTCCTTCACATTTATTCCTTGGGAGGAACAGCCCTACTCAGGCTGCCTTCTGACACTAGGTTGGAGGTCAGGAATGCTGGGCCTGGCTTGTCTTCTCTTAGGTGCTGCTGTGTTGCTCTTTCATTCTTCAGGCCCTAATCTAGTTCACCTTCTTCTTGCCAAATACACAAGGTCTCCTTTAATGGTCTCTTCTTATTTCCAGAATAAATAGACGAGTGGGCACAAAGAGATCAAGGCCATCTTGTCTGAACCAGAAAGAAGCCCAAGGTGTGTTTTATAACCTAGGGAAGAGATTTCATGGAGGGACATTGAAGAGGAAAGTGGAAAGGAGTCCAAGGAGGCTGGAGATAAAAGTCGTGGAGTCCCTTTCTTTAGAAGTCATCAGAAGCTGAGAAAGTATTTTTCCTAGGTGAAGTGTATATTCAGCCCTGAATGAGTACACTTTCTCTTTAAGCAAACTGTAAGTCTTCTGTATTTTTTCATTAATTTTCTTTACAAATGCATATATATGATGATATCCATGTGACATTTTATTCATTCTTCTAGGCCATTGCTCCGCTTTTATTATGACTTGAGATTTCAACCCTGAAAAAAAAGATATCTGTTGTAGAGTTTGGATTATTTACCAGTAGATGAATTGATGGAATAACAAAAGAACTAAAGATGATTACTTAATTGAGCTCACAAAATTTTACATATGCATATGAAGAGAGTTACTTTACTAGCATGTGAGATGAGTGCAATTATGTGGTAGTTTGAGCATTCTTTGGCATTGCCTTTCTTTGGGATTGGAATGAAAACTGACCTTTTCCAGTCCTGTGGCCACTGCTGAGTTTTCCAAATTTGCTGGCATATTGAGTGCAGCACTTTCACAGCATCATCTTTCAGGATTTGAAATAGCTCAATTGGAATTCCATCACCTCCACTAGCTTTGCTAAGATCATGGCATCTGGTCCCATCACTTCATGGGAAACAGTGGAAACTGTGTCAGACTTTATTTTTGGGGGGGGCTCCAAAATCACTGCAGATGGTGATTGCAGCCTAGAAATTAAAAGATGCTTACTCCTTGGAAGAAAAGTTATGACCAACCATATTGAAAAGCAGACACTACTTTGCCAACAAGATCCATGTAGTCAAGGCTATGGTTTTTCCAGTGGTCATGTATGGATGTGAGAGTTGGACTGTGAAGAAAGCTGAGTGCCGAAGAATTGATGCTTTTGAACCGTGGTGCTGGAGAAGACTCCTGATAGTCCCTTGGACTGCAAGGACATCCAACCAGTCCATTCTAGAGGATATCAGCCTTGGGTGTACTTTGGAAGGAATGATGCTAAAGCTGAAACTCCAGTACTTTGGCCACCTCATGGGAAGAGTTGACTGATTGGAAAAGACTCTGATGCTGGGAGGGATTGGGGGCAGGAGTAGAAGGGGATGACAGAGGATGAGATGGCTGGATGGCATCACTGACTCGATGGACATGAGTCTGGGTGAACTCCGGGATTTGGTGATGGACAGGGAGGCCTGGTGTGCTGAGATTCATGGGGTCGCAAAGAGTCGGACACAACTGAGAGACTGAACTGAACTGAACTGATGAAGAGAGTTATTCACATATAATTGTATTCTTGGCCCCTTATGGTATTCTGAGAACTTTGATTGAAACTATAAGTAAAAGAAATTACTTTATTATGATAGTTAAATAACTGGTATAATTATGTGTGTACATTCATAATCCATTAGTCCAGTGGCCATAAAAATGAATGTCCTCATCCCCTGGGGAAGAAAATGTTACCATTTCCATTTCTATTTATTTTTATCTCAGTGTCATTTAGTTTATATTTGGTGTATATTTTTTAAATGTCACAATATATTAGAATAGCAATGCATATATAATAGTTTTACATAATATAATTAGGTCACTGACAGTGTGTTGAAAAATGGAAATACTTTGGAGATTAGTTCTTCAGGAACTATTGTAAATAAGCTGTTCTGCAGTTAATGTTACAAGGTTAAGACACGTTTCTGTATCTATTATCAGCATAAACATAAACTACATTTGAAAAAAAAGGTTTTAGACCAAACACGATAGCCAAAATGCACAGTTGAAAAAACAAATTATACTAGTTGATTTGCTTTCTTTATCCAAAACATAATTATTTTCCTTTTCAAAAACTTTTCCTTCAGTTCAGTTCTGTTCAGTTGCTCAGTCGTGTCTGACTCTTTGCGACCCCGTGAATCACAGCACACCATGTGTGTACATATATGTTTATATATATAAATAAAATTCCATCTAGTCAAAGCTATGTTTTTCCCAGTAGTCAGTATGGATGTGAGAGCTGGACCATAAGGAAACTGAGCTCCGAAGAATTGATGATTTTGAACTGTGGTGTTGGAGAATACTCTTGAGAGTCCCCTGGACTGCAAGGAGATCAAACAGGTCTGTATTAAAGGAAATCAGCCCTGAATATTCATTGAAAGGACTGATACAGAAGCTGAAGCTCCAATACTTTGGCCACCTGATGCAAAGAATTGACTCATTGGAAAAGACCCTGGTGGTGGGAAAGATTGATGGCAGGAGGAGAAGGAGAAGGCAGAAGATGAGATGGTTGGATAGCATCACTGACTCAATGGGCATAAGTTTGAGCAAGCTCCAGGAGATGGTGGAGGACAGGGGAGCCTGATATGCTGCAGTCCATGGGGTCTCAAACAATTGGATATGACTGAATGACTGAAGTTACTTGAAGGTATGATGTGTTATGTACATAACATAATGATTATATGATCACCATACGTAGGTCACATTGACATATATGCTATTTCAGTTTCAGGTATCATTATACATAGATAATATTGACATATAATGTTATTTTGGTTTCAAGTATACATTATTATTTGATATATATTGCAAAATGATCACCACAATAATTCTGGCGAACATCCCTCATTAGAAATAGTTACAATTTTCTCCTTGTGATGAAAAATTTTACGATCTCTTGGCAGTGTTCAAATAGGCAATAAGATATTCCCTTTTTGACTTAGTGCAGTTAAATGAGACAAGTGGCGCTGAGTCTTAGAATCAAAGAATCATGTTGAAACAGTTGAGTTGAATCAAACGTCTAGGTGCCAACTCATATAGAGCTGTCTTGAAAAATCCATCCCTCATTAGGCCCACCCGGGTCCCATCACACATGGTATGGTGTCCAGGCATAGATCGGTGTTTAAGGCTTATGGTATCTTTTTCACTTGCCCATGCATTTCTTTCTTGACATCTTTCAGTGCTTCATCTGTCTCCTGTCTTCACTATCCAAAGAGGTTATAATTATGGCAGAAGACGTCTAAGTAGCTAGACTCGCATTTGCTGCCCACTGGGCATTTTGGAAAGAGGCTGGGAAGGAGTCCTTCCAGTATTAGCATTTTACTTTCAGGGGATTAGGAAGCTTTTCACTTTGAAGAGTCCATCAATACAAATATGTCTCAGGAGTGAACACTGTTTAATTATTTATTTGATTAGTGATTAGCTGACCATCTGCCCAGAGTAAGGCAATGAAGGGTTAGTAAACAAGGGAGGATTCAGACAAAAGAAATGAGAAACTCTTGGAGAAAGTGGACACATGATTAAGGAGACCATTACCTCTATTTGGTTTAGGTTTTAGGTTTTGTTTAGACTGACTCTGTAAAGGTATGGGTTGTTTCCATTTGATTCCCATTCATCCTCTATGCTTTACAACATATGTCTTATTTAAGTGTTGAAAGTGACTAGTGACTTACTGCTTGTTATCACTGGGTAGTCCTGCTTTGGTTCTGGGATTCCATAGGGTCTAGCAGAGGCACCTTAGAGTACTTATTTCTATCATTTGCTGCAGAACCTTAACATTTTTTGGTGATTTCTGGTACTAAGATGATGAAATACAGGAAAATAGAGCTCAGGTGCTTTTGGATAAAACCTTAATTTATCTCCCCCCTTCTCTCTGACTTTTCAGTCATTTATTGACTCAGCTAGTCCCATACTGCTGGATGCCTTTTTTGGCTCTTCTGTCTGCCTCATTCCTTGCATGTGGTCAAGGTCTATTTCATTTCCTGTATCTTTCACATGCTTTGCATCTTTTTACTTGGCAGAGCCCTCTGATTTTTAGTGTCATAATATTCCCAGCTTTTTCTCGTCTCTTTTTTATCTCTACCAGCCCCAGCAGCCACAACTCCTCTATCCACATAAAGTTTCTCTTTTCTAATTCTGGACATTCTGCTTTCTTGGACTGAATGTTCTTGGTTTCCTGTTGCATTGAAGAATAAAGACAAACTCTCCATTTTGCAATATATGATTCTCCCTAATGCATAAAAATCCATATAAGTATTTCTCCGTTCTAACCCTACAATAATATATACAGTATATCATGGGAGCATAATCATGAGAGATACAACATGAATGGTAAGAAATGAACATTTCTTGTGTTTTTGTCAGACTTGATTATTCATTGATACTTTATCATGCTATATGTATTAATATCTCAGTTTCCTTGATCTAGGATGTCAGCTATCCTTACTTCATAGGATGATCCTAATAGAATTGACAGATATACTGTTTGTCTATTTTTGCACATCAATATCCCATCAACTTTTCAAACTCCATCATAAAGCAATCTCATTTGCATCACTCCTGTAACACACTCAGATGGCTCCTAGCTGTACTTCAATCTACCGTAGCCCCATGGTCGCATCACATATTATTCTTCTTCATGCTACCATGCAATATAACAGTGTGTGTGTTTATATCACCCTCTCCTTTTCCACAAATTGAGGGCCTGCTTTGGGAAAATAGAGATTTTTTTAAACCTCAGTTTAAGTCCTCATTGTATCCATGACATGTGATTTACTAATCTATAAGGTCAGTGAACTTCAAAGGTTCTTCATTTGTTTGTTTCCTTTTAGTAACCACTGTTACTATTCTTGATATAATAGGGCCATTTCTGCAAAAGTAATCTTACACGGAAATCTGTAAAAGAGGAGAAAATCAACACTTTCTGGATGGCAAGGGAGTGATTGTTAAATGCTGTCCAAATATCCCCGCTTTGGCTATTTCTGACTGACTCTATAGTATACCTATGGCTCTGTTCAATATTTTCTGAAATTTGTAGTATTCACTTTTTATGTCACAGTCAAGCAAGGAGAGCGCTCTCAATGTCACCACCTCTGTTGTTGATCTAAAGTCCTAAATATATGCTTGAAATAAATTTTATAAGAGACAAATACATGAAGATGTGTGTCGTCTATTGGTGTGTGTATGTTTCCTCCAATTGCATTGTCCCCCTTATTGACAAATTTTCCCTCTAATAAATGCCATCCTCTCTGCTGGAAATATCTGCATGAAAGAAAGTTAAGCAAGTAACAAAATAGAATTAGATGTTTTGGGCAGTAAATGACTTATAAAGAGCTTACAAGATTTTTTCATGGAAAGGGAATATGAGATATTTGCTCTTAGGATATTAAGAAAAGCATATATATTTGGGTCCTTAAAAATAAAGTGTTCTAACAGCATTTCATCCTTCACTACCCAAGTCCTAGACTCATCTTCTCTTTGCTGTTTTTCCTTCCTTCTGTTTTCTCTTCCTTCTCTCTTATTCACCCCCCTTTCCCTTCTACCTTTTGATTTCCCATTTTCTTTATCAGGAATTACTGCTAAAGCCCTAAAGATGCTGTAAAACCAGCCCAGGTACATCACTGAATTCTTAGGAGGGCCAGTCAGAGATTGGCCCTCATCCCAGGTTGTTTGGAGGCTGTTGAACAAGCTGAGCATCACTAATCCAGTCACATTGCTCCAGGCTCAGTAGAGACTCAGTCTATTTGGAGGATTTTATAATTCAGGGACCTACTAGGGCATGTTTGTAAGGCCAAATAATTAATGACAAAGATAGTTAATCTAAAAGGAAGAGAGAATGGCATCTCACTTCTCAGATAAATGTGTTTTTGAATCCAGCTTTCTGATCTACTCAATGTCTACGTGACCAGTTGGACAATTGTCCAGAATCCCCAGGCAGGGGACAGATGCACACCGGTATATCTGCCATTCTATTGTTCAGAGTGTTTATGATACATGGGGTTCCTGTGGGTCAGTTAGTAGGCAGCTGACTGTGGGCTGCTTAATTTTCTCCAGATGGTGCTTGCAGAGAGATGGAAACAGAGGGGCTGTGGTGACTACTGCAGGTGGGGAGTTGTGGTTCCAGAATATTTCCCCTGATTAAAAAGGAAACTATGAAGTTGGCAACCCCAACTTGTGAATGTACTGGAAAACCACAAGGATACCCCACAAGGGAAATACTTGTTAGTCAGGAGGAATTTCAGATCAGTCCGTCTGGACCAAGAGAAGGCTACAACAGCACCATGTAAGTCAGTGATGTCAGAACTTTCCCATGTCGTTACCGTCTCCTCTGCTCCAACATGGCCCAAGGAATGAAGATCCAGAGAGGGAGAGAGAAGGAACCTTGAAAAAATGGACACATCTGCACTTCCTGGTAGGTCCACTGGGCCTCAGCAGGGGAGAGGGAGACATTGAATAGGCTGAATATGAGATGGAGCTGACACTTGACTGACCTGAACTTGTGAAACCCAGAGTGATAGAATGTATGGAATGGCTGCAAGGTGATGCAGGAAATGAGGATCAGTAGAGTGTGGGTGACGACAGCCACTGCAGGAGGATGAGCCAGTTCACCTTTGTATCTGCTATGGTCTCAGGCTTTGTGTCCCCTAGAAATTTCATATGATGAAATCCTGAGTCCCATGGTTATGGTAACCCTAGGTGCAGTCTTTGTGAGGTGATGGAGTTGTAAGGATGGAGCCTCTTCAATGAAATGAGTGATTTTATATATAAGAGACACTCAGACCCCCTGAACCCTCCCCCGTGTGAGGATACAGTAGGAAGTGTGTGACCAGAAAGGACCCTGAATGACCCCGCTGTGGAAATCCATTACATTGTTTTTAAGCCTGTGATGTTTTGTTATAACATCCCAGAAGGACTAAGACAGCATCCTAACAATCTTTACACAGTTCAGTAAACCTCATGCTATTTACACAAAGTGCAAAGCACTTATCTTGTCTGGTGTAACACTGTGATAGTTGGCTGAAAGTCGTGGCTGGGTTTCATAAAGAATCCTGAGATTCAGCCTTCTTGGTAGCATGACCAGAACCATGAACAATTGTCTAATTCTTTGATTCTAATAACTTGACCCAGAATAATTGGCTGTGATTCTTACATAATCTCTTAATGGTCTTCTTTGTAATGACAGCTTCTGCTATTTGTGACTAATTTTAATAGGCGCTTCGTTCTCTCAATTGTAGGGTTGGATTTTCTTTTGATTTACTCTTAAATGAAGATAAGAAATGTTACCAAATTGCCCTCTTAGATTTTCACATCTCTAAAGCGTCTGTGTTTATTTTTTTAAGAGGAGACCCATTACAAAGCATGCATTAAAAAGCTGTAAATTTCAGGTAGCCCGCTGTGGGATACATCATTTTGACTATCTCAGAGCTGGATGAGATGGATGTGGATTTAGCACGTTTTGTGGGTTCGGCACGTCAGGATCTTGATGTACATGTCAACTTTACGTGAATCCCTGCGCAGGCAGTAGAACAGGTTATAAAATTCCGAATGACGCCTATCTTCATCGCTGGACATCAGGGATGGGAGTCCTGTCCAGCTACTGCGAGCCTTGATCATCGTATTCAAGACTGGAACAATAATCTGAATACCCAAATGATAATGACTTCTTATGCATTTTATTAATATTTGCTTATCTTTTTTTCTTCTAATTATCAAATAAAGATTTGGGGAAGACATATGACTATAAAACTCTCTAGATATGGATTTTGGAGCCAGCCTATGAGAAAACTATTAAAAATCTAAAAAGTATAAATGGAACTCAAGATCAGTTTTAATTTTCTCTTTTCTTCCTTCCCTCTTGCATCCGTTTTTTGAGGACAACAGAGAAAGAAGACAAGTGGAACTTCAATAGCAGATATCTTGGGATACTTTGAAGAAAAATGCTGATCTTGGAAAGTCTGTTCTCTAGTACTATTACTCTTGAAAACATTTCAACCACCAGTGCCCAGGAAGAGGCAAGCTTTTGGTGGAATTATGTGCAATGCAGGGAAGGCTGCACATGTCAAAAATTGCAGTGAAATTCTGACTCCTTTACAGTAGAATCTATCACTATGAATGTCTAGGCTCCTGCTTTATGTAGTAGCAGTCTAGCATATAGTAGTGATGAATCTTTTTCTTACAAAATCAGGTATTTCTAAACTCCTTACTCATTACAGAGGTCACCTCTTTCATTCATGAACAAAGCAAAAAAGCCCTCTGCAGGATGCTCACCTTGCTGAATTGACGCTCTATGAATGCTTGAAGTTTCTCTGACATGTTCTCAAACCTTGTGGCGCTTGATAGGAAGGCGCTTGACAGTTCTTTCATATGCTGCAGCTCCGTGACTAGATGATGCAGAGGATTATTCCAGGAGTACAGCAACACGAGTGTCCACTTACTAAGGTCTTCAATCTAAGCAATCAGAAGAAATAGTCTCATTAAAAAAACATAATTCAGTGGTTTTGGTAACATGTGATCTTTGCTCAGAGCAGCTGACCTAAAAAACTTTTGGTTATTTCTATGTGCATGAGGAGATTTTATAAGGTAGTAAAAGTTGCAAAAGTATAAAATGTAAGCTATTATTTAACATTTCACTGAATTTTTAAAAATCTAGGTTATTTTAGGAACTGATTCTTCTGATGTGTTCTAATTTATAACATAAAGAATTTTCTTTTTTCCTCTGAAATTCTACCACCACTCAGTGAGTTCTTTTATGTTTGTATATTTGCCTGAGAAAATCTAAGTATTTACGCAAGTGAGTATGTGCTGCAGTGCCTGACCCAGGAGAGAGGGATTCCACCTGTGCCCACATCATTGTCACCCAGTGATTCATTCATATTAATGAATCAGATGAGTCCTTCGTATTGATTTTTGATCAGTAATTGTTTTATGATATTACAACAAAGAGACAAGGAAGAAGACAAGACATTCCTAAACAGGCTTCTCTCCTCAGCTGATCCCACACCAGCCCCCTACTGATATCAGAGCAGTTGTTTTGTTGACAAGTGTCCGGGCAGAAAATGGCGCAGCGTTGTCTTTAGTAACAGCATCAGTGGGATTCACAGTGGAGGGTCCCCCCTAGTTCACTACTACTAGCAGAATTGAGCCTGAAAATCCCAGGGGCTGAAGATTTCTAGTTAATATGCTTGATTTCTTTACAGCCATGAACTGTTTTACTGGTAAAGAACAGAGAACTGAATAGGATTAAATATAGTCATGCACATAAAGTGCTGAGTAAAATGTAAGGCCATGTAGTAACTCTCAATAAATTTTAAATTTAAGCTTACTGAAAATCCCTCCTCTTCTCCCTCTTTGTCCTTTTTCCTTGTTCACCCTCATTATTAATGAGCTTAACAGGGGATAAGAATGCTGGTATCATTAAGAAGGTTGTAGAGAGAGAAGATAGAATTTTAAGGGGGGATGCATGTGGAAGTATTTTAAATAATGTTAGGAGGAAAGATAATGCAGGAAATCAGAAAGGAGAGATTATACAGTGAAAATTTGAAGTTGCCATACATGATTGAGGCTTGATATGTAAACTGTGTTGTCCTCAGAACACAGGCAATTGTTGTGGCCATGAGAAGCAAGGCAATGTTTATAGGCCATGTGGGGGAGACTTACAAATTAAGAATAAAAGGCGACGGAGGAGTCATTGAGAATGAAGAATGAAGGTGTCAGAGAAGTAGAAGCAGAATCAGGAGAGCCTTGAAAGACAGACGTGAAGGCTTGGGTGGTTCAGTATAGGACTCTCACGTAGGAGTTACTAGTAACAGGGAGTACTCAAAACTGGGGTGTGTTTCTCACATATTCATGAATTTTGCAACCTTATATTTTACACATGGAAGTTCCCATTCATTTTCTGTTTTCATACAGAATATTAGCTGCAATCCTGTGTCTAATGCATGGGTTGAACTAAAGTTGTTTACATTGACAATTTATAGATCTGTTATTTATCTTGCAACTACAGATCTTTAGTCATCCCTTGATTTTGCTCATGCTTCATCAGCTGCATAATATAGTTTCTCTTCAATCGCTTACGGTTCCTGCACCTTTTTCTGCATATAAAGTTAACATAACCTCTAATAGTCTGAAGTCTGGTACCCTACATACTGTCTAATTTGATCCAGTGAAAAATCCAGGTGAAAGACTCACGTTCGTCTGCTGGGCTTTATCTTCTTCTTCGGGAGCATGGAAGGAATTGGTGTGGCAGCTCTTGGTGACATTGATATAGTATAGTTTGCCCTGGGCATATTTTTCATCCTGAAAGTGATCAGGCAATTAGTTAGGGTTGTTGGGCATTGAGTAGATGAACCCATTACCAGAACACTAACATGTTTGATAGACGTGTATTTTTTTTAATGGGGGGGGGGCAATCACAAAATTTGAAAGTCATTCTTTTCCTACTTTTCTATACATTGTCTCTATAAAAATGATTTTACATATAACTTTTCTAAGTTTAACCTTTTCCCTTCTCTGTTTTTTTATTATTATCATTATTTTTACTATTTGAACCAAATATAGCACATATGTACCAATATTTGGTGCTTCCCAGGGGACACTAATGGTAAAGAACATTCCTGCCAATGCAGGAGATATAACAAGACTCAGGTTTGATCCCTAGGTGAGGAGCATCCCTTGCAAGAGTGTACATCAGCATACTACAGTATTCTTGCCTGGCCAATCCTATGGACAGAGGAGCCTGTTCGGCTACAGTCAGTAGGGTTGCCAAGAGTTGGAGACAACGAAAGTGACTTAGAGTGCATGCATGCACCTATATTTAACAATTTATTCTTTTGTTTACTTGGAAGAGTTGGAAAAAAAATGGACAGTCAAAATGGAGGATGAAAGAAAACCTAGTGAGTAAAAAGAACTATGTGAATTTAATAGAAACCTTAGCACCACCTTTATTAGCTGTCTGCTCTACTGTGTGCTCCTTGATTGACCTAAAAGAATTAACATGCAACTTTCAAATACCTTCCTTAGAAAGAGAATAATTGTTTCCAATTGTAAACACCCCTTCTATTGTAGCTGGAAACCTATTCACTGCAAATCTTAAAACAATAATTTGTAGCATTAAAAAAACTACAAAGTATTCGTTTCTGTGACCGGGATTCAGCTTTGTTTAACATGTTCCAACCACCCAGTTCACTGCAGAGCAGTTCTCATTATTGGCTATTTACTCTGAGGCTGGAGAAGAAAGCCCAGACACTGAAGGACCAGAAAATCAACATGCTTCCTTTCCCCAGTCCCACCTAAAAGTGCTTTGTGTCAGGTAGTATTGTAGGCTGAATCTGTGTTCTTCATGTGTTAGAGCCCTGACTGCCAAAGTGCTGTGTTTTCAAAAGCGTTCCGGCTTTTGGGGATCCCATGGTCTATAGTCCACCAGACTCTTCTGTCCATGGGATTTCTCAGGCAAGAATACTGGAGTGCTTGCCGTTCCAGTCTCCAGGGAATCTTCCAGACCCAGGGATAGAACCCAAGTCTCTCACACTGCAGACAGATTCTTTACCATCTGAGCCACCAGCGAAGCCCATTAAGGTCAAATGAGCTCTTAAGGTGGAACACTGATCCAATAGGTTTAGCGTCTTCATGATGTGAAACACCAGAGAATTCACTCTGTGTCTCTGTGTCTTTTCCTCTTTCTCTCTTCCCCACGCCCCAGGCTTTGTGAGGAGTCACAGAGAAGCCAGCCTGGGAAGAAACAGTTCTTACCAGAACCTCACCTTGCTGGCACCCTGATCTGGAACTTCTAGCCCCCAGAACTGTGAGGAAAGAAATTTCTGTTGTTTATTCCACTGAGTCTATTGTATTATTTTATGGCATTCCTAGCTGACAAGTACCAAATCATTTATTTTGGAAATTAAAAAAGAAAATGAATGAAAGGAAATTGAAAAAGTTATTGCACTTCTTAGTATTTGAGATTTCACAAAACTGATCCTTTCTTTGATTTCAACATCTTATGAACTGACGACTTCTTTGACCGAGAGAGGGTGTTATTGCAGCCTTCTTGTTTAAAGGATAGTATAGCCCCGTCACTTAGGGGAAGTTTCCTTCTGGGAGCCTGGCGGGATACAGTCCACGGGGTCACAAGAGTAGGACACGATTAAGCAACTAAACCACCACCACCAGAGTACTTACAAACTCATTGAAAATTATTGTGGAAAGGTTATAGAAGTCATGGGAGAGGCTGGCGGCATTCATAAACCTGTCTTTAAAGGATTTCCGTAAGGAGACAAAAACGTCAGGACTGCAGGACGGGCATGAGTTGCCTTGGCACAGGAGCAGATTAGACATGAGCAGCAGCAGCAGCAGGCAGGACCCTGTTTAAATAAAAACATGAGCCATTCTGAGATGATCAAGTCACCTGAGGTCATCAAATCCATCCTGTGGAGGGAAGCCTTTTCTTTCCCTGTTGCTCTGATCAGGAGTTCTTGCTGTAGAAGCTGGGGTGGGGAAGAAGGAGCACCTTCTGTGTAAATTTAGATGGATGATGATATTTGTACAGACAGAGAGTTGGAGAAGTAGGTTACTCCCCGTATTTTTGAATTGTTCCCAGAAGTACTTCTGTGCTCTGCAAACATTTGGAACTTAATTCTGAGCCAGTGTTTAGGCCATTCTTTTAAGACAGTTTAATGTTGGGACTCTGCAGACTCTGAGCAGCGAGGCCCTCTAGGAGTATGCAATGTTTTTACTCTACATTGACTAATGCTTGAATTTTAGACACTGAAATGACAAGAAAAGTCCAGTCGATCTGTGTGGTTTACCATCACACTGGGGTAAGAGTAAACACGTGACTGACTGATCACCACTATTGAGTACAGAGAGAATACTAAGAGAAAAAGGATACTGTACCTTGGATCTGCTCACTCACCTTAGTAACCCCATGCATGTCTTTGATACTTTCCCAAAAGCTTTAAAACATCTTAAAATTTGTGTTTCACGGGAACCCTGTGAGATAGCCTTAATCTCACTATAATCATCAAGTAATGTTAATGAAAATGCAATGAGTTGGAGAGGGCAAGTAATTTTCCCCAGGTCCCATTATTAGCAGATGCAGGTGACTGGGCACCAGTACACTCATCTGTTCACTTCCTGATGTTCCATCACACATGCCTGTGCCCCTCGGTCTGTATGTGTGTAACCAGGACTACATCAGGAGCTATGATGACTCTGCTTAAAGAGAAAAATATTTTGTCTTTGACTGCAAAACAGCAGTGACCCTAGAACACTGGTTTTATCCATTTGTTCTGCTCTGTCTATAAAACACTCACTGTTACAGTCTTTGACAATTATCAGTGTGGGGGCCTGGTTCTCCTGGCTAGCCTTTCTTCTAGGTACCTTGACAGCTCTTCTACTTTTATGCATCTTTAATCCTCTCATTACGTTTGTTTCTTTGAGAAAATAGCAAATAAATCTCCAAATGATAATACAAGAATATTACCTGGTCAGCACCCAAGACAACGTCATTGGCTCTGCAAACAAGACCTGCCCTTTCCTGACTTTGACTTTTTAGAGACAAAATTTACCTGTCTGGTCAGGAGTACATCCTGACAACCCATGGGGCTTAGTTTTTGAACCATCTCCAAACATCTCCTCTTTGACAGTAGAACTAGACCTTCATGCTTCCATGATGTAGTGTAATATTTCAGAAATTATTCCTGGCCCTACCTTTGGCCTACAGAAACATAAATCACAGACTCTTACAAGCGTGATTTTAATATTACTTTTCCTGTGCATCCTTTGTAAGTAAGAAGAATTTAAGACTGAAGTGAGCAAGAAATGAGTTTGGACAAGAGAACTGATAAAATAGAGATTTTATCCTCCTGAATGAGATCTGAACATGGTTGTTTTTCCAATTTACCAGAAGAGTGATAATTTAATTAAGGATAAGATATCAGCATTTACTAGGTTTTCTCTGCTCTTAGTTTAAAGGGGCATGGTATCTAAGAACAAAATGGTTATTTAAAATTAGGTGATGAAAATAAAAGAAGTGGTCCTCAAAAAAGAGACACATAAGTTGGAGAAATTTGTGACTATCTCTCTCATTAACTAAAGAGCTTATTGTGACAGGCAAGGAGGATAATAGCTTATATAACAGAAATGTATTTGTGTGCATATATTTATGTGCATGTATACATGTGCTATGCATAAATATATGCTTAATTCCTTCATGAAACTTTGGACCTTATAAAATTCAATTTTATAAGAGGTGGTAAATATAGCAGAATTCCCTAATTCCTAATGTAATTGATCATCTATTGGTAGATGACTAACTATATGATTTTTTTTTCTGTTAACTTTTTTTTAATATTTTATCTCAAATACTTATTTTTTAATTTATATTTATTTATTTAATTGGAGGCTAATTACTCTACAATATTGTATTGTTTCTGCCACACATCAACATGAATCCGCTACGGGCGAACACGTGTTTCCCATCCTGTACCCCCCTCCCAACTTCCTCCCTGTACCATCCCTCTGGGTCATCCCAGTGCACTAGCCCCAAGGATCCTGTATTGAACCTGGACTGGCGATTCGTTTCCTATATGATATTCTACATGTTTCCATGACATACCTCCAATTGTTATTCGTGTGTTTGCTTGGTAGCACATATATTAAAAAATTGGAATAATACTGAGAAGATTAGCATGACCTCTGCCCAAGGATGACACACAAATTTGTGAAGGCTTCCATATTTTTCTGAAACAGCTTTGAGGGGTGGGATGAGAAGGAAGGTGGCAAGGAGGTTCAAGAGCGGGGGACATAGGTATCCCTATGGCTGATTCATGCTGATGTTTGGCGGAAACCAGTACAGTATTGTAAAGCAATTCCCCTTCACTTAAACATCAAGAAATTCAATTATAAAAACTGTTATTGGATTTCATATAACAGGTTCAGATATCCATTGTATGACTAAAGAGGATCTGACTGGAAACTGATGATGTCAATTATCATTGATTAGTGATTCATTAACTTTATAGTTGAATGAGAAAAGTAAACTAACAACACTATTGTCTGTGATTCAGTGTCATAGCAAGCCCTAATCCTTGTCTGCATTTGCTTTTAGGTGGTGTGGTGCCCAAACTTTGAAACTGAGGCTGTTCCCAGAAGCGCACAGTCGTGAGTCCTGCCCAGGGATTTTGTTCCTGATGCTGGAGGCTTCTGTTCGCTGGTCACTAAGACCGAAATTTTCTCTGCTGAGAATTCTCTGGGTCTATCATGTGCACAAGTCTTTATATTTTGGTTTTCTAATTTGATTCTCTTATTCTTTTGATCAGACTACCAAGTCCCTTGATGATTTATTTTTCAGACCCTTTTGTGCTTTGATCTTTCTGATGCTCATTAGTGTATTTGCTTCCATGTCTACCTCTCTGAGTAGTTTTCAGCATCTACATAAACCCTACCCTATTATCTTACTGTCTGGATTTTGGTGTTTAGCATCAGCATATTTTTATGAACTTCATTTTCCTTCTGGTGTGGTTTCTGGTACACAGTTTAAGCTGGTTGGCTCACATCTTGCTTGTTCGTGTTGTCTCCAAACAATTAGAGAACTCTGCTTTCTTTCTAGGCAATACTGCCGCCTGTTTTGATACCGTTGCTAATTTTCTGTGATTTGCCTTCCTGCCTCATAAGCTTTGTCTTTCTCAATCTACTGTACCCTGAGTACTATGTACTCTATGTTGTTATTAGTATTTTAAATCAATATCCACTAGTATAGCAGAGAATTAAAGGGAATAAAATTGCAATAGTATTAGTAATAATACATTCCCCAAAAATATAATCCAGTAATGCTCACAGTTTTAAATGACTTTCTATGCATGTATTACTGAGTTCCCCTACTCATTTTTCCATATTAGGTGTTTCAATTTTGAAATAGAATGCAGAAAACAATGGAGTGGAAAATTCTGAAAATCACCTTGGATTTTAGATGCCTTAAGATAAAGTATGTAATTATTAGTTCTTTATAGTTAATAAGGCTATTCTGAGCACATATAGCTCAGTGTTCAGTGATTGCTATTGGGTAAAGGATGTATACTGTGAACTGCATCACCAAACAGGTGATTGGAGATGAAGAAAGCAATGCCAGGAAGACACAGGCTTTTGTTCTGGAAGGAAAAATTTACAGGGTCTGTCATCTACAGTCTACTCTTCAGAGTTTTCAAAACACTTACTCTCCCTTTGCTCATTTAATAATTTGGGTTGTTTGATTTCTTTTCATACTGAGTTGCATAAGTCTCTTATATATACTTGGATACAAAGCCCTTACCAAATATGTGATTTGCAAATATTTCTTTTTCATTGCATAGGTTGTCATTTCATTTTATTGATGGCTTCTTTTACTATGCAGGAGGTTTTGAGTTTGATGTGCTCTCACTAGTTTATTTTTGCAGTTCTTGCCTTTGCTTTTGATGACTGAGTTGTTTGAGCTGCTTGTAGTTTGGAAAGCAATCCTTTATCAGTTATTTTATTTGCTATTATCTTCTTCCATTCTTACCAAAAGACACAGACTGGCTGAATGGACACAAAAACAAGACCCATATATATGCTGTCTACAAGAGACCCACTTCAGTCCTAGAGACACATACAGACTGAAAGTGAGTGGATGGAAAAAGATATTCCATGCAAATGGAAATCAAAAGAAAGCCGGATTGGCAATTATCGTATCAGAAAAAATAAACCTTAATATCAAAACTATTACAAGAGATAAAGAAGGACCCTACCAAATGATAAAGGGATCAGTCCAAGAAGAAGACATAACAATTTTAACTATTTATGTACCCTACTTTCTTCTCAAGTTCACATGGAACATTCTCCTCATCTTAGGTCACAAATCAAACCTCAGTAAATTTAAGGAAATTGAAATTATATCAAGAATTTTCTCTGACCACAACACTATGATACTGCTATTGCTATTGCTGCTAAGTCACTTCAGTTGTGTCCGACTCTGTGCGAGCCCATAGACAGCAGCCCACTAGGCTCCTCTGTCCCTAGGATTCTCCAGGCGAGAACACTGGAGTGGGTTGCCATTTCCTTCTCCAATGCATGAAAGTGAAAAGTGAAAGTGAAGTCACTCAGTCGTGTCCGACTCCTAGCGACCCCATGGACTTCAGCCTACCAGGCTCCTACATCCAGGGGATTTTCCAGGTAAGAGTACTATCATACTAGATATTGATTATAGGAAAAAAGAAAAAAACTTTAAGGAACATAAACCCATGGTGATTAAACAACACATTTCTAAATAGTGAACAGTTTACTGAAGAAATAAGGGAAATCAAAACATTCCTAGAAACAAAGAACAATGAAAACATGATGATCAAAAACCTAGAGGATGGACCAAAGCAGTTCTAAGAGGGAAGTTTATAGTAATACAAATCCTGCCTCAAGAAACACATTGAATAGGTGACCTAACTTTACATATCTTTAACTCTTTAAAAATTTCTCTTATCAATGTCTTAATGGTTTTGCGTAAAATCTTTCAACACCTTGCTTAAGTTTATTTCCAAGTGTTTTATCTTTTTGTGATGCAATAGTAAATGGAATTGTTTTCTTCATTCTACTTTCTGATAGTTTGCTGTTGATACATAGGTAGACAACTGAATTTCATATATTGGAATATAGTAAACATAATGTATGCTACATCTTTAAAGAATAGACATTTTCCCACAAATAAGACGTATAGATGATCAAAAGATATATGACAAGATGCTCAGCATCACTAATAATCAAAGGAAATGCAGATCAAAAGCACGAGATATCACCTCATACCTGTTTGAAAGGTTAGTACCAAAAATGTAAGAAAGGACAAATGTTATTGAGGATGAGGAGAAAAAGGAGTGCTTATGCACTGTTGGTAGGGATGTATACCAGTGCACCTCCATTGGAATCATAGTGTGGAGGTTCTTCGAGAAATTTAAAAGAGAACGTTTATGTGATCCATTATCCCACTTCTGGATATATAGTCAAAGGAAATGAAGTCATTGTCTCAGAGAGAGATCTGTATTCCCATGTTCATAGCAGCATTATTCACAGTAGCCTTGGTATAGGCACAACCTGAGTAACTTTCAACAGATGAATGGACTAAAGCAATGTGATGTGACATATATAGGTAAATACTATTTAGCCATTAGAGAAAGAAATCCTTCCATCTGTGGCGACATGGATGAAACTGGAGGGCATTACACTAAGTGAACTAAGTCAGAAAGAGAAATACAATATGATCTCAACTATAAGGAGTTTCAAAAATAAATAAATAAATAAAAGGGAACTCAGAGTAGAAAAATGATTGCCAAAGACAGGAGGATAGGACAAATAGGGAGAGATTTTTAAAGGTTACATATTTTCATGTATAAGACATTAATAAGGTGAAGATCTAAGGTTGAGCTTCATGATCTAATCATGAGATTGAACAATCTATGGGAGTCGAGGATGTACAGGGAAGCCTGGCGTGCTGCAGTCCCTGGGGTCACAAAGAGTGGGACATGACTCTTTGACTGAACTGAAGAGAGTGGAACTTACCTGTGTTCTCCTCAAAAAGCAAAAGTTAAATACGTGTGCTGACGGCAATGTTACTTAATAGAAAGGGAAACTCATTTCTAATCCATGCACAAATGGGGGTGGACAAGATGATGGAGGGGTAGGTGGAAGTGGGGTACACCTCTCTCCACCGATGCATCAGAACGTCTAAAGACGCAGCAGTTCTCACAGAAGACCAGGTGAATCCTGGCAGGACTCCCTGACTACTGAGAAGGAACATCCGGATCCACACAGAACTTGGTAGGACAAAGGAAAGAAGGGACAAGGAGGAAGGAGAAAGAAGGAGGAGAGCAAGTGGGACCAGCCTGCACCTGGGGATGAGGGAGCTAAAGCGCAGGGGAGAGATCCCCACATCCATGGCCGTCCACTGGGAAGGGGGAGGCATTTGAAGCTGTTGGGAAGTGAACTCACTAAACTGTGACAGTCTGAACAGGGTGAGACCACATAGACAAGCCATGCTGCAGCCTTTCATACCTCGGAGAGGGTTGTAAGCCCACTGGTGTCCACGGAAGCTGGGAGCTGGAGCCATGGGGATTGTGGAATGATCCCAGGGTGAGGACTCCTGTTGACCGTGGGGAGTCAGCCTTATGGGATGGGATGGAGGAAATCTGCTGCATGGAATGCTTCTTAAGGAAAGCCATGAGGCCATAAAAGTAGGGTTCTACTGCCTGTGGAGTAGAGCTATCTCTTTCTCCATGCTGGTACCTGTAGGTTGAGCAATAAAGAAAGACTTCAATGAGGGTGGTCCTTGAGTGCCTGATGCACTAAGCAATGGAGAATTTTGAATGTCTATATACCCGACCCTACCCTATTCTCTGGAGAAGGCAATGGCAACCCACTTCAGTACTCTTGCCTGGAAAATCCCATGGGCGGAGGAGTCTGGTAGGCTGCAGTCCATGAGGTCCCTGAGGGTCTGACACGACAGAACGACTTCACTTTCACTTTTCACTTTCATGCATTGGAGAAGAAAATGGCAACCCACTGCAGTGTTCTTGCCTGGGGAATCCCATGGACAGGGTAGCCTGGTGGGCTGCCACCTTTGGGGTCATACAGAGTCAGACACAACTGAAGCGACTTAGCAGCAGCAGCAGCAGTCCCTGTGTTGGTATTAATATTTATAAAAATTATTAATGGATGCAGTAGAGAACCAAAAGAACTATAGTTACAACAGTAGTAATAAATTACCCCCAAATTATAATCCATTAATGCTCCCATTTATTTA
>NW_011494792.1:1236663-1247500 GCF_000754665.1 Bison bison bison | reverse complement strand
TTGTCCCAGTGCACTAGCCCCAAGCATCCAGTATCGTGCATCGAACCTGGACTGGCAACTCGTTTCTTACATGATATTTTACATGTTTCAATGTCATTCTCCCAAATCTTCCCACCCTCCCCCTCTCCCACAGAGTCCATAAGACTGTTCTATACATCAGTGTCTCTTTTGCTGTCTCATACACAGGGTTATTGTTACCATCTTTCTAAATTCCATATATATGCGTTAGTATACTGTATTTATGTTTTTCCTTCTGGCTTACTTCACTCTGTATAATAGGCTCCAGTTTCATCCACCTCATTAGAACTGATTCAAATGTATTCTTTTTAATGGCTGAGTAATACTCCATTGTGTATATGTACCACAGCTTTCTTATCCATTCATCTGCTGATGGACAACTAGGTTGCTTCCATGTCCTGGCTATTATAAACAGTGCTGCGATGAACATTGGGGTACACGTGTCTCTTTCCCTTCTGGTTTCCTCAGTGTGTATGCCCAGCAGTGGGATTGCTAGATCATAAGGCAGTTTTATTTCCAGTTTTTTAAGGAATCTCCACACTGTTCTCCATAGTGGCTGTACTAGTTTGCATTCCCACCAACAGTGTAAGAGGGTTCCCTTTTCTCCACACCCTCTCCAGCATTTATTTTTTGTAGACTTTTGGATTGCAGCCATTCTGACTGGTGTGAAATGGTACCTCATAGTGGTTTTGATTTGCATTTCTCTGATAATGAGTGATGTTGAGCATCTTTTCATGTGTTTTTTATGCTCCCATTTAAAACTGATTTTATATCTATATATTATTGAGGTCTCTTAACTCATTTTCCTTACTAGGTGGCTTAATTTTGAAATGATATATAGAAAACAATGGAGTGGTAAACTCTGGAAATTACCTTCCTTTTGATATGCCTCATTAGTAAGGATGCAAATATTAGGATTTTTTTTTTCCCCAGTGGGGCTGTTCTTAGTACATATTATAGCTCACTGTGGGGTGATTGCTATTGACTGAAGAATGTACACATTGAACTGTAATTGTCAAACAAGTGAGTGGAGATGAAGAAAGTCATGTCAGGAAGGCATAGGCTTTTATTGTTCTAGAAGGAAAACCTTGCTGTGTCTCTCATCTACAGTCTAATCTTCAGATTTATTGAAACTCTCACTTTCTTACATTCCATTAAAAATTTGGATTATTTGTGGGTTTTTTGCCCTTGAGTTGTATGTCTCATGTATTTTTGGATATTAAGCCCTTATCCAATATACGATTTGGAATATCTTCTGTGAATCTGTAAATTGCCATTGATTTTGTTGATGTTCCTTTCTTTGGAGTCTGATGTGGTTCCACTTGTTTGTTTTGTCAGTCGTTGTCTTTGCTTTTGGTTTGAAACCCAAAACCTCATTGCAAAGACTGATGGCAAGAAGATTACCTCAATATATTCTTCTATGGGTTTAATCACTTAAAGTCTAATGTTCAACTTTTTAATCCCTTTTTAGTTGATTTTTGTATGGTAAAAGACAGGGGCACAGTTCCATTTTTTCATAGGACTATCCAGTTTTCCCAGTGCCATTTTGTAAAGCTTGTCCTTCCCCACTGGATATTCTTGGCTCCTATTTCATAAGCTAACCGGCAATATATGGGTGTGTGTTTCTTTCCAGCTTCTGTGTTCCTCTCTGTTGATCTATGTGTCTGTTTTCATGCCAGAAGCAAAGCATTCTGTTTTGATTACTACAGCTTTCTAATATAATTTGAAATCAGCAACCATGGTCTCAAACTTTGTTCTTTTTTCTCAAGATCACTTTGACTCTTTGGTATTGTGTGATAATAAAGCATAATAGACCAAGAAGAGATGGGAAAAGTACACAGAAGAACTATACAAAAAAATAGCTTAATGACCCAGATAATCACAATGGTGTAGTATCTCACTCTGAGCCAGACATTCTAGAATGTGAAGTCAAGTGGGTCTTAAGAAGCACTGCTGCCATAAAGCTATTGGAGGTGATGGAATTCCAGCAAAGCTATTTAAAATCCTAAAAGGTGATGCTAATAAGGGCTCCATTCAATATGTCATAAAATTTGGAAAAGCCAGCAGTGGCCAAAGGACAGGAAGAGGTTAACCTTGTCCCAATCCCCAAAAAGGGCAGTATTAAAGACTGTTCAAGCCACTGAACAGGTGCAATCATCTCCAGTGCTAGTAAGGTTATGCTCAAAATCCTCCAGGCTAGGCTTCAGCATTATGCAAACCTAGAACTTCCAGATGCTCAACCTGGGTTTACAAAAGGCAGTCAAACCAGAGATCAAATTGGCAACATTTGCTGGAACACAGAGAAAGCAAGGCAGTTCCAGAAAAACATTTGCTTCATTGACCTCACCATACTGTGTGGATCACAACAAAGTGGAGACTTTTATGGAGATGGGCATACCAGACCAACCTTACCCGTCTTATGAGAAACCTGTATGCAGTTCAAAATGCAGGAGTTAGAAGCAGACAAGGACGATAAACTGGTTCAAAATTAGTGAAGGAATCCGTCAAGGCTGAATATTGCACCCTGCTGGTTTAACTTATATGCAGTGCATGTCATGTAAATTGCTGGACTGGATGAGTCCTAAAAGCTGGAATCAAGAATGCTGGGAGAAATATCAACAACCTCAGATATGTGAGTGTTACAACTCTAATGGCAGAAAGCAAAGAGGAACTAAAGAAACTCCAATGAGGGTGAAACAGGAGAATGAAAAAGCCGGCTTAAAACTCAATATCAAAAAAGCTAAGATCATCTCATCTGGTCCCATCAGTTCAGTTCAGTTCAGTTGAGTCACTCAGTTGTGTCCCAAACTTTGCCATCCCATGAATTGCAGCACACCAGGCCTCCCTGTCCATCACCAACTCCCGGAGTTCATTCAGACCCACGTCCATCGAGTCAGTGATGCCAGCCATCTCATCCTATGTCATCTCCTTCTCCTCCTGTCCCCAATCCCTCCCAGCACCAGGGTCTTCCCAATGAGTCAACTCTAGCATGAGGTGGCCAAAGTATTGGAGTTTCAGCTTTAGCATCATTCCTTCCAAAGAACACCCAGGACTGAACTCCTTTAGCATGGACTGGTTGGATCTCCTTGCAGTCCTAGGGGCTCTCAAGAATCTTCTCCAACACCACAGTTCAAAAGGATCAATTCTTCAGCACTCAGCTTTCTTTATAGTGCAGCTCTCACATCCACACATGACTGCTGAGAAAACCTTAGCATTGGCTAAACGCACCTTCACTGACAAAGTAATGTCTCTGCTTTTGAATATGCTGTCTACGTTGGTCATAACTTTCCTTCCAAGGAGTAAGTGTCTTTTAATTTCATGGCTGCAGTCACCATCTGCAATGATTTTGGAGCCCAAAAAAATAAAGTCAGCCACCGTTGCCAGTTTCCCCATCTATTTGCGATGAAGTGATGAGACCGGATGCCATGATCTTCGTTTTCTGAATGTTGAGCTTTAAGCAACTTTTTCATTCTCCTCTTTCACTTTCATCAAGAGGCTCTTTAGTTCTTCTTCACTTTCTGCCATAAGGATGGTGTCATCTGCATATATGTGGTTATCGATATTTCTCCTGACAATCTTTATTCAAGCTTATGCTTCATCCAGCCCAGCGATTCTCATGATGTACTCTGCATATAAGTTAAACAAGCCTGGTGACAATATACAGACTTGATGTACTCCTTTTCCTATTTGGAACCCGTCTGTGCTCCATGAGAAAAGAACCTAAATAAGAGTGTATATATGTATATGTATAACTAATTCACTGCTCAACAAAAACTGATATTTATAGCATTGCAAATCAATTATACTGCACTAAAAATAAAAAATGAATTAAAAATAAATCAAACATCTGGAATAAACCATAACCACATGTATAACAGCTTTTAGTGAGCTCTTGGAGTCCTAGCTGATTATGGAACCCCAAACTTGTAATTGCTATCTGAAGTGAATAAAGTCTTAAGGACTTTCCACACTGAAATTTGTATCTGTCAAAGGCCCTTTTCCTCATGTGCGTAGTCGTTATGTTTCCATGTTGATCAACAGGTACTTTGTCTAAGAACTCAGTCATTAACTCATATTTGAAATTGGAACATGTATAGGAGGAGCGGGGGATTGCTCAATGACTGATAACCAAGGAAGACCCTGGAAACACTCTTATATTGTTGTGAAATCCATCAAGGAGTTTGCCATCTCAGACACTCCACCTGGGGCTGCTGATCCTGATTCAGCTTCCTTAGTCCTTGGCTTCCTATCAGCACCACAGCGCATTCAGTATGGATGAGGCATTGGGTTACCTTAGACAAGTCAGTCTCCTCATTGGGTCCAAATGCTTGTGTTCTCCCAAAATTCATATGTTGAAAACCTAATCCCCAAAGTATGATTTTAGGAAGTGGGACCATTGGAAAATGATTAGGTCATGAGGCAGAGCCCACATGAAGGGGATTAGGGCTCTTGTGAAAGAGGCCTGAAATACTTGCTCATCCCTTCTATTTAGGGATATGTCCTGGAAGAGGCCCTCACTCACTCAACCATGCTGGCACCCTGATCTTGGACTTCTAGCCTCCAGAACTGTGATACATAACATGGTTTATAAACCACCCAGCCTCTGGCATTCTGTGAAGGCAGCCTGTGTGCACTAAAACACCGAACGTGATTAAATGGGAGGAAAAATACTGTCACTCTTGTTTTCCCTTCCAAGGTCATAAATGTGCAACAGGTAGCAGAGACATTCAATTCCTGAGGCCCACAGTGACGTATTCCATAGAACTGTACACTTCTTTCAAATTGTAGTTCTTTGACATGCTCACCTGAGAACATATTTTCTTAGAGGTAGTTAACATTTAAACCAATAGATTGTAGATTTTATGTGATCAGTTGAGTTTATTAGGAGCAAAGATAGAGGTTTCCCAAAATAAAATCAATTCAGCCTGAAGACGGCACCATTACTGGTACCTCAATCTCCAGCCTGTCAGCCTAAAGATGAAGCAACTGAACCCTAAGGCCTGTATCTGGGCTCTCATCAGAATCCTAACTTACCTGCTCTTTGACTTGGAAAACTTATCTTCAATTCTCTAGGGCTTGGTTTTCTCAACTGGAAAAGGAAAATTAGAGTAGAGAATCCTTTACATTTCCAAAGATTATGCAAGTCTCTGTATAAAACATGATTCCAAACTAAGGTTTTATTCTTTTTCCCAAAAAGAAAATTATCGATTGGTTGTGCAGCTTCTGTGTTTGGGTCTCATACGTCTCCTTATCTGCTCTATCCCACAGTGTATTTCTCTAGTGTAGCTTTCAGAAAATACCTTGATAGAAATAATTACTTGACTGTTATGGAATATTACTTTTATCTGTGATCTTACACTGAAAAGCAGGAGTTGTAGTTAAGCACACTAGTGAGAGAAACTGCTTCTAAATGTCAGGATGTCAATGTGAGAAGTTTGCAGTGCGTAGTTGCTCAGTCGTGTCCAACACTTTACGACCCCCTGGACTGACGACCCTTGGACTGCAGCCCACCAGGTTTCTCTGTCCATTGGGATTCTCTAGGGAAGAATACTGGAGTGGTTTGACATGCCCTCTTCCAGGGATCTTCCTGACCAGGGATGGAACCCAGATCTCCTGTATGCACGGGGACTCTCTTTCCTGTCTGAGCTGCCAGCTCCTAATAAAATAGGTCTTGAAGTATACAGAAGATGTGTGATTTGTCTGCTTTTGTTTCCTCCAACAGTGGGTTTTTTCCAGCTAATGTATCAGTCCAATTTCTATTTACCTGAATGCTATCTAGAATGCAAGTTCTCTCTAAAAGAAAAAAGTCCACACAAAAGGAACGTTTATCTGGAATAGCAGTTAAGATTTTGTCCAGTTGTCAGTTTGTCCAAAATACCAGAGGCTGGGTATTTGCTTTTAATTATAATATTTACCTCAGAAAGAACAAATGGCTGGCCAGTTTCTGCCATGCTTTATACTCAATAAATAGTAACTTCAGGGCAGTTGGCATAACCCTGTACACCCAATGGAACTGAATTAAAGGAGTGTGAATTGGTGTTGTTCAGATAATTAACTATAATATAGGTCAGAATGGGATAAGTGAGATAAAAATTGTGAGAATAAAATTAGGAAGACATAAGTAGGAAGATGGTACTTTCATCTGGGAAAAGTAGGTAACAATTCATCAATGAAGTGAATTTTTTTTTTACCTTCCAAGAGAGATTAGGTGCTTGTGTATAATGTAGGAACATTTGATTTGTAGGCTCTCCTTAAAGTATTTTTATCTGTCATCATCAGAGAGTACAGCTAAGAAACTGAACTCCTCTAGTGAAGTTGAGAATCCTATGGTAAGTAGTAGACTCAAGCGGCAGGTTCAGAGCACTGTCTCCAGTTCTTTTCTATTCAGCCTTTTTGTCCATGAGTGGATTATCACATTATCTTAGGACACGAACTGCGAGGGCTAGTGTATGTGGAATAACAGACTGCAAATCGAATGGTTTCTATCTAATAAGGTGATGATTAAAAACAAATGCATCCACAGTTTTGTGAAAGTAAAAGTCGCTCAGTCAAGTCCAAATCTTTGTGACCCCATGGACTATGTAGTCCATGGAATTCTCCAGGCCAGAAAACTGGAGTGGATAGCCTTTCCCTTCTCCAGGGAATCTTCGCATCCCAGGGATCAAACCCAGACCTCCCACACTGCAGGCAGATATTTCACCAGTGAGCCACAAGGGAAGTCCCCACAGTTCTAGTTCTGTAATTATGTCCAAATAATCTGGGTATGAGGGCTTGGGTGGGGAGAAAAGACCTCAGTGGTTGCAGTTCACTGTAAGCTGTGAGCGGAATCAAAAATTCATTGGAATTTTGCTCTGGACAAATAAAAGTGTTTCATTGAACGAACACCTAAGGAAGGCCTGCAGGATGCAAAGAATGGACAGCAGGGAAGAACACATGTGGACTTTGTGAATTAGTACCTAAATTTTAATAGAAAAACAGAAACAGATAAATTTCAAAGTTACATGTTGCACCACAATTGGGACACGTGTCGAGAGGGAAAAGCACACAATGCCATATGTGCACATAACAAGGAGCCCTGAGCTGTGTCAGAATCAGGAACGGCTGCTTTGGGGAAGTGGTCTTTACTGAGATCTGAAAGATGTCGGGGAAGTCATGAGGTAAAAGAGAGAAGGTTTCCAGGAAGGAATGGCATTGATAAAGAGTTAGCCATATGTGAGAATATAGAGTGAGAAGAACAGACATGCCAGGATTGAACCTTCAAGGAATTTAATATACTTGGTAAAACAGGCTAACTGGACAATGAATATGAGGTGGTATATGATCAGTTCTGTGAAAGAGATAACAATCAAGTTTTGCAGAGCATAGGAGATATTTCCATTTGTCGGGTAATTAATTCGGTAGAGAGTCACCTAAACCTACGAAATCTGGTTTCTATTTCTACTTTTGCATCAAGTTTTATAAGTTTAGATAAGTGACCTAATCATTCTTGGATTTCCTTATATGTCCTTAATATGAGAGGATTTTCTAGATAATGTCCAAGGTTTCTTCCTTTTCTAATTATCCAGTGAATCCCACCGGTTATTATCTGGAATAAAAAAAAAAAAACATTTTACATACCAAGAGTAATGGCTGAAATATCTATAATTTGATACAAAAAGTATTGAAATTCTTGTTTTTCTTTCTTTTTTAAGTTTCTTAAAATATGACTTCCAGATAAAATGGCAAGATATTTAAAGTATACATTATAATGTAAATAGGTATACATGATTAATGGATTCCCTGGTTGATTTAATTAACATATCTATTAATGTCACCTCACATATTTAATTTTCAAGATCTTTTTGGTGAGAACTTTTAAGTTTAATTCTCTTACATGTGTGCTAACTGACTTCAATCATGTCCAACTCTTTGTGACCCCTGGACTATATGCACTGCCAGGCTCCTCTGTCCATGGGGATTCTCCAGGAAAGAACACTAGAGTGGGTTGCCATGCCCTCCTCCAGGGGATCTTCCTGACCCAGGGATTCAACCCATGTCTCTTATGCATCCTGCACTGACAGAAGGGGTCTTTACCATGAACACCACCTGGGAAGCCCCACAAATGTCAGTAACACTTTACAAACCATAGTCACCATGTTACACATTAGATCCTCAGACCTTATGCATCATCTTACAGCTTAAAGTTTGTGCACTTTGACCAAATTCATTCTTAAATCGTTGATTTCTCAGCACTTATTTTTACATGACCTGTGACATGTTCTTGTATTTATGATTTTGGAGTCAGGAAAAAAATATCCCCCTCCTGTTGTAAGCAGTTTAGCATTAGATCTTTGAGGACCATCTTTATCTAGCAGATCCATAGCCACCTCTATCATTGTCAGAAATCAAGATGATTTACACAGGTAAGGAAAATAAAGAAAACTGGCTTCCCTGGTGGCTCAGATGGTAGAGAATCTGCCTGCAATGTGGGAGACCTGGGTTGGACCCCTGGGGCAGGGAAGATCCATGCAGAAGGGAATAGTTACCCACTCCAGCATTCTTGTCTGCAGAATCCTATGGACAGAGAAGCCTTGTAGGCTACAGTCCATGGGGATCACAAAAAGTCAGACATGCCTGAGCGACTAACACACAATGAACTTTAAGGATTTGGAAGCCATATCAGAGATAAGGATAGCTTAAAAGGAAAAGGAAAACTCTTTGAGACAGGTAAGAACATGGATTCACAAACACTTATAAGCCAACAGGGCAAAGGAAGAGAATGGATATTGCAGTCTCTAAAGAGTCTTGTACATAGCTGCTGCTAAAAGTGATGGCCTCTGACCAGATCTCTGGGCTTCAGTGGAGAAACTTGGCCACTTTCCAGCAAGAAAGGGGTCAGAGGAAAGAATCAATCCAAATCTCTTTCTCCACTGACTCACCAATCTCTTTTGTCCACCCCTGGCCAAACTCAAGTAGAAGTCAGATGCAAGGAGAGCTAAAGGGATAAAGTCTGGTCTTCTCAGCCTCCAAAGGTTCAAAACATAATAGAAAATGATCAACAGGGTTCCCGAGGGGCATATAAAGAATATCAAACACACCCACCATGTCTATATAGTAGCTATGTTTTCTTTATCTTATGATTCTAGTTGTAGTTAATTTTGCTAGACATTTAGGATGACTGGGTAGGATTAACTTTAATGGGAGAAGTCAGTTTCTGATTTGACCTAGACTTGAGTATTTGTCACTGTATTTCTGGTATCAAAATATTTTTACTGGGTCCCTAACTGACTGTATCCTTGATTCACTTAAACCCTTTGAAGAGATAGGTAAAGGGACCAGACTTAGGAAGGGACCAGAAACTATCAAGAGATGTTTTTATACATTGTTGAATTCATTTGGTTGATTTGTATGTGTGAGAGTGAAAAATTTAATTCCAAATTTGTGAGAGAGGTTAGTCTGAAATTTCCTTTTTGTACTGCCTTTGTCTCCTTTTGATATAGATTAATATTGGCCCCATCTCATTAGTTGGTAATGGTTTCCTACTCTTTCATTTTCTTGAAGAGATTATGTCAAATTGATCTTAAAATATTTATTAGAATTCTCTGGTTAAACTATCTTGGATTGATGATTTCTTTTTCAAAAGTTTTATGTCACAGTTTCAATCTCATTATAGTTTATAGGAGTATTCAGATGATGTATCTATTTTTGCTTCAAGTATTTTGAGATTATGTTGCTTGTCATATACACATTTAGGATTATTATGAATTCCTGCTGAATTGACTCTTTTTCACTTATGTAAAGTCCTTATATTCCTTTGTTTGTAGATATTTTCTTTTCTCTAAAGTCTACTTTATCTAATATTAATGTCTGTTTTTATCCTTTTATTTTCCAAATATCCATGTGATTATTGAGTTTCTTGGGCTTTCCTGGTGCCTCAGAGAGTAAGGAATCTGCTTGCCTTGAGAAGACCTGGATTCAATCAAATCCCTGAGTTGGGAAGATCTCCTGGAGGAGGACATGGGAATCTGTATTCTTGCCTGGAGAATTCCATGGACATAGAAACCTGATGGGCTACAGTCCATGGGGTCACAAAAAGTCAGGCACAGCTTAGCAACTAAGCCACCACCTGGTGTTCCTTCATATTTATTCCTTGGGAGGAACAGCCCTACTCAGGCTGCCTTCTGAGGCTAGGTTGGAGGTAGGAATGCTGGGCCTGGGTTGTCTTCTCTTAGGTGCTGCTGTGTTGCTCTTCCATTCTTCAGGCCCTAAACTAGTTCACCTTCTTCTTGCCCAATATAAAAGGTCTCCTTTAGTGGTCTCTTCTTTTTTCCAGAACAAATAGAGGAGTGGGCATAAAGGGGTAAAGGCGATCTTGTCTTGAATCACACTTGTCTTGAAACACATCTTGACCAGAAGCCCAAGGTGCGTTTTATAACCTAGGGTAGACATTTCATGGAGGGAAATTGAGGAGGAAAGGAATCCACATCAGGCTGAAGATGAAATTTCGTCATGGAGTCCCCTTCTTTAGAAGTCATCAGAAGCTGAAAAGTATATTTTCTAGGTTATATATATATTCAGCTCTGAGGGAGTACACTTTCTGTTTCAGCGAATTTTAAGTCTTCTGTACTTTTTCATTAATTTTCTTTACAAATAAATATATATAATTATATCCATATGACTTTTTTTTTATTCTTCTAGGCCATTTCAGTTCAGTTCAGTCTCTCAGTCATGTCCTACTCTTTGCAACCCCATGAACTGCAGCATGCCAGGCCTCCCTGTCCACCCCCAAGTCTTGGAGTCCACCCAAACCCATGTCCATTGATTCGGTTATGTCTTTAAC
>NW_011494792.1:1231851-1236522 GCF_000754665.1 Bison bison bison | reverse complement strand
ATCTTATCCTCTGTCATCCCCTTCTCCTCCTGCCCTCAATCTTTCCCAGCATCAGGGTCTTTTCAAATGACTCAGCTCTTCACATCAGGTGGCCAAAGTATTGAAGTTTCAGCTTCAACATCAGTCCTTCCAATGAATAAGATATTAACCATTTAATCTCTTGTTTACTGTGGGTTAGAGCCAATATATTCCCTTATAAGAAGTTATAAGTTATGACGTTGACTTATCTCTGATCCGCACACCAAGAAGCTTAGTGTTCATCCCAGGTGCAGAATACAGTGTTGTTTATGGGGACAAAATGGTACTGCAGAAAAACTTGGCATAAAGCTATAGGAAATAGTAAGAAATGGACTGAGAATAATAAGAGTAAGAAATCTAGCTAACACATTGATAGAGAAAAACTAATCTTTAGCAAAAGTTATGAAGATTTCAATAGATTACTTGGAAGATATGGAAAAAATGGGTAGTCAAAAATGGAGGATGAAACAAAAACTAGTGAGTAAAAAGAACAATGTGAATTTAATAGAAACCTTTAGCACCGCTTAAGGTGTTTGCTCTACTGTGTGCTCCTTGATTGACCTAAAAGAATTAACATACAACTTTCAAATACCTTCCTCAGAAAGAGAATAATTGTTTCCAATGGTAAACTCCCATTCTACTGTAGCTCTAAAGCTATATAATATTCTGGGAGGTGGGTCATAGAGGATCCTGCTGTGATGTATGTCGGAGAGTGTTTTGCTATGTTCTCCTCTAAGATTTTTATACTTTCTGGTCTTATGTTTAGATCTTTAATCCATTTTGAGTTTATTTTTGTATATGGTGCTAGAAAGTGTTCTAGTTTCATTCTTTTACAAGTGGTTGAACAGTTTTCCAGGCACCACTTGTTAAAGAGATTGTCTTTAATCCATTGTATATTCTTGCCTCCTTTGTCAAAGATAAGGTGTCCATAGGTGCATGGATTTATCTCTGGGCTTTCTATTTTGTTCCATTGATCTATATTTCTGTCTTTGTGCCAGTACCATACTGTCTTGATGACTGTGGCTTTGTAGTAGAGCCTGAAGTCAGGCAAGTTGATTCCTCCAGTTCCATTCTTCTTTCTCAAGATAGCTTTGGCTATTCGAGGTTTTTTGTATTTACATACAAATTGTGAAATTATTTGTTCTAGCTCTGTGAAGAATACCTTTGGTAGCTTGATAGGGATTGCATTGAATCTATAAATTGCTTTGGGTAGTATACTCATTTTCACTATATTGATTCTTCCAATCCATGAACATGGTACATTTCTCCATCTATTAGTGTCCTCTTTGATTTCTTTCACCAGTGTTTTATAGTTTTCTATATATAGGTCTTTAGTTTCTTTAGGTAGATATATTCCTAAGTATTTTATTCTTTCCGTTGCAATGGTGAATGGAATTGTTTCCTTAATTTCTCTTTCTGTTTTCTCATTCTTAGTGTATAGGAATGCAAGGGATTTCTGTGTGTTGATTTTATATCCTGCAACTTTACTATAGTCATTGAGTAGTTCTAGTAATTTTCTGGTGGAGTCTTTAGGGTTTTCTATGTAGAGGATCATGTCATCTGCAAACAGTGAGAGTTTTACTTCTTCTTTTCCAATTTGGATTCCTTTTATTTCTTTTTCTGCTCTGATTGCTGTGGCCAAAACTTCCAAAACTACGTTGAATAGTAATGGTGAAAGTGGGCACCATTGTATTGTTCCTGACTTTAGGGGAAATGCTTTCAATTTTTCACCATTGAGGATAATGTTTGCTGTGGGTTTGTCATATATAGCTTTTATTATGTTGAGGTATGTTCCTTCTATTCCTGCTTTCTGGAGAGTTTTTATCATAAATGGATGCTAAATTTTGTCAAAGGCTTTCTCTGCATCAAGATCATACACCATGACCAAGTGGGCTTTATCCCAGGGATGCAAAGATTCTTCAATATCCACAAATCAATCAATGTAGTACACCACATTAACAAATAGAAAAATAAAAACCATATGATCTCCTTTAGAATGGACTGGTTGGATCTCCTTGCAAGGGACTCTCAAGAGTCTTCTCCAACACCACAGTTCAAAAGCATCAGTTCTTTGGCACTCAGCTTCCTTCACAGTCCAACTCTCACATCCATACATGACCACTGGAAAAACCGTAGCCTTGACTAGACAGAACTTTGTTGGCAAAGTAATGTCTCAGCTTTTGAATATGCTATCTAGGTTGGTCATAACTTTTCTTCCAAGGAGTAAGTGTCTTTTAATTTCATGGCTGCAGTCACCATCTGCAGTGACTTTGAAGCCCCAAAAAATAAAGTCTGACAGTTTCCACTGTTTCCCCATCTATTTCCCATGAAGTGAAGGGACCAGATGGCATGATCTTAGTTTTCTGAATGTTGAGCTTTAAGCCAACTTTTTCACTCTCCTCTTTCAATTTCATCAAGAGGCTTTTTAGTTCCTCTAGAAGTAGAATCAGGAGAGCCTTGAAAGGCAGACGAAATGGCTCGAGTGGTGCAGTATAGGACTTCCATGTAGGAGTCACTAGCAACAGGAAGTACTCAAAACTGGGTGTATTTCTTACATATTCATGAATTTTGCATCTTTTATTTTACACATGGCCATTCCCAGTTATTTCCTATTTTTGTACAGTGTAATAGCTGCAATACCGTGTCTAGTGCATTGGTTGAACTAAACTTGTCTGCATGGACGATTTATAGATCTGTTATTTATGTTGCTTCAAAGATCTTTAGTCATCTGTTGATTTTGCTCATGCTTCATCAATGGCATAATACAGTTTCTCTTCAATTGCTTATAGGCCTCCACCGTTTCCTGCATGTACAGTTACCATTACCTCTAATAATCTGAAGCCTGGTAAGCTACATACTGTCTCATTTGACCCGCTAAAAAAAAAAAAACCCAGGTAAAAGACTCATGTGCATGCATTGGATGTGTTCTTTATCTTCAGGGGTATGGAGGGAATTGGTGTGGCAGGTGTTGGAGGCATTGCTATGGTACGGTTTGCCCTGGGCATACTGTTCATCCTCAAAGTGATCAGACAATTAATTACAGTGGTTGGGCATTCAGTAGATGAACCCATTACCAGAACATTAACATGTTGATAGATGTATAATTTTTTATTGGGGGGACATCACAATATTGAAAGTCATTCCTTTCCTATTTTTTATATGCATTGTCTCTATAAAATTGATTTAACATTTAACTTAACTAAGTTTAACCTTTTCCCTTCTCTGTTATATTATTATAGGGTTTTTTTTTTATTCTTTAGTGTTTTAACCAAATATAGTACATATGTACCAACATTTGGTGCTTCCCAGGTGACGGTAGTGGTAAAGAACATTCCTGACAATGCAGGAGATGTAAGAAGACTCAGGTTTGATGCCTAGGTGAGGAGCATCCCTTGGAAGAGGGTACAGCAGCCTACTCCAGTATTCTTGCCTGGCCAATCCTATGGACAGAGGAGCCTATTGGGCTATAGTCAGTAGGGTTGCCAAGAGTTGGACACAACTGAAGTGGCTTAGAATGCATGCATGCATCTGTATTTAACCATTAAATCTCTTGTTACTGCGGGTTAGAGCCAATATATTCCCTTATAAGGAGTTATAAGTTACGACTCTGACTTATCTCTGATCCGCACACCAAAAAGCTTAGTGTTCATCCCAGGTGCAGAATACAATGTTGTTTATGGCGACAAAATGGTACTGCAGAAAAACATGGCATAAAGCTATAGGGAATACTAAGGAATAGACTAAGAAGAATAAGAGTAGAAAAATCTAGCTAACACATTGATAGAGAAAAACTAATCTTTAGTGAAAGTTATGAAGATTTCAAGAGATTACTTGGAAGACATGGAAAAAATGGGTAGTCAAAAATGGAGGATGAAACAAAAACTAGTGAGTAAAAAGAACAATGTGAATTTAATAGAAACCTTTAGCACCGCTTAAGGTGTTTGCTCTACTGTGTGCTCCTTGACTGACCTAAAAGAATTAACATACAATTTTCAAAGACCTTCCTCAGAAAGAGAATAATTGTTTCCAATGGTAAACTCCCATTCTACTGTAGCTCAAAACCTATTCACTGCAAATCTTAAAACAATAACTTGTAGCATGAAAAAACAATCAGTATTCATTTTGTGACCGAGATTCAGCTTTGTTTAACATGTTCCATCCACCCACCCAGTTCATTGAAGAGCAGTTCCCATTTATTGGCTATTTATTCTGAGCCTGGAGAAGAAAGCCCAGAGAGACACTGAAGGACCAGAAAATCAACATGCTTCCCTTTCCCCAGTTCAGTTCAGTTCAGTCACTCAGTCGTGTCTGACACGTTGCGACCCCATGAATCACAGCACTTTAGGTCTCCCTGTCCATTATCAACTCCCAGAGTTCACTCAAACTCATGTCCATCAGGTTGGAGATGCCATCCAGCCATCTCAACCTCTGTCGTCCCCTTCTCCTACTGCTCCCAATCCCTCCCAGCATAAGAGTCTTTTCCAATGAGTCAACTCTTCGCATGAGGTGGCCAAAGTACTGGAGTTTCAGCTTTAGCATACTTTCTTCCAAAGAACACCCAGGGATGATCTCATTTAGAATGGACTGGTTAGATCTCCTTGCAGTCCAAGGGACTCTCAAGGGTCTTCTCCAACACCACAGTTCAAAAGCATC
>NW_011494792.1:1231160-1231751 GCF_000754665.1 Bison bison bison | reverse complement strand
GGATGTGACTGGTGATAGAAGCAAGGTCCAATGCTGTAGAGAGCAATATTGCATAGGAACCTGGAATGTCAGGTCCATGAATCAAGGCAAATTGGAAGTGGTCAAACAGGAGATGGCAAGAGTGAACATCAACATTCTAGGAATCAGCAAACTCAAATGGACTGGAATGGGTGACTTTAACTCAGATGACCATTATATCTACTATTGTGGGCAGGAATCCCTCAGAAGAAATGGGTAGCCATCATGGTCAACAAAAGAGTTTGAAATGCAATACTTGGATGCAATCTCAAAAATGAAAGAATGATCTCTGTTCATTTCCAAGGCAAACATTCATTATCACAGTAATCCATGTCTATGCCCCAACCAGTAACACTGAAGAAGCTGAAGTTGAACAGTTCTATGAAGACCTACAAGACCTTTTAGAACTAACACCCAAAAAAAATGTCCTTTTCATTATAGGGGACTGGAATGCAAAAGTAGGATGTCAAGAAACACCTGAAGTAACAGGCAAATTTGGCCTTAGAATATGGAATGAAGCATGGCAAAGACTAATAGAGTTTTGCCAAGAAAATGCACTGGTCATAGCAAACA
>NW_011494792.1:1229596-1231060 GCF_000754665.1 Bison bison bison | reverse complement strand
CAGTTCAAAAGCATCAGTTCTTTGGCACTCAGCTTTCTTCACAGTCCAACTCTCACATCCATACATAACCACTGGAAACACCATAGCCTTGACTAGATGGACCTTTGTTGACAAAGTAATGTCTCTGCTTTTTAATATGCTGTGTATGTTGGTCACAACTTTTCTTCCAAGGAGTAACTGTCTTTAATTTCATGGCTGCAGTCACCATCTGCAGTGATTTTAGAGCCCAAAAAAATAAAGTCTGACACTGTTTCCACTGTTTTCCCATCTATTTCCCATGAAGTGATGAGATCAGATACCATGATCTTAGTTTTTGGAATGTTGAGCTTTAAACAACTTTTTCCACTCTCCTCTTTCACTTAGTGCTTTATGTTAGGTAGTATTATGGACTGAAAGTGTTTTCTTCAAATTTGAGTGTTAGGCCTTAACTGCCAAAGTACTGTGTTTTGGAAAGGGTTTGACTCTTTGGGACCCCATTGACTGCAGCCCACCAGACTCCCCTCTCCATGGGATTTCTCAGGCAAGAATACTGGAGTGGCTTGCCGTTCCCTTTTCCAGGGAATCTTCCAGACCCATGGATAGAACCCCGGTCTCTCACATTGTGGGCAAATTCTTTGCCATCTGAGCCACCAGCAAAGCCCATTAAGGTTAAATGAGCTCTTAGGGTGGAACACTGATTCAATAGGTTTAGTTTCTTCATGAAGCCAAACACCAGAGAATTTTCAGTGTCTCTGTGTCTTTTCCTCTATCTCTCTTCCCCACCCACCACCCTGTGTGAGGACAGTGGTAAATTTAATTTACCAAGTAAATTAAGTTCCTTGAAGGTTCAATCCTGGCATGTCTGTTCTTCTCACTCTATATTCTCACATATGGCTAAAGCTCTTTATAAATGCCTTCTTCTCCCTGGAACACCTTCTCTGTCTTACATGATTACCTCCTTGACATCTTTCAGATCTCAGTAAAAACCACGTGCTCCAAGCAGCGTTTCCTGACTCTGATACAGCTCAGGTCTCCTTGTTTTGTGGACATATAGCATTCTGTGCTTTGCTGGAGCAGACGTAAAGAGATTCCCCACGTCCAATGTAAGAGACTCCCAAGTAAGACGGTAGATGTCGCAAGAGGGCATCAGAGAGCAGACACACTGAAACCATACTCACAGAAAACTGGTCAATCTAATCACACTAAGACCACAGCCTTGTCTAACTCAGTGAAACTAAGCCATGCCCGTGGGGACACCCAAGATGGCGGGGTCACGGTGGAGAGGTCTGACAGAATGTGGTCCACTGGAGAAGGGAATGGCAAACCACTTCAGTATTCTTGCGTTGAGAACCCCATGAACAGTTTGAAAAGGCAAAATGATAGGATACTGAAAGAGGAACTCCCCAGGTCAGTAGGTGCCCAATATGCTACTGGAGATCAGTGGAGAAATAACTCCAGAAAGAATGAAGGGATGGAGCCAAAGCA
>NW_011494792.1:1211341-1229496 GCF_000754665.1 Bison bison bison | reverse complement strand
AGACTCTACACATGGACATCACCAGATGGTCAAAACCAAAATCAGACTGATTATATTCTTTGCAGCCAAAGATGGACAAGCTCTATACAGTCAACAAAAACAAGACCAGGAGCTGACTGTGGCTCAGATCATAAACTCCTTATTGCCAAATTCAGACTTAAATGGAAGAAAGTAGGGAAAACCACTAGACCATTCAGGTATGACCTAAATCAAATCCTTTATGATTATACAGTGGAAGTGAGAAATAGATTTAAGGGCCTAGATCTGATAGACAGAGTGCCTGATGAACTATGGACAGAGGTTCATGACATTGTACAGGAGACAGGGATCAAGAACATCCCCATGGAAAAGAAATGCAAAAAAGCAAAATGGCTGCCTGGGGAGGCCTTACAAATAGCTGTGAGAAGAAGAGAAGTGAAAAGCAAAGGAGAAAAGGAAAGATATAAGCATCTGAATGCAGAGATGCAAATAATAGCAAGAAGAGATAAGAAAGCCTTCTTCAGCGATCAATGCAAAGAAATAGAGGAATACAACAGAATGGGAAAGACTAGAGATCTCCCCAGGAAAATTAGAAATACCAAGGGAACATTTCATGCAAAGATGGGCTCGATAAAGGACAGAAATGATATGGACCTAACAGAAGCAGAAGATATTAAAAAGAGTAGCAAGAATACACAGAAAAACTGTACAGAAAAGATCTTCACAACCCAGATAATCACGATGGTGTGATCACTGACCTAGAGCCAGATATCTTGGAATGTGAAGTCAAGGGGGCCTTAGAAAGCATCACTACGAACAAAGCTAGTGGAGGTGATGGAATTCCAATTGAGCTATTTCAAATCCTGAAAGATGATGCTGTGAAAGTGCTGCCCTCAATATGCCAGCAAATTTGGAAAACTCAGCAGTGGCCACAGGACTGGAAAAGGTCAGTTTTCATTCCAATCCCAAAGAAAGGCAATGCCAAAGAATGCTCAAACTCTGCACAATTGCACTCATCTCACACTCTTAAAGTAATGCTCAAAATTCTCCAAGCCAGGCTTCAGCAATACGCGAACTGTGAACTTCCAGATGTTAAAGTTGGTTTTAGTAAAGACAGAGGAACCAGCGACCAAATTGCCAACATCCACTGGATCATGGAAAATGCAAGAGAGTTCCAGAAGAACATCTATTTCTGCTTTATTGACTATGCCAAAGCCTTTAACTATTTGGATCACAATAAACTGTGGAAAATTCTGAACGACCAGACCAGACCACCTCACCTGCCTCTTGAGAAATTTGTATGCAGGTCAGGAAGCAACAGTTTGAACTGGACATGGAACAACAGACTGGTTCCAAATAGGAAATGGAGTACATGAAGGCTGTATATTGTCACCCTGATTATTTAACTTAAATGCAGAGTACATCATGAGAAATGCTGGGCTGGAAGAAGCACAAGCTGGAATCAAGATTGCCGAGAGAAATATCAATAACGTCAGATATGCAGATGACACCACCCTTATGGCAGAAAGTGAAGAGGAACTAAAAAGCCTCTTGATGAAGGTGAGACAAGAGAGTGAAAAAGTGGGCTTAAAACTCAACATTCAGAAAACAAAGATCATAGCATCTGATCCCATCACTTCATGGGAAATAGATGGGTAAACAGTGAAAACAGTGTCAGACTTTACTTTTTTGGCCTCCAAAATCACGGCAAATGATGACTGCAGCCATGAAATTAAAAGACTCTTACTCCTTGGAAGGAAAGTTATGACCAACCTAGATAGCATGTTGAAAATCAGAGACATTACTTTGCTAACAAAGGTCCATCTAGTCAAGAGTATGGTTTTTCCAGTGGTCATGTATGGATGTGAGAGTTGGACTGTGAAGAAGGCTGAGCACAGAAGCATTGATGCTTTTGAACTGTGGTGTTGGAGAAGACTCTTGAGAGTCCCTTGGACTGCAAGGAGATCCAACCAGTCCATTCTGAAGGAGATCAGCCCTGGGATTTCTTTGGAAGGAATGATGCTAAAGCTGAAACTCCAGTACTTTGGCCACCTCATGCAAAGAGTTGACTCATTGGAAAAGGCTCTGCAGCTGGGAGGGATTGGGGGCAGGAGGAGAAGGGGACGACAGAGGATGAGATGGCTGGATCGCATCACTGACTTTATGAACGTGAGTCTGAGTGAACTCTGGGAGTTGGTGATGGAGAGGGTGGCCTGGCGTGCTGCAATTAATGGGGTGGGAAAGAGTCAGACACGACTGAGTGACTGAAGTGAACTGAACTGAACTGTGAAAGAGATAAGAATCAAGTTTTGTAGAACATAGGAGATATTTCCATTTGCTGTGTAATTTGGTAAAGATTCACTTAAACCTAGGAAACCTGGTTTCCATTGCTACTTTTGCATCAAGTTTTATAAGTTTAGATAAGTGACATAATCATTCTTGGATTTACTTATATGTCCTTAATATGGGAGGATTGCCTTGATAATGTCCAAGGTTTCTTACTTTTCTGAATATCCAAAGAATCCCATTGGTTATTATTTGGAATAAAAAAAAAAAAAAACCTTTACATACCAAGTGTAATGTCTGAAACACCTACATAATTATACAAAAAGCATGGAAATTCTTGCTATTTGTCTTTTTTCCAGTTTTTGAAAAATATAATTTCCAGATAAAATGGCAAGATATTTAAGGAATACATGACAATTTAAATAGGTATACATTATTAATGGATTCCTCATTGATTTAATTAACATATCTATTAATATCACCTCACATATTTAGGCAATGGCACCCCACTCCAGTACTCTTGCCTGGAAAATCCCATGGATGGAGGAGCCTGGAGGGCTGCAGTCCACGGGGTCGCTGAGGGTCAGACACGACTGAGCCTTTTCACTTTCGCTTTTCACTTTCATGCATTGGAGAAGGAAATGGCAACGCACTCCAGTGTTCTTGCCTGGAGAATCCGAGGGACAGGGAAGCCTGGTGGGCTGCCATCTATGGGGTCGCACAGAGTCGGACACGATTGAAGTGACTTAAAATAGCATAGCATAGCACATATTAACTTTCAAGATCTTTTTGGTGAGGACTTTTAAGTTTTAGTCTCTTACATGTGTTCTAAGTGACTTCAGTCATGTCCAACTCTTTGTGACCCCATGGACTATACAGCCTGCCAGGCTTCTCTGTCCATGGGGATTCTCCAGGGAAGAATGTTAAGGTGGGTTGCCATGCCCTCCTCCAGGGGATCTTCCTGACTTAGGGATTCAACTCTTTATTCTTTATGTAATGTCCTTGTATTCCTTTGTCTTTGGAAATTTTCTTTGCTCTAAAGTCTACTTTATCTAATATTAACATATGCTTTTATCCTTTTATTTTCCAAATATCCATGCCATTATTGAGTTTCTTGGGCTTTCCTGGTGGCTCAGACAGTAAGGAATCCACTTGCCTTGTAGAGACCTGGATTCAACCCCTGGATTGGGGAGATCCCCTGGAGGAGGGCATCAGAATCCATATTCTTGCCTGGAGAATTCCATGGACAGAGGAACCTGGTGGGCTACAGTCCATGGAGTCACACAGAGTCAGGCACAGCTTAGCAACTAAACCACCACCTGGTGTTCCTTCACATGTATTCCTTGGGAGGAACAGCCCTACTCAGGCTGCCTTCTCATGCTAGGTTGGAGGTCAGGAATGCTGGGACTGGGTTGTCCTCTCTTAGGTGCTGCTGTGTTGCTCTTCCATTCTTCAGGCCCTAATCTAGTTCACCTTCTTCTTGCCAAATAAAAAGCTCCCTTTAGTGGTCTCTTCTTATTTCCAGAATAAATAGATGAGTAGGCACAAAGAGATCAAGACCATCTTGTCTGAACCAGAAAGAAGCCCAAGGTGTGTTTTTTAACCTAGGGAAGAGATTTCATGGAAGGAAGTTGAGGAGGAAAGTGTAAAGAAGTCCACAGAAGTCTGGAGATGAAATTTGTGGAGTCCCTTTCTTCTTCTTCTTCTTTTTTTTAATTACTAAGAATTTTATTTTATTTTTATTTTTATTCCTTTTTTTATTTTATTTTAGTTTTTACATTTACAATATTGTATTGGTTTTGCCATATATCGAAATGAATCCGCCACAGGTATACATGTTTTCCCCATACTGAACCCTCCTCCCTCCTCCCTCCCCACACCATCCCTCTGGGTCGTCCCAGTGCAACAGTCCCAAGCATCCAGTATTGTGCATCGAACCTGGACTGGCAACTCATTTCATATATGATATTATACATATTTCAATACCATTCTCCCAAATCATCCCACCCTCGCCCTCTCTCACAGAGTCCAAAAGACTGTTTTATACATCAGTGTCTCTTTTGCTGTCTCTTATACAGGGTTATTGTTACCATCTTTCTAAATTCCATATATATGCATTAGTATACTGTATTGGTGTTTTTCTTTCTGGCTTACTTCACTCTGTATAATAGGATCCAGTTTCATCCACCTCATTAGAACTGATTCAAATGTATTCTTTTTGATGGCTGATTAATACTCCATTGTGTATATGTACCACAGCTTTCTTATCCATTCATCTGCTGATGGACATCTAGGATGCTTCCATGTCCTGGCTATTATAAACAATGCTGCGATGAACATTGGGGTAAAAGTGTCTCTTTCAATTCTGGTTTCCTTGGTGTGTATGCCCATCAGTGGGATTGCTGGATCATAAGGCAGTTCTATTTCCAGTTTTTTAAGGAATCTCCACACTGTTCTCCCTAGTGGCTGTACTAGTTTGCATTCCCACCAACAGTGTAAGAGGGTTCCCTTTTCTCCACACCCTCTCCAGCATTTATTGCTTGTAGACTTTTGGATCGTGGCCATTATGACTGGTGTGAAATGGTACCTCATAGTGGTTTTGATATGTATTTCTCTGAAAATGAGTGACATTGAGTATCTTTTCATGTGTTTGTTAGCCATCTGTATGTCTTCTTTGGAGAAATGTCTATTTAGTTATTTGGCCCATTTTTTGATTGGGTCATTTATTTTTCTGGAATTGAGCTGTAGGAGTTGCTTGTATATTTTTGAGATTAGTTGTTTGTCAGTTGCTTCATTTGCTATTATTTTCTCCCATTCTGAAGGCTGTCTTTTCACCTTGCTTTATAGTTTCCTTTGTTGTGCAGAAGCTTTTAAGTTTAATTAGGTCCCATTTGTTTATTTTTGCTTTTATTTCCAATATTCTGGGAGGTGGGTCATAGAGGATCCTGCTGTGATATATGTCGGAGAGTGTTTTGCCTAGAGAAGAACTAACACCTATCCTACTCAAACTCTTTCAGAAAATTGCAGAGGAAGGTAAATTTCCAAACTCATTCTATGAGGCCACCATCACCCTAATACCAAAACCTGAACAAGATGCCACAAAAAAAGAAAACTACAGGCCAATATCACTGATGAACATAGATGCAAAAATCCTTAACAAAATTCTAGCAATCAGAATCTAACAACACATTAAAAAGATCATACACCATGATCAAGTGGGCTTTATCCCAGGGATGCAAGGATTCTTCAATATCTGCAAATCAATCAATGTAATACACCACATTAACAAATTGAAAAATAAAAACCATAATGTTATCTCAACTGATGCAGAGAAAGACTTTGACAAAATGCAACATCCATTTATGATAAAAATTCTCCAGAAAGCAGGAATAGAAGGAACATACCTCAACATAATAAAAGCTATATATGACAAACCAACAGCAAACATTATCCTCAATGGTGAAAAATTGAAAGCATCTCCTCCAAAGTCAGGAACAAGACAAGGGTGCCCACTTTCACCATTACCATTCAACATAGTTTTGGAAGTTTTGGCCACAGCAATCAGAGCAGAAAAAGAAATAAAAGGAATCCAAATTGGAAAAGAAGAAGTAAAACTCTCACTATTTGCAGATGACATGATCCTCTACACAGAAAACCCTAAAGACTCCACCAGAAAATTACTAGAACTAATCAATGACTATAGTAAAGTTGCAGGATATAAAATCAACACACAGAAATCCCTTGCATTCCTATACACTAAGAATGAGAAAACAGAAAGAGAAATTAAGGAAACAATTCCATTCACCATTGCAATGAAAAGAATAAAATACTTAGGAATATATCTACCTAAAGAAACTAAAGACCTATATATAGAAAACTATAAAACACTGGTGAAAGAAATCAAAGAGGACACTAACAGACGGAGATATATACCATGTTCATGGATTGGAAGAATAAATATAGTGAAAATGAGTATACTACCCAAAGCAATTTATAGATTCAATGCAATCCCTATCAAGCTACCAAAGGTGTTCTTCACAGAGCTAGAACAAATAATTTCACAATTTGTATGGAAATACAAAAAACCTTGAATAGCCAAAGCCATCTTGAGAAAGAAGACTGGAACTGGAGGAATCAACCTGCCTGACTTCAGGCTCTACTACAAAGCCACAGTCATCAAGACAGTATGGTACTGGCACAAAGACAGAAATATAGATCAATGGAACAAAATAGAAAGCCCAGAGATAAATCCATGCACATATGGACACCTTATGTTTGACAAAGGTGGCAAGAATATACAATGGATTAAAGACAATCTCTTTAACAAGTGGTTCTGGGAAAGTTGGTCAACCACTTGTACAAGAATGAAACTAGAGCACTTTCTAGCACCATACACAAAAATAAACTCAAAATGGATTAAAGATCTAAACATAAGACCAGAACCTATAAAACTCCTAGAGGAGAACATAGGCAAAACACTCCCTAACATATATCACAGCAGGATCCTTTAAGTCCCTTTCTTTAGAAGTCAGCAGAAGCTGAGAAAGTATTTTTCCTAGGTGAAGTGTATATTCAGCTCTGAATGAGTAGACTTTCTGTTTCAGCAAACTGTAAGTCTGTATTTTTTCATTAATTTTGTTTACAAATGCATATATATAATGATATCCATATGACATTTTATTAATTCTTCTAGGCCATTGCTCCGCTTTTATTATGACTTGAGATTTCAACTCTGAAAAAAAGATATCTGTTGTAGTGTTTGGATTATTTATCAGTAGATGAATTGATGGAATAACAAAAGAACTAAAGATGATTACTTAATTGAGCTCACAAAATTTTACATATGCATATGAAGAGAGTTACTTTACTAGCATGTGAAATGAGTGCAATTGTGTGGTAGTTTGAGCATTCTTTGGCATTGCCTTTCTTTGGGATTGGAATGAAAACTGACCTTTTCCAGTCCTGTGGCCACTGCTGAGTTTTCCAAATTTCCTGACAATGAGTGCAGCACTTTCACAGCATCATCTTTCAGGATTTGAAATAGCTCAATTGGAATTCCATCACCTCCACTAGCTTTGCTAAGATCATGGCTTCTGGTCCCATCACTTCATGGGAAGTAGATGGGGAAACAGTGGAAACAGTGTCAGACTTTATTTTTGGGGGGGGCTCCAAAATCACTGCAGATGGTGATTGCAGTCTAGAAATTAAAAGATGCTTACTTCTTGGAAGAAAAGTTATGACCAACCATATTGAAAAGCAGAGACACTACTTTGCCAACAAAGGTCCATCTAGTCAAGGCTATGGTTTTTCCAGTGGTCATGTATGGGTATGAGACTTGGACTGTGAAGAAAGCTGAGCACCGAAGAATTGATGCTTTTGAACTGTAGTGCTGGAGAAGACTCCTGATAGTCCCTTGGACTGCAAGGAGATCCAACCAGTCCATTCTAGAGGATATCAGCCTTGGGTGTACTTTGGAAGGAATGATGCTAAAGCTGAAACTTCAATACTTTGGCCACTTCATGAGAAGAGTTGACTCATTGGAAAAGACTCTGATGCTGGGAGGGATTGGGGGTAGGAGGAGAAAGGGATGGCAGAGGATGAGATGGTTGGATGGCATCACCGACTCGGTGGACATGAGTTTGAGTGAACTCTGGAATTTGGTGATGGACAGGGAGGCCTGGCATGCTGCAATTCATGGGGTCACAAAGAGTCGAACACGAGTGAGTGACTGAACTGAACTGAACTGATGAAGAGAGTTATTCACACATAATTGTATTCTTGGCCCCTTGTGGTATTCTGAGAACTTTGATTGAACCTATAAGTAAAGAAATTACTTTATTATGATAGTTAAATAACTGGTATAATTATGTGTGTACATTCAGAATCCATTATTCCAGTGGCCATAAAAATCAGTGTCCTCATCCCCTGGGGAAGAAAATGTTACCATTTCCATTTCTATTTATTTTTATCTCAGTGTCATTTAGTTTATATTTTGTGTATATTTTTTAAATGTCATAATATATTAGAATAGCAATGTATATATAATACTTTCCCATAATATAATTAGGTCACTGACAGTGTGTTGAAAAATGGACAATACTTTGGAGATTAGTTCTTCAGGAATCAGAAAATTATCAAAATTTGCTGCATAAAATGTTACTTAATTTGGGGGAGTTTACCAACTATTTTTTATGAAACCAGTTCAACTGAAGAGAGGCAGATGTTCAGAACATTCATATTTGCATGAGTTTGCATAGAGCCTCAGAGATGGAAACAATTTTGCAGTTGGATAGAAGACCAAGAGACCTGACTGGACAGGGGAAAACTTGAATCTTGAATGCAAGAGAGCATGTTTGCTCCCCTCAGTGTGGTCTAAGTTGTTTTTCTTTAAATCACCTCCCTTTCTTCACCTTTATTCCATAAACCCCATCCTCTGCTTTACTAGTTCTTTTCCAATAGTACAGATCACCTGTTAACATACCATAAAATATACTTGGATTCATGTTTATTGCAGATTATCTGTCTTCCCACAGCTAGAATATCAGTTCCATGAAGATAAGTGTCTGCTTTGTTTATTGATGTAAACTAAGCACCTATAAGAGTTTCTGAGTCAAGGAGGAATTAAGTCAATGATCAGTTGGTTAAACGACCAATAGCAGAGTACTGGGCAGGCCTATAGGTTTCAAAATTTGTGATTTTCATTAGCTATTGTAAAAAAGCAGTTCTGCAGTTAATGTTACAAGGTTAAGACACGTTTCTGTATCTATTATCAGCATAAGCATAAACTACATTTGAAGAAAGTTTTTAGACCAAACATGATAGCCAAAATGCACAGTTGAAAAAACAAATTATACTAGTTTATTTGTTTTCTTTATCCAAAATATAATTATATTCCTTTTCAAAAACTTTTCCTTACATAGGTGTGTGTACATATACATTTATATATATAAATAAAATTCCATCTAGTGAAAGCTATGTTTTTCCCAGTAGTCAGTATGGATGTGAGAGCTGGACCATAAGGAAACTGAGCCCCGAGGAACTGATGATTTTGAACTGAGGTGTTGGAAAAGACTCTTGAGAGTCCCTTGAACAGCAGGGAGATCAAACCGGTCCGTATTAAAGGAAATCAGCCCTGAATATTCATTGAAAGGACTCATACTGAAGCTGAAGCTCCAATACTTTGGCCACCTGATGCAAAGAATTGACTCTTTGGAAAAGACCCTGGTTCTGGGAAAGATTGATGACAGGAGGAGAAGGAGAAGGCAGAGGATGAGATGGTTGGATGGCATCACCGACTCAATGGGCATGAGTTTGAGCAAGCTCCAGAAGATGGTGGAGGACAGGGGAGCCTGATGTGCTGCAGTCCATGGGGTCTCAAACAATTGGATATGACTGAGTGACTGAAGTTACTTGAAGGTATGATGTGTTATGTACATAACATAATGATTATATGATCATCATACATAGGTCACATTGACATATATGCTATTTCAGTTTCAGGTATCATTATACATAGATTATATTGACATATAATGTTATTTTGGTTTCAGGTGTACATTATTTGATATATATTGCAAAGTGATCACCACAATAATTCTGGCGAACATCCCTCATTAGAAATAGTTACAATTTTCTCCTTGTGATGAAAACTTTTACGATCTCTTGGCAGTATTCAAATAGGCATAAGTATATTCCCTTTTTGACTTAGTGCAGTTAAATGAGACAAGTGGCGCTGAGTCGTAGAATCAAAGAATCATGTTGAAACAGTTGAGTTGAATCAAACTTCTCAGTGCCAACTCATATAGAGCTGTCTTGAAAAATCCATCCTTCATTAGGCCCACCTGGGTCCCATCACACATGGTATGGTGTGCAGGCATAGATCAGTGTTTAAGCCTTATGCTATATTTTCCAATTGTCCATGAATTTCTTTCTCGACATCTTTCAGTGCTTCATCCATCTCATGTCTTCACTATCCAAAGAGGTTATAATTATGGCAGAAGACATCTAAGTAGCTAGACTCGCAATTGCTGCCCACTGGGCATTTTGGAAAGAGGCTGGGAAGGAGTCCTTCCGGTATTAGCATTTTACTTTCAGGGGATTAGGAAGCTTTTCAGTTTGAAGAGTCCATCAATACAAATATATCTCGGGAGTGAGCACTGTTTAATTATTTACTTGATTAGTGATTAGCTGACCGTCTGCTGAGAGTAATGCAACGAAGCGTTAGTAAACTAGGGAGAATTCAGGCAAAAGGAATGAGAAACTCTGGGAAAAGTGGACACATGCTTAAGGAGACCATTACCTCTATTTGGTTTAGGTTTTAGGTTTTGTTTAGACTGACTCTGTAAAGGTATGGGTTGTTTCCATTTGATTTCCATTCATCCTCTATGCTTTACAGTGTATGTCTTATTTACTTGTTGAAAGTGACTAGTGACTTACTGCTTGTTATCACTGGGTAGTCCTGCTTTGGTTCTGGTATTCCATAGGGTCTAGCAGAGGCACCTTAGAGTACTTATTTCTATCATTTGCTGCAGAACCTTAACATTTTTTGGTAATTTCTGGTACTAAGATGATGAAATACAGGAAAATAGAGCCCAGGTGCTTTTGGATAAAACCCTAATTTATTTCCCCTCTTCTCTCTGACTTTTGAGTCATTTACTGACTCAACTAGCCCCATATTGCTGGATGCCTTTTTTGGCTCTTCTGACTGCCTCATTCCTTGCCTGTGGTCAAGGTCTATTTCATTTCCTGTATCTCTCACATGCTTTGCATCTTTTCACTTGGCAGAGCCCTCTTTGATTTTTAGTGTCATAATATTCCCAGCTTTTTCTCATCTCTTTCTTTATCTCTACCAGCCCCAGCAGCCACAACTCCTCTATCCACATTGAAGTTTCTCTTTTCTAATTCTGGACATTCTGCTCTCTTGGACTGAATATTCTTGGTTTCTTGTTGCATTGAAGAATAAAGACAAACTCTCCATTTTGCAATATATGATTCTCCCTAATGCATAAAAATCCATGCAAGTATTTCTCCATTCTAACCCTACAATAATATATACAGTATATCATGGGAGCATAATCATGAGAGATACAACATGAATGGTAAGAAATGAACATTTCTTGTGTTTTGGTCAGACTTGATTATTCACTGATACCTTATAATGCTATATGTATTAATATCTCAGTTTCCTTGATCTAGGATGTCAGAGATCGTTACTTCCTAAGATGATCCTAAATGAATTGACAGATATACTGTTTTTCTATTTTTTTTCTTCTGTTCTTTGTATGTATTACCTGTTCAAAGAACTTTATACATTGATTCATTAAATCTTCATAAGAATTGATGAGAGAGACACTATAATTTTCCCCACCATATCCATCACTGTTCTAAAGTTACCCAGCGAGCGATGTGCCATCCCACTGCCCCTCAGTGCCTTTGCCGTGATCAATATCCCATCAACTTTTCAAAACTCCATCATAAAGCCATCCCATTTGCATCACTCCTGTAACACACTCAGATGGCTCCTAGCTTTACTTCAATCCACTGTAGCTCCGTGGTGGCATCACATCTTATTCTTCTTCATGCTACCATGCAATATAGCAGTTTGTGTGTTTATATCACCCTCTCCTTTTCCACAAATTGAGGGCCTGCTTTGGGAAGATAGAGATTTTTTTAAACCTCAGTTTAAGTCCTCATTGTATCCATGACATGTGATTTACTAATCTATAAGGTCAGTGAACTTCAAAGGTTCTTCATTTGTTTGTTTCCTTTCAGTAACCACTGTTACTATTCTTGATATAATAGGGCCATTTCTGCAAAAGTAATCTTACATGGAAATCTGTAAAAGAGGGGAAAATCAACACTTTCTGGATGGCAAGGGAGTGATTGTTAAATGCTGTCCAAATATCCCCGCTTTGGCTATTCCTGACTGACTCTATAGTATATCTATGGCTCTGTTCAATATTTTCTGAAATCTGCAATATTCACTTTTTATGTCACAGTCAAGCAGGGAGAGAGCTTTAATGTCACCACCTCTGTTGTTGATCTAAAGTCCTAAATATATGCTTGAAATAAATTTTATGAGAGACAAATACATGAAGATGTGTGTGGTCTATTGGTGTGTGTATATTTCCTCCAATTGCATTGCCCCCTTATTGACAAAATTTCCCTCCAATAAATGCCATCCTCTCTGCTGGAAATATCTGCATGAAAGAAAGTTAAGCAAGTAACAAAATAGAATTAGATGTTTTGGGCAGTAAATGACTTAGAAAGTGCTTACAGGGTTTTTTCATGGAAAGGGAATATGAGATATTTGCTCTTAGGATATAAAGAAAAGCATATATATTTGGGTCCTTAAAAATAAAGTGTTCTAACAGCATTTCATCCTTCACTACCCAAGTCCTAGACTCACTTTCCCTTTGCTGTTTTTCCTTCCTCTGTCTTTCTCTTCCTTCCCTCTTATTCATTCCCCTTTCCCTTCTACCTTTTGATTTCCCATTTTCTTTATCAGGAATACTGCTAAAGCCCTAAAGATGCTGTAAAACCAGCCCAGGTACATCACTGAATTCTTAGGAGAGACAGTCAGAGATCGGCCCTCATCCCAGGTTGTTTGGAGGCTGTTGAACAAGCTGAGCATCCCTAATCCAGTCACATTGCTCCAGTCTCAGTAGAGACTCAGTCTATTTGGAGGATTTTATAACTCAGGGACCTACTAGGGCATGTTTGTAAGGCCAAATAACTAATGACAAGGATAGGTAATCTAAAAGGAAGAGAGAATGGCATCTCACTTCTCAGATAAATGTGTTTTTGAATCCAGCTTTCTGATCTACTCAGTGTCTACGTGACCAGTTGGACAATTGTCCAGAATCCCCAGGCGGGGGACAGATACACACCAGTATTTCTGCCATTCAATTGATCAGAGTGTTTATGATACATGGGGTTCCTGTGGGTCAGTTAGTAGGCAGCTGACTGTGGGCTGCTTAATTTTCTCCAGATGGTGCTTGCAGAGTGAGGCAAACAGAGAGGCTGTGGAGAATACTGCAAGTGGGGAGCTGTGGTTCCAGAATATTTCCCCTGATTAAAAAGGAAACTATGAAGTTGGGGATCCCCAACTTGTGAATGTCCTAGAAAATCACATGGATACCCCACAAGGGAAATACTTGTTAGTCAGGAGGAATTTCAGTTCAGTCCATCTGGACCAAGAAAATGCTAGAACACTACCATGTAAGTCAATGATGTCAGAACTTTCCCTTCTCGTTACCATCTCCCCTGCTCCAACATGATCCAAAAAATGAAAATCCAGAGAGGGAGAGAGAAGGAAGGTTGCAGAAATGGACACATCTGCACTTCCTGGTAGGTTCCCTGGACCTCAGCAGGGGAGAAGGAGACATTGAATAGGCTGAATATGAGATGGAGCTGACACTTGACTGACATGGACTTGTGAAACCCAGAGTGATAGAATGTATGGAATGGCTGCAAGGTGATGCAGGAAATGAGGATGCAATGGAGTGTGGGTGAGGACAGCCACTGGAGGAGGATGAGCCAGTTCACCTTTCTATCTGCTATGGTCTCAGCCTTTGTGTCCCCTAGAAATTTGAAATCCTGATTCCCATGGTTATGGTAACCCTAGGTGCAGTCTTTGTGAGGTGATGGAGTTGTAAGGATGGAGCCTCTTCAATGAGATGAGTGCTTTTATATATAAGAGACACTCAGAGTTCCCAAGCCCTCTCCCGTGTGAGGATACAGTAGGAAGTGTGTGACCAGAATGGACCCTGCATGACCCCACTGTGGAAATCCATTACCATTGTTTTTAAGCCTGTGATATTTTGTTATAACATCCCAGAAGGACTAAGACAACATCCCAGAAGGACTAAGACAGCATCCTAACAATCTTTACACAGTTTAGTAAACCTCATGCTATTTACACAAAAGTGCAAAGCACTTGTCTTGTCTGGTGTAACACTGTGATATTTGGCTGAAAGTCGTGGCTGGCTTTCATAAAGAATCCTGAGAATTCAGTCTTCTTGGTAGCATGACCAGAACCATGAACAATTGTCTAATTCTTTGATTCTAATAATTTGACCCAGAATAATTGGCTGTGATTCTTACATTATCTCTTAATGGTCTTCTTTGTAATGCCAGCTTCTGCTATTTGTGACTAATTTTAGTAGGCGCTTCATTCTCTCTATTGTAGGGGTGGATTTTCTTTTGATTTACTCTTAAATGGAGATAAGAAATGTTAACAAATTGCCCTTTTAGATTTTCACATCTCTAAAGTGTCTGTGTTTATTTTTTTAAGAGGAGACCCATTACAGAGCATGCATTAAAAAGCTCTAAATTTCAAAGTAGCTTGCTGTGGGATAGATCGTTATGACCATCTCAGAGCTGGATGGGATGGATGTGGATTTAGCACGTTTTGCGGGTTCGGCACGTCAGGATCTTGATGTACGTGTCAACTTTACGTGAATCCCTGCGCAGGCAGTAGAACAGGTTATAAAATTCAGAAAGACGCCTGTCTTCATCGCTGGACGTCAGGGATGGGAGTCCTGACCAGCTACTGGGAGCCTCGTGGATCATCTTCAAGACTGGAACAATAATCTGAATACCCAAATGATAATGACTTCTTGTGCATTTTATTAATATACGCTTCTCTTTTTTTCTTCTAATTATCAAATAAAGATTTGGGGAACACATATGAATATAAAACTCTCTCGATACCAATTTTGGAGCCAGCCTATAAGAAAACAATTAGAAATCTAAAAAGTATAAATGGAACTCAAGTTTAGTTTTAACTTTCTCTTTTCTTCCTTCCCTCTCTTATCCGTTGATTTGAGGAGAACAGAGAAAGAAGTCAAGTGGAACTTCAATAGCAGATGTGCTGGGATACTTTGAAGAAAAATGTTAATCTTGGAAATTCTTTTCTCTAGTACTATTACTTTTGAAAATATTTCAATCACCAGTGCCCAGGAAGAGGCAAGCTTTTGGTGGAATTATGTGCAATGCAGGGAAGGCTGCACATGTCAAAAATTGCAGTGAAATTCTGATTCCTTTACAGTAGAATCTATCATTATGAATGACTAGGCTCCTGCTTTATGTAGTAGTAGTCTAACATAAAGTAGTGATGAACCTTTTTCTTACAAAATGAGATATTTCCAAACTCCTTACGCATTACAGAGGTCACCTCTTTCATTCATGAAGAAAACAAGAAAGCCCTCTACAGGACGCTCACCTTGCTGAATTGACTCTCTATGAATGACTGAAGTTTGTCTGACATGTTCTCAATCTTTATGGCGCTTGATAGGAAAGCCTCTGACACTTCTTTCATACTCTGCAGCTCCGTGACTAGATGGTACAGAGGATTATTCCAGGAGTACAGTAACATGAGTGTCCACTTACTAAGGTCTTCATTCTAAGCAACCATAAGAAAAGGTCTCATTAAAATAATGCTAATGCAGTGGATTTGGTAACATGTGATCTTTGCTCAGAGCAGCTGACCTAAAAAAACTTTTGGTTATTCCTATGTGCATGCAGAGATTTTTGAAGGTATTAAAAGTTGCAAAAGGATAAAATGTAAGCTGTTAGTTCACACTTTGCTGAAATATTAAAAATCTAGCTTAATTTAGGAACTGATTCTTCTGGTGTGTTCTAATTTATAACATAAAGAATTTTCTTTTTTCCTCTGAAATTCTACCACCATTCAGTGAGTTCTTTTGTGTTTGTATATTTCCGTGAGAGAATCTAAGTATTTACGCAAGTCAGTATGTGCTGCAGTGCCTGACCCAGGAAAGAGGGATTCCACCTGTGCCCACATCATTGTCACCCAGTGATTCATTCGTATTAATGAATCAGATGAGTCACTTGTATTGATTTTTGATTGGTAATTGTTTTATGATAGTACATCAAAGAGACAATGAAAAGACATGACATTCCTAAACAGGCTTCTCTCCTCAGCTGATCCCACACCAGCCCCCTGCTGACATCAGAAGAGTCTGTTTTGTTGACAAGTGTCCGGGCAAAAAATGGCACAGCATTGTCTTTAGTAACAGCATCAGTGGGATTCACAGTGGAGGGCCCCCCCTAGTTCACTACTACTAGCAGAATTGAGCCTGAAAATACCGGGGGCTGAAGATCTCTAGTTAATATGCTTGATATCTTTATAGCCATGAACTGTTTTACTGGTAAAGAACAGAGAACTGAATAGGATTAAATATAGTAATGCACATAAAGTGCTGAGTAAAATGTAAGGCCGTGTAGTAACTCTCAATAAACTTTAAATTTAAGCTTATTGAAAATCCCTCCTCTTCTCCCTCTTTGTCCTTTTTCCTTGTTCACCCTCATTATTAATGAGCTTAACAGGGCAAAAGAATGCTGGTATCATTAAGAAGGTTGTAGAGAGAGAAGATAGAATTTTAAGGTAGGATGCATGTGGAAACATTTTAAATAATGTTAGGAAGAAGGATAATGCAGGAAATAAGAAAGGAGAGATTATAACAGTGAAAATTTGGAGCTGCCATAAAGGATTGAGGCTTGATATGTAAACTGTGTTGTCCTCAGAACAGAGGCAAGTGTTGCGGCCATGAGAAGCAAGGCAATGTTTATAGGACTTGTAGGGGAGACTTACAAATTAAGAATAAAAGGCGACGGAGGAGTCATTGAGAATGAAGAATGAAGGTATCAGAGAAGTAGAAGCAGAATCAGGAGAGCCTTGAAAGGCAGATGCGAGGCCTCAGATGGTGCAGTATAGGACTCCCAAGTAGGAGTCACTACTAACAGGGAGTACTCAAAATGGGTGTATTTCTTACATATTCATAATTTTGCAATCTTATATTTTACCCATGGAAGTTCCTATTCATTTCCCATTTTCATACAGAATAATAGCTGCGATCCTGTGTCTAATGCATTGGTTGAACTAAAGTTGTCTGCATAGACAATTTATAGATCTGTTATTTATCTTGCTACTACAGATCTTTAGTCATTCCTTGATTTCCCTCATGCTTCATGAAGTGCATAATATAATTGTCTTCAACTGCTTACAGTTCCTCCACCTTTTTCTGCATGTACAGTTACCATAACCTCTAATAATCTGAAGTCTGGTAACCTACATGCTGTCTCGTTTGACCCGGTGAAAAACCCAGGTGAAAGACTCACGTTCGTCTGCTGGGCTTTATCTCTTTCTTCGGGAGTATGGAAGGAATTGGTGTGGCAGCTCTTGGTGGCATTGATATAGTACTGTTTGCCCTGGGCATATTTTTCATCCTGAAAGTGATCAGGCAATTAGTTAGGGTTGTTGGGCATTGAGTAGATGAACCCATTACCAGAACACTAACATGTTTGATAGACGTGTATTTTTTTTAATGGGGGGGGCATCACAAAATTTGAAAGTCATTCTTTTCCTACTTTTCTATACATTGTCTCTATAAAAATGATTTTACATATAACTTTTCTAAGTTTAACCTTTTCCCTTCTCTGTTTTTTTATTATTATCATTATTTTTACTATTTGAACCAAATATAGCACATATGTACCAATATTTGGTGCTTCCCAGGGGACACTAATGGTAAAGAACATTCCTGCCAATGCAGGAGATATAACAAGACTCAGGTTTGATCCCTAGGTGAGGAGCATCCCTTGCAACAGTGTACATCAGCATACTCCAGTATTCTTGCCTGGCCAATCCTATGGACAGAGGAGCCTGTTCGGCTAGTCAGTAGGGTTGCCAAGAGTTGGACACAACTGAAGTGACTTAGAGTGCATGCACGCACCTATATTTAACAATTTAATCTTTTGTTTACTTGGAAGAGTTGGAAAAAAAAGGACAGTCAAAATGGAGGATAAAAGAAAACCTAGTGAGTAAAAAGAACTATGTGAATTTAATAGAAACCTTTATTTATTTT
>NW_011494792.1:1183838-1211241 GCF_000754665.1 Bison bison bison | reverse complement strand
AACTTTATTTTATTTTTTTAATTTTATTTTATTTTTAAACTTTACATAATTGTATTAGTTTTGCCAAATATCAAAATGAATCCGCCACAGGCATACATGTGTTCCCTATCCTGAACCCTCCTCCCTCCTCCCTCCACCGCCTTTTATTAGCTGTCTCTTCCACTGTGTGCTCCTTGATTGACCTAAAAGAATTAACACACAACTTTCAAATAACTTCCTCAGAGACAGTATAATTGTTTCCAATTGTAAACACCCCTTCTATTGTAGCTCAAAACCTATTCCCTACAAATCTTAGAACAATAATTTGTAGCATTAAAAAAACTACAAAGTATTCATTTCTGTGACCGGGATTCAGCTTTATTTAACATGTTCCATCCACCCAGTTCACTGCAGAGCTGCTGCTGCTGCTAAGTCGCTTCAGTTGTGTCCGTCTCTGTGGGACCCCATAGATGCCAGCCCACCAGGCTCCCCCGTCCCTGGAATTCTCCAGGCAAGAACACTGGAGTGGGTTGCCATTTCCTTCTCCAATGCATGAAAGTGAAAAGTGAAAGTGAAGTCGCTCAGTCGTGTCCGACTCTTAGCGACCTCATGGACTGCAGCCTACCAGGCTCCTCCATCCATGGGATTTTCCAGACAAGATTACTGAAGTGGGTTGTTGTTGTTAGAGCCCTAACTGCCAAAGTGCTGTGTTTTGAAAAGGGTTCTGACTTTTGGGTATCCCATGGTCTATAGCCCACCAGATCCCTCTGTCCATGGGATTTCTTAGGCAAGAATACTGGAGTGGCTTGCCATTCCCTTCTCCAGGGAATCTTCCAGACCCAGGGATAGAACCCAAGTCTCTCACATTGTGGGCAGATTCTTTACCATCTGAGCCACCAGTGAAGCCCGTTAACGTTAACTGAGCTCTTAAGATGGAACACTCATCCAATAGGTTTAGTGTCTTCATGAAGCGAAACACCAGAGAATTTTCTCTATGTTTCTGTGTCTCTGTGTCTTTTCCTCTATCTCTCTTCCACATGCGCCACCCTTTGTGAGGACTCATGGAGAAACCAGCCTGGGAAGAAAGAGTTCTTACCAGAACCTCACCTTGCTGGCACCCTGATCTGGGACTTCTAGCCCCCAGAACTGTGAGGAAAGAATTTTCTGTTTATTCCACTGAGTCTATTGTATTATTTTATGGCATTCCTAGCTGACAAATACAAAATAATTCATATGGAAATTTTAAAAAGAAAATGAATGAAAGGAAATTGAAAAAGTTATTGCACTTCTTTTATTTGAGATTTCACAAAACTGATCCTTTCTTCGATTTCAACATCTTATGAACTGAAAGCTTTTTTGACCTAGAGAGGGTGTTACTGCAGCCTTCTTGTTTAAAGGATAGTATAGTCCCATCACTTCGGCGAGGTTTCCTTCTGGGAGCCTGGTGACTACAGTCCACAGGGTCACAACAGTAGGACACGATTAAGCAACTAAACCACCACCACGATAGTACTTACAAACTTATGGAACATTATTGTGGAAAGGTTATAGAAGTCATGGGAGAGGCTGGCGGCATTGATAAACAAGTCTGTAAGGGATTTCCGTAAGGAGACAAACACGTCAGGACTGCAGGACGGGCATGAGTTGCCTTGGCATAGGAGCAGATTAGACATGAGCAGCAGCAGCAGCAGGCAGGACCCTGTTTAAATAAAAACATGAGCCATTCTGAGATGATTTAGTCAGCTGAGGTTATCAAATCCATCCTGTGGAGGGAAGCCTTTTCTTTCCCTGTTGCTCTGAGCAGGAGTTTGTGCTGTAGAAGCTGGGGTGGAGAAGAAGGAGCACTTTCAGTGTAAATTTAGATGGATGATGATATTTGCATAGACAGAGAGTTGGAGAAGTAGGTTACTCCCTATATTTTTGAATTGCTGCAAGAAATACTTCAGTGCTCTGCAAACATTTGGAACTTAATTCTGAGCCAGAGTGTTTAGGCCATTCTTTTAAGACAGTTTAATGTTGGGACTCTGCAGACTCTGAGCAGCAAGGCCCTCTAGGAGTTTGCAATGTTTTTACTCTACATCGACTAATGCTTGAATTTTAGACACTGAAATGACAAGAAAAGTCCAGTCGATCTGTGTGGTTTACCATCACACTGGGGTAAGAGTAAACACGTGACTGACTGATCACCACTATTGAGTACAGAGAGAATAATGAGAGAAAAAGATACTGTACCTTGGATCTGCTCACTCACTTTAGTAACCCCATGCATGTCTTTGATACTTTCACAAAAGCTTTAAAACATCTTAAAATTTGTGTTTCACAGGAACCCTGTGAGATAGCCTTAATCTTCACTATGATCATCAAGTTATGTTAACGAAGATGTGATGACTTGGAGAGGACAAGTAACTTTCCCCAGGTCCCATTAGAAGCAGATGGAGGTGACTGGGCACCAGTACACTCATCTGTTCACTTCCTGATGTCACATCACACATGCCTGTGGCCCTCAGTCTGCATGTGTGTAACCAGGATTACATCAGGAGCTATGATGACTCTGCTTAAAGAGAAAAGTATTTTGTCTTTGACTGCAAAACAGCAGTGACCCTGGAACATTGTTTTTATATGCACTTGTTCTGCTCTGTCTATAAAACACTCACTGTTACAGTCTTCGGCGATTATCAATGTGAGGGCCTGGTTCTCCTGGCTAGCCCTTCTTCTAGGCACCTTGGCAGCTCCTCTACTCTTATCCATGTTTATTCTTCTCATTATGTTTGTTTCTTCAAGAAAATAGCAAATAAATCTCCAAATGGTAATATAAGAATATTACCTGGTCAGCACCCAAGACAACATCATCGGCTCTGCAAACAAGGCCTGCCTCTTCTTGACTTTGACTTTTTAAGGACAAAATTTACCTGCCTGGTCGGGAGTACATCCTGACAACCCATGAGGCTTAGTTTTTGAACCATCTTCAAACATCTCTTTGACAGTAGAACTAGACCTTCATGCTTCCATGATGCATTGTAATATTTCAGAAATTATTCCTGGCCCTACCTTTGGCCAACAGAAGCATAAAATCATAGACTCTTGCAAGCATGATTTTAATATTACTTTTCCTGTGTGTCCTTTGTAAGTAAGCAGAATTTAAGACTGAAGTGAGCAAAAATTGAATTTGGACAAGAGAACTGATAAAATAGAGATTTTATCCTCCTGAATGAGATCTGAATATGATTCTTTTTCCAAATTACCAGAAGAGTGATAATTTAATGAAGGATAAGATATCAGCATTTAGTAGGTTTTCTCTGCTCTTAGTTTAAATGGCATGGTATCTAAGAATAAAATGAATATTTAAAATTAGGGGATGAAAATAAAAGAAGTGGTTCTCAAAAAGGAGACATATAAGTTGGAGAAATTTGGGACTATCGCTCTTATCAACTAAAGAGCTTATTGCGACAGGCAAGGAGGATAATCGCTTATATAACATAAACATATTTGTGTGCATATATTTCTCTGCATGTATTCATGTGCTATGCATAAATATATGCTTAATTCCTTCATGAAACTTTGGACCTTATAAAATTCAATTTTATAAGAGGTGGTAAATATAGCAGAATACCCTAATTCCTAATGTAATTGATCATCTATTGGTAGATGACTAACTATATGATTTTTCCTTCTGTTAAATTGTTTTTTTTAATATTTTATCTCAAATATATATTTTTTTATTTTTTAATTTAAATTTATTTATTTTAATTGGAGGCTAATTACTGTACAATATTATATTGGTTCTGCCACACATCAACATGAATCTGCCACGGGCGAACATGTGTTCCCCATCCTGAACCCCCCACCCACCTCCCTCCCCGTACCATCCCTCCAGGTCATCCCAGTGCACCAGCCCCAAGGGTCCTTATTGAACCTGGACTGGTGATTCATTTCCTATATGATATTATACACGTTTCCATGACATTCCCCCAATTGTTATTTGTGTGTTTGCTTTGGTAGCACATATAATGAAAAATTGGAATAATACTGAGAAGATTAGCATGGCCCCTGCCCAAGGATGACACACAAATTTGTGAAGCCTTCCATATTTTTCTGTAACAGCTTCAAGGGGTGGGATGGGAAGGAAGGTGGCAAGGAGGTTCAAGAGCGGGGGACATAGGTATACCTATGGCTGATTCATGCTGATGTTTTGGCTGAAAACAGTACAGTATTGTAAAGCAAGTCCCCTTCACTTAAACATCAAGAAATTCAATTCTAAAAACTGTTATTGGGGATCATATAACAGATTCAGATATCCATTGTATGACTAAAGAGGATCTGACTGGAAACTGATGATGTCAATTATCATTGAATAGGGATTCATTAACTTTATAGTTGAATGAGAAAAGTAAACTAACAAACACTACTGTCTGTGATTCAGTGTCATAGCAAGCTATAATCCTAGTCTGCGTTCGCTTTTAGGTTGTATGGTGACCAAACTTTGAAACTGAGGCTGTTCCCAGAAGCGCACAGTCGTGAGTCCTGCCCAGGGATTTTGTTCCTGATGCTGGAGGCTTCTGTTCGCTGGTCACTAAGGCCGAAATTTTCTCTGCTGAGCATTCTCTGGTCTATCATGTGCACAAGTCTTTATATTTTGGTTTTCTAATTTGATTCTCTTATTCTTTTGATCAGATTACCAAGTCCCTTGATGATTTATTTTTCAGACCCTTTTGTGCTTTGATCTTTCTGATGCTCATTAGTGTATTTGCTTCCATGTCTACCTCTCTGAGTAGTTTTCAGCATCTACATAAACCCTACCCTATTCTCTTACTGTCTGGATTTTGGCATTTAGCATCAGCATATTTTTATGAACTTCACTTTCCTTCTGGTGCGGTTTCTGGTACACAGTTTAAGCTGGTTGGCTCACATCTTGCTTGTCCGTGTTGTCTCCGAACAATTAGAGAACTCTGTTTTCTTTCTAGGCAATACTGCGCTTCGTTTTGATACCGTTGCTAATTTTCTGTGATTTCCCTTCCAGCCTCAGAAGCTTTGTCTTTCTCAATCTACTGTACCCTGAACACGATGTACTGTATGTTGTTATTACTCTTTTAAATCAATATCCACTAGTATAGCAGAGAATTAAAGGCAATATAATTGCAATAGTATTAGTAATAATACATTCCCCAAAAATGTAATCCAGTAATGCTCCCAGTTTTAAATGACTTTCTATGCATGTATTGTTGAGGTTCCCTACTCATTTTTCCATACTAGGTGTTTCAATTTTGAAAAAGAATGTAGAAAACAGTGGAGTGGAAAATTCTGAAATCACCTTAGATTTTAGATGCCTCAAGATTAAGTATGTAATTATTAGTTTGTTATAGTTAATAAGGCTATTCTGAGCGCATATAGTCAGTGTTGGGTGAGCTATTGAGTAAAGGATGTATACTGTGAACTGCATCACCAAACAGGTGATTGGAGTTAAAGAGAGCAATGCTAGGAAGACACAGGTTTTTGTTCTGGAAAGAAAAACTTACAGGGTCTATCATCTACAGTCTACTCTTCAGATTTTTCAAAACACTTACTCTTCCTTTGCTCATTTAATAATTTGGGTTGTTTGATTTCTTTTCATACTGAGTTGCATAAGTCTCTTATATATACCTGGAAACGAAGCCCTTACCAAATATGTGATTTGCAAATTTTTTTTTCATTCCATAGGTTGTCATTTCATTTTACTGATGGCTTCTTTTACTATGCAGGAGGTTTTGAGTTTGATGTGCTTTCACTAGTTTATTTTTGCAGTTCTTGCCTTTGCTTTTGATGACTGAGTTGTTTGATCTGCTTGTATTTTGGAAAGCAATCTTCTATCAGTTGCTTTATTTGCTATTATCTTCTTCCATTCTTACCAAAAGACACAGACTGGCTGAATGGATACAAAAACAAGACCCATATATATGCTGTCTACAAGAGACCCACTTCAGTCCTAGAGACACATACAGACTGAAAGTGAGTGGATGGAAAAAGATATTCCATGCAAATGGAAATCAAAAAAAAGCCAGATTGATGATCTTCATATCAGAAAAAAATAGACCTTAAAATCAAAACTATTATAAGAGATAAAGAAGGACCCTACCAAATGATCAAAGGATCAGTCCAAGAAAAACAGATAACAATTTTAACTATTTATGTACCCTACATGAGAGCACCTCAATACATAAGGTAAGCATTAACTGACAAAAAAGGAGAAATTGACCGTAACAGAATAATAGTAGGGTATGTTGACACCACACCTATAACAATGGACAGATTAACAGAACAGAAAATTAATAAGGAAACTTAAGCCTAAAAGAAAATATTAGAGCAAACAGACCTAAATGATATCTTCAACACATTCCATCCAAATGCAGAAGAATACACTTTTTTCTCAAGTGCACATGAAACATTCTCCTCATCTTGGGTCCCAAATCAAACCTCAATAAATTTAAGGAAACTGAGATTATATCAAGAATTTTCTCTGACCACAACACTATGATACTGCTACTGCTACTGCTGCTAAGTCGCTTCAGTCGTGTCCGAGTCTGTGTGAGCCCATAGGCGGCAGCCCACCAGGCTCCCCGTCCCTGGGATTCTCCAGGCAAGAACACTGGAGTGGGTTGCCATTTCCTTCTCCAATGCATGAAAGTGAAAAGTGAAAATGAAGTCGCTCAGTCATGTCTGACTCTTAGCAACCCCATGGACTGCAGCCTACCAGGTCCTACATCCATGGGATTTTCAAGGCAAGAGCACTGTTATATGATATATCAATTATAGGGAAAAAAAACTTTAAAGAACACAAACACATGGTGATTAAACAACACATTTCTAAATAATGAGTTTCTTCAGTTTACTGAAGACATAAGGGAAATCAACACATTCCTAGAAACAAAGAACAATGAAAACATGATGATCAAAAACCTAGAGGATGCAACAAAAGCAGTTCTAAGAGGAAAGTGCATAGTAATAAAAATCCGACCTCAAGAAACACATTCTATAGACAACCTAACTTTACGTATCTTTAACTCTTTTTAAATTTCTCTTATCAATGTCTTAAAGGTTTTGCATAAAATCTTTCAGCACCTTGCTTGTTTATTTCTAAGTGTTTTATCTTTATTTGATGCAATAGCAAATGGGATTGTTTTCTTTATTCCACTTTCTGATAGCTTGTTGTTGATATATAGGTAGGCAACTGAGTTTCATATATTGGAATATAATAAACATAATGTATGCTACATCTTTAAAGAATAGACATTTTCTCACAAATAAGACATCTAGATGATCAAGAGGTATATGACAAGATGCTCAGTATCACTAGTAATCAAAAGAAATGCAGATCGAAAGCACAAGGGATATATCCTCATACCTGTTTGAAAGGTTAGTACCAAAAATGTAAGAAATGACAAATGTTATTGAGGATGAGGAGAAAAAGGAGTGCTTATGCACTGTTGGTAGGGATGTATACCGGTAAACTCCCATGAACACATACTGTGGAGGTTATTCAAGAAATTTAAAAGAGAATGTTTACGTGATGCATTATCCCACTTCTGGATATATAGTCAAAGGAAATGAATTCATTGTCTCAAAGAGAGACCTGTATTCCCATGTTCATTGCAGCATTATGCACAGTAGCCTTGTTACAGAAACAACAATCTTTCAACAGGTGAATGGATTAAAACTATTTGATGTGACATATATAGGCAAATATTATTTAGCCATTAGAATTAGAAAGAAATCCTTCCATTTGTGGCAACATGGATGAAACTGGAGGGCATTACACTAAATAAAGTAAGTCAGAGAAAGACAAATACCATAGGATCTCAACTATAAGGACTTTCAAAAAAAAAAAGGGAACTCAGAGTAGAAAAATGATTGCCAAAGACTGGAGAATAGGAAAATTGGGAGAGTTTTTTTAAAGGTTGCGTATTTTATGTATAAAACATTAATAAGGTGAGGATCTAAGTTTGAGCTTCATGATTTAATCATGAGATTGAACAAGCTCTGGGAGTCGGGATGTACAGGGAAGCCTGGCGTGCTGCAGTCCCTGGGGTCACACAGAGTGGGACATGACTGAATGACTGACTGAACTGAAGAGAGTGGAACTTACCTGTGTTCTCCTCAAAAAGCAAAAGTTAAATGTGTGTGGTGATGGTAATGTTACTTAATAGAAAGGGAAACTCGTTTCTAATCCATGCACAAATGGGGGTGGACAAGATGATGGAGGGGTAGGTGGAAGTGGGGTACACCTCTCTCCACGGATGCATCAAGAACGTCTAAAGACGCAGCAGTTCTCACAGAAGACCAGGTGAATCCTGGCAGGACTCCCTGACTACTGAGAAGGAACATCCGGATCCATACAGAACTTGGTAGGACAAAGGAGAGAAGGGACAAGGAGGAAGGGGAAAGAAGGAGGAGAGCAAGTGGGACCTGCCTGCACCTGGGGGAGAGGGAGCTGAAGCGCAGGGGAGAGATCCCCACGTCCATGGCCATCCACTGGGATGGGGGAGTCATTTGAAGCAGTTGGGGAGAGAACTCACTAATCTGTGACAGTCTGAACGGAGTGAGAACCACACAGACAAGCCATGCTGCAGCCTTTCATACCTCGGACAGGGTTGTAAGTCCACTGGTGTCCACGGAAGCTGGGAGCTGGAGCCATGGGGATTGTGGAATGATCCCAGGGTGAGGACTCCTGTTGACAGTGGGGAGTCAGCCTGATGGGATGGGATGGAGGAAATCTGCTGCATGGAATGCTTCTTAAGGAAAGCCATGAGGTGTAAAGGTAGGCTTCTACTGCCTGTGGAGTAGTGCTGTCTCTTTCTCCATGCTGGTACCTGTAGGTTGAGCAATAGAGAAAGACTTCAGTGAGGGTGGTCCTTGAGTGCCTGATGGACTAAGCAATGGAGAATTTTGAATGTCTATATACATGACCCTACACCATTCTCTGTTAAATTTTGGGTTTGAGCATCGTAATGTTTTTATGAACTTAAATTTCTTCTGGTAGAGTTTCTGGTTTACAAATTAAGCTAATCCCTCACATCTGGCTCGACCTTGGTGTTTCAAGAAACTTTGAGAACCTTCTTTCCTCTCAAGGCAAAACTGCCCTTTACTTTACTACCATTGCTGACTTCCAATACTTTCACTTCTTGCCTAATATATTCTATGTCTTTCTCTATTTGCTATAAGTTTAGTAGTTTGTGTCCCTGTGTTGGTATTAATATTTATCATAAATTATGAATGGATGCAGTAGAGATCTAAAAGGACTACAGTTACAACAGTAGTAATAAATAACCCCTAAATTTTAATCCATTAATGCTCCCATTTAAAAATGGTTTTCTATCTGTATATTATTGAGCTCTCTTAATTCATTTTCCTTACTAGGTAGCTCAATTTTGAAATGAAATTTAGAAAACAATGTAGTGGTAAACTCTGGAAATTGCCTTCCTTTTGATATGCTTCATTAGTAAGGATGCAATATTAGGATTTTTTTTCCCCTGGTGGGGCTGTTCTTAGTACATATTATAGCTCACTGTGGGGTGATTGCTATTGACTGAAGAATGTACACATTGAACTGTGATTGTCAAACAAGTGAGTGGAGATGAAGAAAGTCATGCCAGGAAGGCACAGGCTTTTATTCTTCTAGAAGGAAAACTTTGTTGTGTTTCTCATCTACAGTCTAATCTTCAGATATATTGAAATTCTTACTTTCCTTACACTCCGTTAAAAATTTGGATTATTTGGGGATTTTTGCCCTTGAATTGTATGTCTGTATTTTTGGATATTAAGCCCTTGTCAAATATATGATTTGGAATATCTTCTGTCAATCTCTAAATTGCCATTTGATTTTGTTGATGTTCCTTTCTTTGGAGTCTGATGTGGTTCTACTTGTTTGTTTTGCAGTTGTTGCCTTTGCTTTTGGTGTGAAACCCAAAACTCATTGCAAAGACCGATGGCAAGAAGATTACCTCAGTGTCTTCTTCTAGGTGTTTAATCACTTAAAGTCTTATGTTCAACTTTTTAATCCCTTTTTAGTTGACTTTTGTGTATGGTAAAAGACAGGGGTACGGTTTCATTTTTTCATAGGACTATCCAGTTTTCCCAGTGCCATTTTGAAAAGCTTGTCCTTCCCCACTGGATATTCTTGGCTCCTTTTTCATAAGCTAACCAACAATATATGGGTGTGCATTTCTTTCCAGCTTCGCTGTTCTGCTCTGTTGATCTATGTGTCTGTTTTCATGCCAGAAGCAAAGCATTCTGTTTTGATTACTACAGCTTTCTAATATAATTTGAAATCAGCAACCATGGTCTCAAACTTTGTTCTTCTTTCTCAAGATCACTTTAACTCTTTGGTATTTTGTGATTTAATAAAGCAGAATAGACCAAGAAGAGATGGGAAAAGTACACAGAAGAACTATACAAAAAATATCTTAATGACCCAGATAATCACAATGGTGTAGTTTCTCACTCTGAGCCCCACATTCTAGAATGTGAAGTCAAGTGGGTCTTAAGAAGCACTGCTGCCATAAAGCTATTGGAGGTGATGGAATTCCAGCAAAGCTATTTAAAATCCTAAAAGATGATGCTAATAAGGGCTCCATTCAATATGTCATAAAATTTGGAAAAGCCAGCAGTGGCCAAAGGACAGGAAGAGGTCAACCTTGTCCCAATTCCAAAGAAGGGCAGTACTAAAGAATGTTCAAGCTTCTGAACAGTTGCAATCATCTCCAGTGCTAGTAAGGTTATGCTCAAAATCCTCCAGGCTAGGCTTCAGCATTATGCAAACCTAGAACTTCCAGATGCTCAACCTGGGTTTACAAAAGGCAGTCGAACCAGAAATCAAATTGACGACATTTGCTGGAACACAGAGAAAGCAAGGCAATTCCAGAAAAACATCTGTTTCAGTGACATCACCAGACTGTGTGGATCACAACAAAGTGGAAACTTCTTAAGAAGATGGGCATACCAGACCAACCTTACCCATCTTATGAGAAACCTGTATGCAGTTCAAAAAGCAGCAGTATACCTATGGTGAATTCATTTTGATATTTGGCAAAACTAATACAATTATGTAAAGTTTAAAAATAAAATAAAATTAAAAAAAAAAAAAAGCAGCAGTTAGAAGCAGACAAGGAATGATAAACTGGTTCAAAATTAGTGAAGGAGTCCTTCAGGCCTAAATATGGTCACCCTGCTGATTTAAGATATATGCAGAGCATGTCATGTAAATTGCAGGACCGGATGAGTCCTAAAAGATGGAATCAAGATGGCTGGGAGAAATATCAACAACCTCAGATATGTGAGTGTTACAACTCTAATGGCAGAAAGTGAGAAGAACTAAGTGCCTCCGATGAGGGTGAAAGAGGAGAATGAAAAAGCCGGCTTGAAACTCAATATCAAAAAAGCTAAGATCACGTCATCTGGTCCCATCAGTTCAGTCGCTCAGTTGTGTCCGACTCTTTGCAACCCCATGAATCGCAGCACGCCAGGCCTCCCTGTCCATCACCAACTCCCGGAGTTCACTCAGACTCACGTCCATCGAGTCAGTATTGCCATCCAGCCATCTCATCCTCTGTCATCCACTTCTCCTCCTGCCCCCAATCCCTCCCAGCATCAGGATCTTTTTCAGTGAGTCAACTCTTTGCATGAGGAGGCCAAATATTGGAGTTTCAGCTTTAGCATCAGTCCTCCCAAAGAACACCCAAGACTGATCTCCTTTAGAATGGACTGGTTGGATCTCCTTGCAGTCCAAGGGACTCGCAAGAGTCTTCTCCAACACCACAGATCAAAAGAATCAATTCTTCAGCGCTCAGCTTTCTTTACAGTGCAACTCTCACATCCACAATAACTACTGAAAAAACCTTAGCCTTGGATAGACGGACCTTCATTGACAATGTCTCTGCTTTTTAATATGCTGTTTACGTTGGTCATAACTTTCCTTCCAAGGAGTAAGCGTCTTTTAATTCATGGCTGCAATCACCATCTACAGTGATTTTGGAGCCCCAAAAATAAAGTCAGCCACTGTTTCCAGTTTCCCCATCTATTTGCCATGAAGTGATGGGACCGGATGCCATAATCTTAGTTTTTTGAAAGTTGAGCTTTAAGCAACTTTTTCACTCTCCTCTTTCACTTTCATCAAGAGGCTCTTTAGTTCTTCTTCACTTTCTGCCATAAGGGTGGTGTCATCTGCATGTATGTGGTTATCAATATTTCTCCTGGCAATCTTGATTCCATCTTGTGCTTCATCCAGCCCAGCGTTTCTCATAATGTAATGTGCATATAAGTTAAATAAGCCTGATAACAATATACAACCTTGACATACTCCTTTTCCTATTTGGACCCATCTGTGCTTCATGAGAAAAGAATCTAAAAAAGAGTGTATATATGTATATGTATAACTTATTCACTGTTCAACAAAAACTGACATTTATAGCATTGCAAATCAATTATACTGCACTAAAAATAAAAAATGAATTAAAAATAAATCAAAGATCTGGAATAAACCATAACCATGTATAGCAGCTTTTAGTGAGCTCTTGGAGTCCTAGCTGATTATGGAACCCAAGAATGATCTTGGGAGATCCCCAAACTTTTAATTGCTATCTGAAGTGAATAAAGTCTTGAGGACTTTCCACACTGAAATTTGTATCTGTCAAAGGCCCTTTCCTTCATATTCATAGTCGTTATGTTTCCATTTTGGTCAACAGGTACTTTGTCTAAGAACTCAGTCATTAACTCATATTTGAAATTGGAACATGTATAGGAGGAGCGGGGGGATTGCTCAATGACTGATAACCAAGGAAGACCCTGGAAACACGCTTATATTGTTGTGAAATCCATCAAGGAGTTTGCCATCTCAGACCCTCCACCTGGGGCTGCTGGTCCTGATTCAGCTTCCTTAGTCCTTGGCTTCCTATCAGCACCACAGAGCATTCAGTATGGATGAGGCACTGGGTTACCTTAGACAAGTCAGTCTCCTCATTGGGTCCAAATGCTTGTGTTCTCCCAAAATTCATATGTTGAAAACCTAATTCCCAAAGTAACGATTTTAGGAAGTGGGACCACTGGAAAATGATTAGGTCATGAGGCAGAGCCCACATGAAGGGGATTAGGGCTCTTGTGAAAGAGGCCTGAAATACTTGCTCATCCCTTCTATTTAGGGATATGTCCTGGAAGAGGCCCTCACTCACTCAACCATGCTGGCACCCTGATCTTGGACTTCTAGCCTCCAGAACTGTGATACATAACGTGGTTTATAAACCACCCAGCCTCTGGCATTCTGTAAAGGCAGCCTGCGTGCACTAAAACACTGAGCGTGATTAAATGGGGGGAAAATACTGTCACTCTTGTTTTCCCTTCCTAGGTGATAAATGAGGAACAGGTAGCATGGATAATCAATTCCCGAGGCCCATGGTGACGTATTCCATAGAACTGTACACTTCTTTCAAATTGTAGTTCTTTGACATGCTCACCAAGGAACATATTTTCTTAGAGGTAATTAACATTTAAACCAATAGATTGTAGATTTTATAGGATCAGTTGAGGGTGTTAAGAGCAAAGATAGACGTTTCCCAAAATAAAAGCAATTCAGCCTGAAGACGGCACCATTACTGGTACCCCAGTCTCTAGCCTGTCAGCCTAAAGATGAGGCAACTGAACCCTAAGGCCTGTCACTGGGCTGTCATCAGAATCCTAACTTACCTGCTCTTTGACTTGGAAAACTTATCTTCAATTCTCTGGGGCTTGGTTTTCTCAACTGGAAAAGGAAAATTAGAGTAGAAAATCCTTTACATTTCCAAAGATTATGCAAATCTCTGTATAAAACATGATTCCAAACTGAGGTTTTATTCTTTTTCCAAAAAGAAAATTATCGATTGGTTGTGCAGCTTCCATGTTTGGGTCTCTTATACTACTCATTATCTGTTCTATCCAACAGTGTATTTCTCTAGCGTAGCTTTCAGAAAATACCTTGATAGAAATAATTACTTGACTGTTATGGAATATTACTTTTATCTTTGATCTTCCACTGAAAAGCAGGAGTTGTAGTTAAGCACACTAGTGAGAGAAACTGTTTCTAAATGTCAGGATGTCACCTTGAGAAGTTTGCTGTGTGTCGTTGCTCCATCGTGTCAAACACTTTACGACCCCCTGGACTCACAATCCCTTGGACTGCAGCCCGCCAGGCTCCTCTGTCCATGGGGATTCTCTACACAAGAATACTGGAGTGGTTTGACATGCCCTCTTCCAGGGATCTTCCTGACCAGGGATGGAACCCAGATATCCTCTATGCACGGGGACTCTCTTTACTGTCTGAGCTGCCAGCTCCTAATAAAATAGGTCTTGAAGTACACAGAAGATGCATGATTTGTCTACTTTTGTTTCCTGCAACAATGGGTTTTTTCCAGCTAATGTATCAGTCCAATTTCTATGTACCTGAATGCTATCTAGAATGCAAGTTCTCGCTAAAAGAAAAAAATCCACACAAAAGGAACTTTTATCTGGAATAGCAGTTAAGATTTTGTCCAGTTGTCAGTTTGTCCAAAATACCAGAGGCTGGGTATTTGCTTTTAATTATAATATTTACCTCAGAAAGACAAATGGCTGGCCAGTTTCTGCCATGTTTTATACTCAATAAATAGTAACTTCAGGGCAGTTGGCGTAACCCTGTAGACCCAATGGAACTGAATTAAAGGAGTGGGAATTGGTGTTATGCAGATAATTAACTATAATATAAGTCAGAATGTGGTCAGGGAGGTAAAAATGGTGAGGATGAAATTAGGAAGCCATAAGGAGGAAGATGGTACTTCTATCTGGGAAAAGTAGGTAACAATTCATCAAGGAGGTGACTTTCTTTTGTACCTTCCAAGAGAGATTAGGTGCTTGTGTACAATGCAGGAATATTTGATTTGTAGGCTCTCCTTAAAGTATTTTTATCTGTCATCATCAGAGAGTACAGCTAAGAAATTGAACTTCTCTAGTGAAGCTGAGAATCCTATGGTAAATAGTAGACTCAAGCGGCAGGTTCAGAGCACTGTCTCTAGTTCTGTCCTATTCAGCCTTTTTGTCAGTGACTCAATTATCACATTATCTTAAGACGTGAACTGTGAGGGCTAGTGTATGTGGAATAACAGACTGTAAATCGAGTGGTTTCTATCTAATAAGGTGATGATTAAAAACAAATGCATCCACAGTTTTGTGAAAGTGAAAGTTGCTCAGTCATGTCCAAATCTTTGTGACCCCATGGACTAACAGTCCATGGAATTCTCCAGGCCAGAAAACTGGAGTGGGTAGCCTTTCCCTTCTCCAGGGAATCTTCCCAACAGAGGGATCAAACCCAGACCTCCCACACTGTAGGCAGATATTTCACCAGCTGAGCCAAAAGGGAAGCCCCCACAGTTCTAGTTCTGTAATTATATCCAAATAATCAGGGTATGAGGGTTTAGGTGGGGAGAGAAGACCTCAATGGTTTTAGTTCACTGGATGCTGTGAGCGGAATCAAAAATTCATTGGAATTTTACTCTGCATGAATTAAAGTGTTTCATTGAACAAACACATAAGAAAGGCCTTCTGGATGAAAAGAATAGACAGCAGGGAAGAGCACACATGTGGACTTTGTGAATTAGGACTTAAATTTTAATAGAAAAACAGAAAGAGGTAAATTTCAAAGTTACACGTTGCAGCACAATTGGGACACATGTCAAGAGGGAAAAGCACAGAATGCCATTGGTGCACATAACAAGGAGCCCTGAGCTGTGTCAGAATCAGGAACGGCTGCTTTGGGGAAGTGGTCTTTACTGAGAACTGAAAGATGTTGTGGAAGTCATGAGGTAAAAGAGAGAGAGTCTTCCAGGGAGAAGGAATTGCATTGATAAAGAGTTAGCCATATGTGAGAATATGGAGTGAGGAGAACAGGCGTGCCAGGATTGAACCTTCAAGGAACTCAATTTACTTGGTAAAACTTATGCAAACTAGACAGTGAATACAAGATGGAATATGATTAGTTCTGTGAAAGAGATAAAAATCAAGTTTTGCAGAGCATAGGAAATATTTCCATTTGCCTGGGAATTCGGTAAAGATTCACTTAAACCTAGGAAACCTGGTTTCTATTGCTACTTTTGCATCAAGTTTTATAAATTTAGATAAGTGACATAATCATTCTTGAATTTCCTTATATGTCCTTATATGAAAGGATTTTCTAGATAATTTCCAAGGTTTCTTCGTTTTCTAAATATCCAGTGAATCCCACTGGTTATTATCTGGAATAAAAAAACCCTTTTACATACCAAGAGTAATAGCTGAAATATCTACAAAATTATATAAAAAGCATTGAAATTCTTGCTTTTTTTCTTTCTTCATTTTTTGAAAAATATAATTTCCAGATAAAATGGCAAGATATTTAAAGTATACATGACAATTTAAATAGGTATACATTATTAATGGATTCTCACATTGATATAATTCACATATCTATTAATATCACCTCACATATTTATTTTTCAAGATCTTTTTGGTGAGGACCTTTTAGTTTTACTCTTCGCAGTTCAGTTCACAGTCCCTCAGTCCTGTCCGACTCTTTGCGACCCCATGAATCTCAGCACGCCAGGCCTCCCTGTCCATCACCAACTCCCGGAGTTCACCCAGACTCACGTCCATCGAGTCAGTGATACATGTGTGCTAATGACTTCAGTCATGTCCAACTCTTTGTGACCCCATGGACTATATAGACTGCCAGCTCCTCTGTCCATGGGGATTCTCCAGGAAAGAACACTAGAGTGGGATGCCATCCCCTCTTCCAGGGGATCTTCCTGACCCAGGGATTCAACCCACGTCTCTTATGCATCCTGCACTGGCAGGAGGGGTCTTTACCACGACCACCACCTGGGAAGCCCCACAAATGTCAATAACACTTTACAAACCTTAGTCACCATGTTACACATTAGATCCTCAGACTTTATTCATCATCTTACAGCTTAAAGTTTGTGAACTTTGACCAAATTCATTCTTAAATCATTGATTTCTCAGCACTTATTTTTACATGTTACATGTTACATGTTCTTGTATTTATGATTTTGGAGTCCATAAGAATGATGTCCCCCTCTTGTTGTAAGCAGTTTAGCATTACATCTTTGAGGGACCATCTTTATCTAGCAGGTCCATTGCCACCCCTATCATTGTCAGAAATCAAGATGATTTACACAGGTAAGGAAAATAAAGAAAACTGGCTTCCCTGGTGGCTCAGATGGTAGAGAATCTGCCTGCAATGTAGGAGACCTGGGGACCCCTGGGTCAGGGAAGATCCATGTAGGAGGGAATGGTTACCCAATCCAGCATTCTTGTCTGAAGAATCCTTTGGACAGAGAAGCCTTGTTGGCTACAGTCCATGGGGATCACAAAAAGTCAGACATACCTGAGCAACTAACACACAATGAACTTTAAGGATTTGGAAGCCATACCAGAGCTAAGGATACCTTAAAAGAAAAAGCAAAACTCTTAGATACAGGCAAGAACATGGATGCATAAACACTTTTAGGCCAACAGGGCAAAGGAAGAGAATGGATATTGCAGGCTCTAAAGAGTCTTGTACATAGCTGCAGCTAAAAGCAAGGGCCTCTGACCAGAGCTCTGGGCTTCAGTGGAGAAACTTGGCCACTTTGCAGCAAGAAAGGAGTCAGAGGAAAGAATCAATCCACTAATCTCTTTCTCCATTGACTCACCAATCTCTTTTGTCCACCCCTGGCCAAACTCAAGTAGAAGTCAGAGGCCAGGAAAGCTAGAGGGATAAAGTATGGTCTTCTCAGCCTCCGAAGGTTCAAAACATAATAGAAAATAATCAACAGGGTTCCCAAGGGGCATATAAAGAATTCAAACACACCCACCATTTCTATGTAGTAGCTGTGTTTTCTTTATCTTATGATTCTAGTTGTAGTTAATTTTGCTAGACATTTAGGATGACTGGGTAGGATTAACTTTAATGGCAGAAGTCAGTTTCTGATTTAACCTAGACTTGAGTATTTGTCACTGTATTTCTGGTATCATAATATTATTACTGGGTCCCTAACTGACTGTATCCTTGATTCACTTAAACCCTTTGAAGAGATAGGTAATGGGACCAGATTTAGGAAGGGACCAGAATTATCAAGAGATGTTTTTATACATTGTTGAATTCATTTGGTTGATTTGTATGTGTGAGAGTGAAAAATTTAATTCCAAATTTGTGGAAACGTTACTCTGAAATTTCCTTTTTGTACTGCCTTTGTTTGATTTTAATATAGATCAATATTGGCCTCATCTCATTAGTTGGGAATGGTTTCCTACTCTTTCATTTTCTGGAAAAGATTATGTCAAATTGATCTTAATTTTTAAAATATTTATTAGAATTCTCTGGTCAAACTATCTTGGATTGATGTTTTCTTTTTCAAAAGTTTTATGTCACAGTTTCAATCTCATTAAAGTTTATAGGAGTATTCAGAGGATGTATTTATTTTTGCTTCAAGTATTTTGAGATTATGTTGCTTGGTTATACATATCTAGGATTATTATGAATTCCTGCTGAATTGACTCTTTTTCACTTATGTAAAGTCCTTGTATTCCTTTGTTCATAGATATTTCCATTGCTCTAAATTTTACTTTATCTAATATTAACATTTGTTTTTATCCTTTTATTTTCCAAATATCCATGTGATTATTGAGTTTCTTGGGCTTTCCTGGTGGCTCAGACAGTAAGGAATTCACTTGCCTTGTAAAGACCCAGATTCAATCCCTGAGTTGGAAAGATCCCCTGGAGGAGGACATGGGAATCCGTATTCTTGACTGGAGAATTCCATGGAAAGAGGAACCTGGTGGGCTACAGTCCATGGGGTCACAAAGAGTCAGGCACAGCTTAGCAACTAAACCACCACCTGGTGTTACTTCACATTTATTCCTTGGGAGGAACAGCCCTACTCAGGCTGCCTTCTGAGGCTAGGTTGGAGGTCAGGAATGCTGGGCCTGGGTTGTCCTCTCTTAGGTGCTGCTGTGTTGCTCTTCCATTCTTCAGGCCCTAATCTAGTTCACCTTCTTCTTGCCAACTATACAAGGTCTCTTTTAATGGTCTCTTCTTATCTCCAGAACAAGCAAAGGAGTGGGCACAAAGAGATCAATGTCATCTTGTCTGAACCAGAAGCCCAAGGTGTGTTTAATAACCTAGGGAAGAGATTTCATGGAGGGAACTTGAGGAGGAAAGTGGAAAGGAGTCCACAGCAGGCTGGAGATGAAGGTCTTGGAATCCCCTTCTTTAGAAGTTATCAGAAGCTGAGAAAGTATTTTTTCTAGATTATATATATATTCAGTTCTGAGTGAGTACACTTTCAGTTTCAGCAAACTCTAAGTCTTCTGATTGTTTTCATTAATTTTCTTTACAAATGCATATATATAATGATATCCATATGACATTTTATTTATTCTTCTAGGCTATTTCAGTTCAGTTAAGTTCAGTCTCTCAGTCGTGTCCGACTCTTTGCGGTCCCATGAACTGCAGCACGCCAGGCCTCCCTGTCCATCACCAACTCTCGGAGTTCACCCAAACCCATGTTCATTGAGTTGGTGATGTCTTCCAACCATCTTATCCTCTGTCATCCCGTTCTCCTCCTGCCCTCAATTTTTCCCAGTATCAGGGTTTTTTCAAATGAGTCAGCTCTTTGCATCAGGTGGCCAAAATATTGGAGTTTCATCTTCATTATCAGTCCCCCAATGAACACCCAGGACTGATCTCTTTTAGGATGGACTGGTTGGATCTCCTTGCAGTCCAAGGGACTCTCAAGAGTCTTCTCCAACACCACAGTTCGAAGGCATCAATTCTTCGGCACTCAGCTTTCTTTATAGTCCAACTCTCACATCCACACATGACTACTGAAAAAACCATAGCCTTAGCTAGACGCACCTTTGTTGACAAAGTAATGTCTCTGCTTTTTAATATGCTGTCTACGTTGGTCATAACATTCCTTCCAAGGAGTAAGCGTCTTTTAATTCCGTGGCTGCAGTCACCATCTGCAGTGATTTTGGAGCCCCCCAAAATAAAGTCAGCCACTGTTTCCACTGTTTCCCCATCTATTTGCCATGAAGTGATAGGACCAGATGCCATGATCTTAGTTTTCTGAATGTTGAGCTTTAAGCCAACTTTTTCACTAGGCCATTTTTTCCAAGGCCATTGCTCTGCTTTATTATGATTTGAGATTTAAACCTGAAAAAACAAATCTATTGTAGAGTTTGGATTATTTCCCAGTAGATGAATTGATGGAATACCAAAAGAACTAAAAATGATTACTTAATTGAGCTCAGAAAATCTTACATATGCATATGAAGAGAGTTATTCACATATATTTGTATTCTTGGCCCCTTGTGGTATTCTGAGAACTTTGATTGAAGCTATATATAAAAGAAATTACTTTATTATGATAGGTAAACAAGTGGTATAATTAGGTGTGTACAGTCAGAATCCATTAGTCCAGTGGCCATAAAAATGAGTGTCCTCATTCCCTGGGGAAGAAAATGTTAACATTTCCATTTATTTTTATCTCACTGTCATTTAATTTATATTTTGTGTATATATTTTAAATGTCATAATATATTAGAATAGTAATGCATATATAAGATTTTTCCATATTATAATTAGGTCACTGACAGTGTGTTGAAAAATGGAAAATACTTTGGAGATTAGTTCTTCAGGAATCAGAAAATTATCAAAATTTGCTGCATAAAATGTTACTTAATTTGGCGGAGTTTACCAACAATTTTTTATGAAACCAGTTCAACTGAAGAGAAGCAGAATGTTCAGAACATCCATGTTTGCATGAGTTTGCATAGAGCCTCAGAGACAGAAACATTTTTGAAATTTGATAGAAGACCAAGAGACCTGACTGGACAGGGGAAAACTTGAATCTTGAATGCAAGAGAGCATGTTTGCTCCCCTCAGTGTGGTCTAAGTTGTTTTTCTTTAAATCACCTCCCTTTCTTCATCTTTATTCTCTAAACCCCATCCTCTGCTTTACTAGTTCTTTTCCCATAGTACAGATCACCTGTTAACATACCATATAATGTACTTGGATTCATGTTTATTGCAAATTATCTGTCTTCCACCAGGTAGAATATCAGTTCCATGAGGACAAGTGTCTGCCTGCTTTGTTTATTGATGTAAACTAAGCACCTTTAGGAGAAGGCAATGGCACTCCACTCCAGTACTCTTGCCTGGAAAATCCCATGGACAGAGGAGCCTGGTAGGCTGCAGTCCATGAGGTCGTTAAGAGTCAGACACGACTGAGCAACTTCACTTTCACTTTTCACTTTCATGCATCGGAGAAGGAAATGGCAACCCACTCCAGTGTTCTTGCCTGGAGAATCCCAGGGATGGCGGAGCCTGGTGGGCTGCCATCTATGGGGTCGCACAGAGTTGGACACGACTGAAGCAACTTAGCAGCAGCAGCAGCAAACACCTATAAGAGTTTCTGAGTCAAGGAGGAATTAAGTCAATGATCAATTGGTTAATTACCAATAGCAGAGTACTGGGCAGGCCTATAGGTTTCAAAATTTAGTGATTCATTAGCTATTGTAAATAAGCTGTTCTACAGTTAATATTATAAGTTTAAGACACATTTCTGTTTCTTTTACCAGCATAAAGATAAACTACATTTGAAAAAAAGGTTTTAGACCCAACATGATAGCCAAAATGCATAGTTGAAAAAACAAATTATTCTAGATTATTTGTTTTCTTTATCCAAAATATAATTATATTCCTTTTCAAAACCTTTTCCTTACATATGTGTATTTACATATATGTTTATATATATAAATAAAATTCTATATAGTCAAAGCTATGGTTTTTCCAGTAGTCATGTATGAATGTGAGAGCTGGACCATAAGGAAACTGAGCACTGAGGAACTCATGCTTTTGAACTGCAGTGTTGGAGAAGACTCTTGAGAGTCCCTTGGACTACAAGGAGATCAAACCAGTCAATACTAAGGAAATCAGCCCTGAATATTCATTGAAGGCACTGATACTGAAGCTGAAGCTCCAATGCTTTAGCCACCTGATGCAGAGAACTTACTCATTGGAAAAGACCATGATGCTGGGAAAGATTGAGGGCAGGAGGAGAAGGACCTGGCAGAGGATTAGATGGTTGGATGGCATCACCGACTCGATGGGCATGAGTTTGAGCAAGCTCCAGGAGACGGTGGAGGACAGAGTAGCCTGATGTGCTGCAGTCCATGGGATCTCAAAGAGTGGATATGACTGAGTGACTGAACTTAACTGAAGGTATACATATGTATCATGTATATAACATGATGATTATATGATCATCATACTAGGTCACATTGACAAATATGCTATTTCAGTTTCAGGTATCATTATACATAGATAATTTTGACATATAATGTTATTTTTGTTTCAGGTGTACAATGTAATTATCTCAAATATATTGCAAAATTATCACTACAATAAGTCTGGTGAACACTTGTCACTAGAAAGAGTTACAATTCTCTTCTTGCACTGAGAACTTTTATGATCTCTTCAGTTCAGTTCAGTTCATTCGCTCACTTGTGTTGACTTTTTATGACCCCATGAATCGGAGCACGCCAGGCCTCCCTAATTATCACCAACTCCCAGAGTTTACTCAAACTCATGTCCATCGAGTTGGCAATGCCATCCAACCATCTCATCCTCTGTTATTCCTTTCTCCTCCTGCCCCGAATGGCTACCAGCATCAGAGTCTTTTCCAATCAGTCAACTCTTCCCATGAGGTGGCCAAAGTATCGGAGTTTCAGCTTTAGCATCAGTCCTTCCAATGAATGCCCAAGACTGATCTCCTTTAACAATGGACTGGTTGGATCTCCTTACAGTCCAAGGGACTCTCAAGAGTCTTCTCCAACACCACAGTTCAAAAGCATCAATTCTTTCGTGCTCAGCTTTCTTCACAGTCCAACTCTCACATCCATACATGACCACTGGAAAAACCATAGCCTTGACTAGATGGACCTTTGTTGGCAAAGTATTATCTCTGCTTTTTAATATGCTATCTAGGTTGGTCAAACTTTCCTTCCAAGGAGTAAGCATCTTTTAATTTCATGGCTGCAAGTCATCATCTGCAGTGATTTTGGAGCCCAAAAAAGTAAAGTCTGACACTGTTTCCACTGTTTCCCCATCTATTTCCCATGAAGTGATGGGACCAGAAGCCATGATCTTCATTTTCTGAATGTTGAGCTTTAAGTCAACTTTTTCACTCTCATCTTTCACTTTCATCAAGAGGCTTTTTATTTCCTCTAGAAGCAGAATCAGGAGAGCCTTGAAAGGCAGACGAAATGGCTCGAGTGGTCCAGTATAGGACTTCCACATAGGAGTCACTAGTAACAGGGAGATCTAAAAACTGGGGTATGTTTCTTACATATTCATGAATTTTGCATCTTTTATTTTACACATGGACATTCCCACTCATTTCCTGTTCTCATACAGTATAATAGCTGCAATCATGTGTCTAATGCATTGGTTGAACTAAACTTGTCTGCATGGACAACTTATAGATCTGTTATTTATATTGCTACTACAAGATTTTTAGTCATCCCTTGATTTCGCTCATGCTTCATCAACTGCATAATATAATTTCTCTTCAATTGTTTACAGGCCTCAACCTTTTCCTGCATGTACAGTTACCATTACCTCTAATAATCTGAAGCCTGATAACCTGCATACTGTCTCATTTGATCTGGAAAAAAAACCCAGGTAAAAGACTCACGTGCATGTGTTGGATGTATTCTTTATCTTCAGGGGTATGGAGAGAATTGGTGTGGCACTAGTTGGAGGCATTGATATGGTAAAATTTGCCCTGGGCATACTGTTCATCCTGAAAGTGATCAGACAATTAGTTATGGTTGTTGAGCATTCAGCAGATGAGCCCATCACCAGAACATTAACATGTTGATAGGTGTATAATTTTTTTATTGGGGGAGGCATCACAATATTTGAAAGTATTTCCTTTCCTATTTTTTCTATACATTTTCTCTATCAAATTTATTTAACATCTAACTTTTCTAAGTTTAACCTTTTCCTTCTCTGTTATATTATTTTTTTTTTTAATTTTTTAGTACTTGACCCAAATATAGCACATATGTACCAATATTTGGTGCTTCCCAGGTGACGGTAGTGATAAAGAACATTCCTGCCAGTGCAGGAGATGTAAGAGGACTCAGGTTTGATCCCTAGGTGAGGAGCATCCCTTGCAAGGGGGTACGGCAGCATACTGAAGTATTCTTGCCTGGCGAATGCGATAGAGGAGTGAAGCCTGTTGGGCTACAGTCAATAGGGTTGCAAAGAGTTGGACACAACTGAAGTGACTTAGAATGCATGCATGCACCTATATTTAACCATTTAATCTCTTGTTTACTGTGGGTTAGAGCCAATTATTCCCTTATAAGGTGTTATACGGTTATGACGTTGACTTATCCCTGATCCGCACACAAAAAAGCTTAGTGTTCATCCCAGGTGCAGAATACAATGTTGTTTATGGTGACAAAATGGTACAGCAGAAAAACATGGCATAAAGTTATAGGAAATACTAAGCATGGACTGAGAATAATAAGAGTAGAGAAATCTAGATAACACATTGATAGAGAAAAACTAATCTTTTGCAAAAGTTATGAACACTTAAAGAGATTACTTGGGAGATTTGGAAAAAATGGGTAGTCAAAAATGGAGCTTGAAACAAAAACTAGTGAGTAAAAAGAACAACGTGAATTTAATAGAAACTTTTAGCACCGCTTTTTATTAGCTGTCTGCTCTACTGTGTGCTCCTTCATTGACCTAAAAAAATTAACATACAACTTTCAAATACCTTCATCAGAAAGAGAATAATTGTTTCCAATTGTAAACTCCCATTCTACTGTAGCTCTATGGTCTATAGCCCACCAAAATCCTGTGTCCATGGGATTTCTCAGGCAAAAATAATGGAGTGGCTTGCCATTTTCTTCTCCAGGGAATCTTCCAGACCCAGGGATAGAACCCAGGTCTCTCACATTGCGGGCAGATTCTTTATCATCTTAGCCACCAGCAAAGCCCATTAAGGTTAAATGAGCTCTTAGGGTGGAACATCGATCCAATAGGTTTAGTGTCTTCATGAAGCAAAACACCAGAGAATTACCTCTGTGTCTCTGTGTCTCTGTGTCTTTACTTCTATCCCTCTTCCCAACCCCCCATGTTGTGTGAGGATAAATGGAGAATGCAGCCTGGGAGGAAAGAATTCTTAGCAGAACCTCACCCTGCTGGCACCCTGATCTGAGACTTCTAGCCCCCAGAACTGTGAGGAAATAAATTTCTGTTGTTTATTCCACTGAGTCTATTGTATTCTTTTATGGCATTCTTGGATGACAAATACAAAGTCATTTATTTTGGAGATTTAAAAAAGAAAATGAATGAAAAAAAATTGAAAAACTTATTGAACTTCTTAGGAATCTTAGGGATTTCACAACACTGATCCTTTCTTTGATTTCCACATCTTATGAGCTGATGGAATCTTTGACCTAGAGACTGTGTTATTTGAAGTTTGGCTGATGCAGCCTTCTGTTGAAAGGACAGTATAGCCCAGTCACTTACGCAAAGTTTCCATCCAGAAGCCTAGCCAGCTACAGTCCATGGGGTTGTAATAGCCAGATATGACTTACGAACTAAACCACCACCACCACAGTACTTACAAACTCGGTGAACATTATCCAGGAAAGGCCAAAAATGTCATGGGACAGCCTGGTGGCATTGAGAAACAGGCCTGTAAGGGATTCCAGGGGGATGTCAAACACATCAGGACAGCAGGACAGGCATGAGTTGCCTTGGCACAGGAGCAGATTTGACATGACCAGCAGCAGAAGCAGGCAGGACCCTGTTTAAATAAAAACATGAGCCATTCTGAGATGATCTAGTCACCTGAGGTTATCAAATCCATCCCTGTGGAGGGAAGCCTTTTCTTTCCCTGTTGCTCTGATCAGGAGTTCTTGCTGTAGAAGCTGGGGTGGGGAAGAAGAAGTGCCTTCAGTGTAAGTTTAGATGGTTGATGATATTTGCATAGATAGAGAGTTGGAGAAGTAGGTTATTCCATGTATTTTTGAATTCTGAGCAGTTGTTGCTGTATTAGCTGTGGTGAGGAAGAATGAGCACCTTCTGTGAAAATTTAAATGGATGATGATATTTGCACAAATAGATAGTTGGAGAAGTAGTTACTCCCTGCGTTTTTCTATTGCTCCCAGAAGAACTTCTGTGCTCTACAAACATTTGGAACTTAATTCTGAGCCAGAGTGCTTAGGCCATTTTTTTAAGACAGTTTAATGTTGGGACTGGAATGGATGAATTTAACTCAGATGACCATTATATCTACTTCTGCAGGCAGGAATACCTTAGAAGAAATGGAGTAGCCATCATGGTCAACAAAAGAGTCCGAAATGCAGTACTTGGATGCAATCTCAAAAACGACAGAATGATCTCTTTTCATTTCCAAGGCAAACCATTAAATATCACAGTAATCCAAGTCTATGCCCCAACCAGTAACACTGAAGAAGCTGAAGTTGAACGGTTCTATGAAGACCTACAAGACCTTTTAGAACTAACACCCAAAACAGATGTCCTTTTCATTATAGGGGACTGGAATGCAAAAGTAGGAAGTCAAGAAACACCTGGAGTAACAGGCAAATTTGGCCTTGGAATACGGAATGAAGCAGGGCAAAGACTAATAGAGTTTTGCCAAGAAAATGCACTGGTCATAACAAACACCCTCTTTCAACAACACAAGAGAAGACTCTATACATGGACATCACCAGATGGGCAACACCAAAATCAGACTGATTATATTCTTTGCAGCCAAAGATGGAGAAGCTCTATACAGTCAGCAAAAACAAGACCAGGAGCTGACTGTGGCTCAGACCATGAACTCCTTATTGTCAAATTCAGACTTAAATGGAAGAAGGTAGGGAAAACCACTAGACCATTCAGGTATGACCTAAATCAAATCCCTTATGATTATACAGTGGAAGTGAGAAATAGATTTAAGGGCCTAGATCTGATAGACAGAGTGCCTGATGAACTATGGAATGAGGTTCGTGACATTGTACAGGAGACAGGGATCAAGACCATTCCCATAGAAAAGAAATGCAAAAAAGCAAAATGGCTGTCTGGGGAGGGCTTACAAATAGCTGTGAAAAGAAGAGAAGTGAAAAGCAAAGGAGAAAAGGAAAGATATAAACATCTGAATGCAGAGTTCCAAAGAATAGCAAAAAGAGATAAGAAAGCCTTCTTCAGCGATCAATGCAAAGAAATAGAGGAAAACAACAGAACGGGAAAGACTAGGGATCTCTTCAAGAAAATCAGAGATACCAAAGGAACATTTCATGCAAAGATGAGCTCTATAAAGGACAG
>NW_011494792.1:1181171-1183711 GCF_000754665.1 Bison bison bison | reverse complement strand
AAAGATGAGCTCTATAAAGGACAGAAATGGTATGGACCTAACAGAAGCAGAAGATATTAAGAAGAGATGGCAATAATACACAGAAGAACTGTACAAAAAAGATCTTCACGACCCAGATAATCACAGTGGTGTGATCACTGACCTAGAGCCAGACATCCTGGAATGTGAAGTCAAGTAGGCCTTAGAAAGCATCACTACAAACAAAGCTAGTGGAGGTGATGGAATTCCAGTTGAGCTATTCCAAATCCTGAAAGATGATGCTGTGAAAGTGCTGCACTCAATATGCCAGCAAATTTGGAAAGCTCAGCAGTGGCCACAGGACTGGAAAAGGTCAGTTTTCATTCCAATCCCAAAGAAAGGCAATGCCAAAGAATGTTCTAACTACCGCACAATTGCACTCATCTCACAGGCTAGTAAAGTAATGCTCAAAATTCTCCAAGCCAGGCTTCAGCAATATGTGAACCGTGAACTTCCAGATGTTCAAGCTGGTTTTAGAAAAGGCAAAGGAACCACAGATCAAATTGCCAACATCCGCTGGATCATGGAAAAAGCAACTCCGGGAGTGGTGATGGACAGGGAGGCCTGGCGTGCTGCGATTCATGGGGTCGCAAATAGTCGGACACCACTGAGCGACTGATCTGATGTGATCTGAATGTTGGGACTCTGCAGACTCGGACAGGGTGGCCCTCAAGGAGTTTGTAATTTTTTCACTCTACATTGACTAATGCTTGAATTTTAGACACTGAAATGACAAGAAAAGTCCAGTTGATCTGTGTGGTTTACCATCACAATGGGGTAAGAGTAAACACATGACTGACTGATTGCTACTGTTGAGTATAGAGAGAATACTAAGAGAAAAAGATACTGTACCTTGGATCTGCTCACTCTCCTTAGTAACCCCATGCATGTCTCTGATACTTTCCCAGAAGCTTTAAAACATCTTAAAATTTGTGTTTCACAGGAACCCTGTGAGATAGCGTTAATTTTCACTAAGATCATCAAGTTATGGTAATAAAGATGCAATGACTTGGGGAGGGCAAGTAATTTTCCCCAGGTCCCATTATTAGCAAATGCAGGTCACTGGGCACCAAAACAGTCATCTGTTCACTTCCTGATGTCACATCACACATGCCTGTGGCCCTCGGTCTGCATGTGTGTAACCAGGAACACAGCAGGAGCTGTGATGACTCTGCTTAAAGAGAAAAATATTTTGTCTTTGACTGCAAAACAGCAGTGACCCTAGAACATTGGTTTTATCCACTTGTTCTGCTCTGTCTATAAAACACCCACTGTTAAAGTCTTTGACAATTATCAGTGTGGGGGCCTGGTTCTCCTGGCAACTTTTCTTCTAGGCACCTTGACAACTCGTCTACTTTTATGCATCTTTAATCCTCTGGTTACATTTTTTTTTTTTGATAAAATAGCAAATAAATATCCAAATGGTAATACAAGAATATTACCTGGTCAGCTCCCAAGACAATGTCATCAGCTCTGCGAACAAGGCCTGCCTTTTCCTGAATTTGACTTTTTAGTGACCAAATTTACCTGTGTGGTTCGGAGTACCTCCTGACATCCCATCAGTTCAGTTCAGTCGCTCAGTCGTGTCCGACTCTTTGTGACCCCATGAATCACAGCATGCCAGACCTCCCTGTCCATCACCATCTCCTGGAGTCCACTCAGACTCACGTCCATCGAGTCAGTGATGCCATCCAGCCATCTCATCCTCTGTCGTCCCCTTCTCCTCCTGCCCCCAATCCCTCACAGCATCAGAGTCTTTTCCAATCAATCAACTCTTTGCATGAGGTGGCCAAAGTACTGGAGATTCAGCTTTAGTATCATTCCTTCCAAAGAAATCCCAGGGCTGATCTCCTTCAGAACAGACTGGTTGGATCTCCTTGCAGTCCAAGGGACTCTCAAGAGTCTTCTCCAACACCACAGTTCAAAAGCATCAATTCCTCGGCGTTCAGCCTTCTTCACAGTCCAACTCTCACATCCATACATGACCACTGGAAAAACCATAGCCTTGACTAGACGGACCTTTGTTGGCAAAGTAATGTCTCTGCTTTTGAATATGCTATCTAGGTTGGTCATAACTTTTCTTCTGAGGAGTAAGTGTCTTTTAATTTCATGGCTGCAGTCACCATCCACAGTGATTTTGGAGCCCCAAAAATGAAATCTGACACTGTTTCCACTGTTTCCTCATCTTTTTCCCATGAAGTGATGGGACCAGATGCCATGATCTTTGTTTTCTGAAATTTGAGTTTTAAGCCCACTTTTTCACTCTCCTCTTTCACCTTCATCAAGAGGCTTTTTAGTTCCTCTTCACTTTCTGCCATAAGGGTGGTGTCATCTGCATATCTGAGGTTATTGATATTACTCCCAGCAATCTTGATTCCAGCTTGTGCTTCATCCAGCCCAGATTTTCTCATGATGTACTCTGCATATAAATTAAATAAGCAGGGTGACAATACACAGCCTTGACGTCCTCCTTTTCCTATTTGGAACCAGTCTGTTCCATGTCCAGTTCTAACTGTTGCTTC
>NW_011494792.1:1164139-1181071 GCF_000754665.1 Bison bison bison | reverse complement strand
CTCTGGTTCCTCTGCCTTTTCTAAAACCAGCTAAAACATCTGGAAGTTCATGATCCAGGGAAGATGCCTTCTTGATCTGCTGGCTCTTCGAATAAAGTTAATATTAAGAATAAATATTCCTTGCCTCAACACCTTGTCTTGGATTCATTGGCCTGTCATGCAACGAGTACAGTGAGCTTGGAGGGTAAAAGACGTGATGGCTACGCAGGTGCAGGAGGGCCTAGAGGAGCTATTCCATGTTCAAGGTCAGAAGGGGCAGCAGTGAGGAAATACCCCATGTCCAAGGTAAGGAGCAGCAACTGCAGTTTGCTGGAGCATTTGTGAAGAGATACCCCATGTCCAAGGTAAGATAAACCCAAGTAAGATGGTAGGTGTTGCAAGAGGGCATCAGAGGGCAGACACACTGAAACCATACTCACAGAAAACTGGTCAATCTAATCACACTAGGACCACAGCCTTGTCTAACTCTATGAAACTAAGCCATGCCCGTGGGGCAACCCAAGACGGGTGGGTCATCTTGGAGAGGTCTGACAGAATGTGGTCCACTGGAGGAGGGAATGGCAAACCACTTCAGTGTTCTTGCCTTGAGAACCCCATTAACAGTTTGAAAAGGCAAAATGATAGGATACTGAAATAGGAACTCCCCATGTCAGTAGGTGCCCAATATGCTACTGGAGATCAGTGGAGAAATAACTCCAGAAAGAAGGAAGGGATGGAGCCAAAGCAAAAACAATACCCAGTTGTGGACGTGACTGGTGATAGAAGCAAGGTCCGATGCTGTAAAGAGCAATATTGCATAGGACCCTGGAATGTCAGGTCCGTGAATCAAAGCAAATTGGATATGGTCAAACAGGAGACGGCAAGAGTGAATGTTGACATTCTAGGAATCAGCGAACTAAAACGGACTGGAATGGGTGAATTTAACTCAGATGACATCCCATGGAGCTTAGTTTTTGAACCATCTCCAAACATCTCCTCTTTGATACTAGAACTAGACCTTCATGCTTCCATGATGTATTGTAATATTTCAGAAATTATTCCTGGCCCTACCTTTGGCCAACAGAAGCATAGACCCTTGCAAGCGTGATTTTAATATTACTTTTCCTGTCCATTCTTTGTAAGTAAGCAGATTTTAAGACTGAAGTTAGCAAGACTTGAGTTTGGACAACAGAACTGATAAAATAGAGATTTTATCCTAGTGAATGAGATCTGAACATGATTCTTTTTCCAATTTACCAGAAGAGTGGTAATTTAATTAAGGATAAGATATCAGCATTTACTAGGTTTTCTCTGGTCTTAGTTAGTTTAAAGGGGAATGGTATCTAAGAATAAAATGGTTATTTAAAATTAGGTGATGGAAATACACTTTCTAACACCATACACACAAATAAACTCAGGATGGATTAAAGATCTAAACATAAGACCAGAAACTATAAAACTCCTAGAGGAGAACATAGGCAAAACACTCTCCAACATAAATCACAGCAGGATCCTCTATGACCCACCTCCCAGAATATTGGAAATAAAAGCAAAAATAAACAAATGGGACCTAATCAAAATTAAAAGCTTCTGCACAACAAAGGAAACTATAAGCAAGGTGAGTAGATAGCCTTCTGAGTGGGAGAAAATAATAGCAAACGAAGCAACGGACAAATAACTAATCTCAAAAATATACAAGCATCTCTTGCAGCTCAATTCCAGAAAAATAAATGACCCAATCAAAAAATGTGCCAAAGAACTAAACTGACATTTTTCCAAAGAAGACATACAGATGGCTAGCAAACACATGAAAAGATGTTCAATATTACTCATTATCAGAGAAATGCAAATCAAAACCACTCTGAGGTACCATTTCACGCCAGTCAGAATGGCTGCTATCCAAAAGTCTATAAGCAATAAATGCTGGAGAGGGTGTGGAGAAAAGGGAACCCTCTTACACTGTTGGTGGGAATGCAAACTATTACAGCCACTATGGAGAACAGTGTGGAGATTCCTTAAAAAACTGGAAATAGAACTGCCATATGACCCAGCAATCCCACTGGGGGCATACACACCGAGGAAACCAGAATTGAAAGAAACACATGTACCCCAATGTTCATCGCAGCACTGTTTATAATAGCCAGGACATGGAAGCAACCTAGATGTCCATCAGCAGATGAGTGGACAAGAAAGCAGTGGTACATATACACAATGGAGTATTACTCAGCAATTAAAAAGAATACATTTGAATCAGTTCTAATGAGGTGGATGAAACTGGATCCTATTATACAGAGTGAAGTAAGCCAGAAAGAAAAACACCAATACAGTATCCTAATGCATATATATGGAATTTAGAAAGATGGTAACGATAACCCTGTATGTGAGACAGCAAAAGAGACACAGATGTATAGAACAGTCTTTTGGACTCTATGGGAGAGGGTGAGGGTGGGATGATTTGGGCGAATGGCATTGAAACATGTATAATATCATATGTGAAATGAATTGCTGGCCCAGGTTCCATGCATGATGCAGGATGCTTGGGGCTGGTGCACTGGGATGACCTAGAGGGATGGGATGGGGAGGGAGGTGGGAGAGGGGTTCAGGATAGGGAACACATGTACACCTGTGGCAGATTCATGTTGATGTATGGCAAAACTAATACAATATTGTAAAGTAATTAGCCTCCAATTAAAATAAATAAATTTATATTAAAAAAATAAATAAATTGATACAGCCAAAAAAAAACAACAACAACAACAACGATGCAGGAAGGAAATGGTGTCTCTATTAAGTGGTAAATATTAATAAATAGATACATATAAACAACAAAAAAGAAGATGTGGTACATGTATACAGCAGAATACTACTCATTCATTGAAAAGAATGAAATAATGCCATTTGCAGCAACATAGATTGCTGCATATGCTAGGACCATAGATGGACCTAGAGAGTCATGCTGAGTAGACTAAGTCAGACAGAGAAGGAGAAATATCATACAATATTCCTTACAGGTGGTATCTGAAAAGAAATGATACAAATGAACTTAACTTGCAAAGCAGAAGGAGACTCACAGAGTAAAAAACAAACTTATGGCTGCTTGAGGGAAGGGATAGTTAGGTAGTTTGGGATGGTCATGTGCACACTGATACATTTAAAATGGATAACAACAAGGACCTATTGTATAGCATATGGAACTCTGTTCAATTATGTGGCAGCCTGGATAGGAGGGGAATTTGTGGAAGAATGGATACATATATATGTATAGCTGAGTCCCTTCACCATTTACCTGAAACTATCACAATATTGTTAATCAGCTGTACCCCAATACAAAATAATAAGTTCAAGACTGCAAAAAAATAAAATAAAATTGCAAAAAAAAAGGAAAATAAAAGAAGTGGTTCTCAAAAGGAAGACATATAAGTTGGAGAAGGCTTCCCTGGTGGCTCAGACGGTAAAGCGTCTGCCTGCAATGCGGGAGACCCAGGTTCGTTCCCTTGATCAGGAAGATCCACTGGAGAAGGAAATGGCAACCCACTCCAGTATTCTTGCCTGGAAAATCTCATGGATGGAGCCTGGTAGGCTACAGTCCATGGGGTCGCAAAGAGTCGGACACGACTGAGCGACTTCACTTCACTTCACTCATCAGCTAAAGAGCTTGTTGTGACAGGAAAGGAGAATAATACCTTGAATAACATAGACGTATTTGTGTGCATATATTTCTGTGCATGTATACATATGTTTTGCATAAATAAATGCTTAATTCCTTCATGGAACTTTGGTCCTTATAAAATTCGATTTTATAAGAGGCGGTAAATATAGCAGAATACCCTAATTTCTAATGTAATCGATCATTTATTGGTAGATGACTAACTATATGATTTTTTTTTCTGTTAAATTGTTATTCATGTGTTTGCTTTGGTAGCACATATATTAAAAAACTGGAATAATACTGAGAAGATTAGCATGGCCTCTGCCAAGGATGACACACAAATTTGTGAAGCCTTCCATATTTTTCTGTAACTTCAAGAGGTGAGACTGGAAGGATGGTAGGGAGGAGGTTCAAGAGCGAGGGGATATAGGTATCCCTATGGCTGATTCATGTTGATGTTTGGCCGAAAGCAGTACAGTATTGTAAAGCAATTCCCCTTCAGTTAAACATCAATAAATACAATTATAAAACTGTTATTGGGGATCATATAACAGGTTCAGATATCCATTGTATGACTAAAGAGGGTCTGACTGGAAACTGATGGTGTCAATTATCATTGGTTAGTGATTCATTAACTTTATAGTTGAATGCTGCTGCTGCTGCCGCTTCAGTCGTGTCCGACTCTGTGCGACCCCATAGACAGCAGCCAATCAGGCTCCACCGTCCCTGGGATTCTCCAGGCAAGAACACTGGAGCAGGTTGCCATTTCCTTTTCCAATGCATGAAAGTGAAAAGTGAAAGTGAAGTCGCTCAGCCTGTCTGACTCTTAGCGACCCCATGGACTGCAGCCTACTAGGCTCCTCCATCCATGGGATTTTCCAGCCAAGAGTACTGGAGTGGGGCGCCATTGCCTTCTCCGACTCAGTGTCATAGCAAGCTATAATCCTTGTCTGCCTTCGCTTTTAGGTGGTGTAGTGTCCAAACTTTGAAACTGAGGCTGTTTCCAGAAGCGCACAGTCGTGAGTCCTGCCCAGGGTTTTTGTTCCTGATGCTGGAGGCTTCTGTTCGCTGGTCACTAAGGCTGAAATTTTCTCTGCTGAGCATTCTCTGGGTCTATCACGTGCACAAGTCTTTATATTTTGTTTTTTTTAATTTGCTTCTCTTATTCTTTTGACCAGACTACCAAGTCTCTTTATGATTTATTTTTCAGACCCTTTTGTGCTTTGATTTTTCTGATGCTCTTTAGTGTATTTGCTTCCATGTCTACCTCTCTGAGTAGTATTCAGCATCTACATAAACCCTACCCTATTTTCTTACGTCTGAATGTTGTCATTTAGCATCAGCATAGTTTTATGAACTTCATTTTCCTTCTGGTGCAGTTTCTGGTATACAGCTTAAGCTGGTTGGCTCACATCTAGCTTGTTTGTGTTGTCTCCAAAAAATTAGAGAACTCTGCTTTCTTTCTAGGATAAGGCCCCTTGTTTTGATACCATTGCTAATTTTCTGTGATTTCCCTTCCTGCCTCATAAGCTTTGTCTTTCTCAATCTACTTTAACTTGAGTACCATGTGCCTCTATGTTGGTATTACTATTTTAAATCAACATCAACCTAGTATAACATAGAATTAAAGGGAATAAAATTACAATAGTATTAGGAATAATACAGTCCCCCAAATTATAATCCAGTAATGCTCCCAGTTTTAAATGACACATACAGACTGAAAGTGGGAGGATAGAAAAAGATATTCCATGCAAATGCAAATCAAAAGAAAGCCAGATTGGCAATTCTCATATCAGAGAAAATAGACCTTAATTGAAAACTATTATAAGAGTTAAAGAAGGACACTAACAAATGATTAAGGGATTGATGCAAGAAAAGACATAGCAATTTTAAATATCATTTACCCACAATAGAGCACCTCAATACATAAGGTAAACACGAACTGACATAAAAGGGGAAATTGACAGTAACACAATAATAGTAGGCATGTTTTCACTGCACCTATACCAATGGACAGATAATCAAAACAGAAAATTAATAAGGAAACATAAGCCTAAAAGGAAATATTAGAGCCAACAGACCTAATTGATATCTCAGCACATTCCATCCAAATGCAGAAGAATACACTTTCTTTTCAAGTGCACATGGAACATTTTCCTCATCTTGGGTCACAAATCAAACCTCAGTAAATTTAAGGAAATTGAAATTATATTAACCATTTTCTCTGACCACAACACTATGAGACTAGATATCGATTATATGGGGAAAAAAACTGTAAAGAACACAAACACATGGACATTAAGCAAAACATTTCCAAATAATGAACAGGTTACTGAAGAAATAAGGGAAATCAAAACATACCTAGAAACAAGGAACAATGAAAACATGATGATCTAAAACCTAGAGGATGCAACAAAAGCAGTTCTAAGAGGGAGGTTTATAGAAATACAAATCCTACCTCAAGAATCACCTTGAATTGACAATCTAACTTTACATATCTTTAGCTCTTTTAAAATTTCTCTTATCAATGTCTTAAAGGTTTTGCATAAAATCTTTCAACACCTTGCTTAAGTTTATTTCTAAGTGTTTTATCTTTTTTAGATGCAATAGCAAATGGGATTGTTTTCTTTATTCCACTTTCTGATAGCTTGTTGTTGATATATAGGTAGGCAACTGAGTTTCGTATATTGGAATATAGTAAACATAATGTATGCTCCATCTTTAAAGAATAGACATTTTCCCACAAATAAGACATATAGATGATCAAGAGGTATATGACAAGATGCTCAGCGTCACTAATAATCAAAGGAAATGCAGATCAAAAGCACAACAGATATCACCTCTTACCTGTTTGAAAGGCTAGTACCAAAATGTAAGAAATGACAAATGTTATTGAGGCTGAGGAGAAAAAGGAGTGCTTATGCACTGTTGGTAGGGATGTATACTGGTGCAACTCCCACAGAAACATACTGTGGAGGTTCCTCAAGAAGTTTAAGAGAACTGTTATGTGATGCATTATCCCACTTCTGGATATATAGTCAAAGGAAATGAAGTCATTGTCTCAAAGAGAGATCTGTATTCCCATGTTCATTGCAGCATTATTCACAGTAGCCTTGTTATAGAAACAACAATCTTTCAACAGGTGAATGGATTAAGACAATGTGATGTGACATATATAGGTTAATATTATTTAGCCATTAGAAAAAGAAAGAAATCCTCACATTTGTGGCAACGTGGATGTAACTGGAGGGCATTACGTTAAGTGGACTCAGTCATAGAAAGACAAATACCATATGATATCAATCATAAGGAATCTCAAAAAAAGAAAAAAAGATGGAACTCAGAGTAGAAAAATGATTGCTAAAGACTGAAGGATAGGGGAAATAGGGAGAGATTTTTAAAGGTTACACACTTTCATATATAAAAAATTAATAATGTCTGAAGATCTAAATTTTAGCTTCATCATCTAATCATGAGATCTAATCATGAGTTTGAGCAAGCTCTAGGAGTTGATTATGGATAGGGAAGCCTGTGCTGCTGCAGTCCAGGGGGCCACAAAGAGTCGGAAATGAATGAGCAACTGAACTGAACTGAGGATCTGATGTATAGCATGGTTACTGCAACTAATAAGATTGTGTTGTATTTTTAAATTGTCTGAGAGAGTGGATATTATCAAGTGGTATCACTGACTCGATTGACATGAGTTTGAGTAAGCTCTGGGAGTCGGGGATGGACAGGGAAGCCTAGCACGTTGCAGTCCATGGGGTCTCAAAGAGTCAGCCACGCCTGGATGACTGACTCAACTGAAAAGAGTGGAACTTTCCTGTGTTCTCTTCAAAAAGCAGAAGTTAAACATGGGTGGTGATGGCAATGTTACTTAATAGAAAGGGAAACTCGTTTCTAATCCATGCACAAATGGGGTGGACAAGATGATGGAGGGATAGGTGGAAGTGGGGTACACCTCTCTCCACTGATGCATCAAGAACGTCTAAAGACACAGCAGTTCTCACAGAAGACCAGGAATATCTGGATCCATACAGAACTCAGTAGGACAAAGGAAAGAAGGGACAAGGAGGAAGGGGAAAGAAGGAGAGCAAGTGGGACCAGCCTGCACCTGGGGGAGAGGGAGCTGAAGCGCAGGGGAGAGATCCCCACATCCATGGCCATCCACTGGGACGGGGGAGGCATTTGAAGCAGTTGGGGAGTGAGCTAACTAATCTGTGACAGTCTGAACAGAGTGAGAACCACATAGACAAGCCATGCTGCAGCCTTTCATACCTCAGACAGGGTTGTAAGTCCACCGGTGTCCACGGAAGCTGGGAGCTGGAGCCATGGGGATTGCAGAATGATCCCAGGGTGAGGACTCCTGTTGACCAAGGGGAGTCAGCCTGATGGGATGGGGTGGAGGAAATGTGCTGCATGGAATGCTTCTTAAGGAAAGCCATGAGGCCATAAAAGTAGGGTTCAACTGCCTGTGGAGTAGAGCTATCTCTTTCTTCATGCTGGTACCTGTAGGGTGAGCAATAGAGAAAGACTTCAGTGAGGGTGGCCCTTGAGTGCCTGATGCACTAAGCAATGGAGAATTTTGAATGTCTACCCTATTCTCTGTCTAAGTTTTGGGTTTAAGCATCATAATATTTTTATGAACTTAAATTTCTTCTGGTAGAGTTTCTGGTTAACAAATTAAGCTAGTTCCTCACATCTGACTCTTTGTTGGTGTTTCAAGAAACTTTCAGAATCTTCCTTCCTCTCAAGGCCATACTGACCTTTACTTTACTGCCAATGTTGACTTCCCATACTTTAACTTCTTGCCTAATATATTCATTCTTTCTCTACTCACTATAAACTTAACAGTAGGTTTTCCTATTGGTATTAATACTTATGATAAATTATTAACCTGATGCAGTAGAGAATCAAAAGGAATAGAGTTACAGCAATAATAATAAATTACCCCCAAATTATAATCCATTAATGCTCCCATTTAAAACTGATTTTCTATCTATGTATTATTGAGGTCTCTTAACTCATTTTCCTTACTAGGTGGCTCACCTTTGAAATGAAATATAGAAAACAATGAAATGGTAAACTCTGGAAATTACTTTCCTTTTGATATGCCTCATTAGTAAGAATACAAATATTAGGGTTTTTTTTTTTTTTCCCAGTGGGGCTGTTCTTAGTACACATTATAGCTCACTGTGTGGTGATTGCTATTGATTGAAGAATGTACACTGTGAACTGTAATTGTCAAACAAGTGAGTGGAGATGAGGAAAGTAATGCCAGGAATGCACAGGCTTTTGTTGATCTAGAAGGAAAACCTTGCTTGTCTCTCATCTACAGTCTAATCTTCAGATTTATTGAAACTCTTACTTTTATTATGCTCCATTAAATTTTTGGATTATTTGGGGTTTTTTTGCCCTTGAGTTGAATGTCTCATGTATTTTTGGATGTTAAACCCTTATCAAATATATGATTTAGAATGTCTTCTGTCAATCTGTACGTTGCCATTTGATTTTGCTGATGTTCCTTTGTTTGGAGTTTGATGTGGTCCCACTAGTTTGTTTTTGCAGTTGTTGCCTTTCCTTTTGGTGTGAAACCCAAAAAACAGTTGCAAAGACCGATGGCAAGAACATTTCCTCAATGTCTTCCTCTAAGAGTTTAATCACTTAAAGTCTTATGTTCAAATTTTTAATCCATTTTAATTTGATTGTTGTGCATGGTAAAAGACAGGGGTACAGTTCCATTTTTTCATAAGACTATCCAGTTTTCCCAGTGCCATTTTTGACAAGCTTGTCCTTTCCCCACTGGATAGTCTTGGCTCCATTTTCATAAGCTAACCGACAATATACGGATGTGCGTTTCTTTCCGGCTTTGCTGTTCTGCTCTGTTGATCTATGTGTCTGTGTTTGTGCCAGAAGCAAATCATTCTGTTTTGATTACTATAGCTTTCTAATACAATTTGAAATCAACAACCCTAGTATTGAACTTTGTTCTTCTTTTTCAAGAACACTTTTATCTTTGGTGCTTTGTGACTTAATACAGCAGAATAGACCAAGAAGAGATGGACAAAGTACACAGAAGAACTATACAAAAAAATATCTTAATGACCCAGATAATCACAATGGTGTAGTTTCTCACTCAGAGCCAGAAATTCTGGAATGGGAACTCCAGTGGGTCTTAAAAAGCATTGCTGCCAACAAAGCTAGTGGAGGTGATAGAATTCCAACAAAGCTATTTAAAATCCTGAAAGATGGTGCTATTAAAGTGGTCCACTTAATATCTCAGAAAATTTGGAAGAGCCAGCAGTGAACAGAGGATGCGAAAAGGTCAATCCTCATCCCAGTTCCCAAGAAAGACATTGTTAAAGAATGTTCAAGCCACTGAACAGGTGCACTCATCTCCAGGGCTAGTAAGGTTATGATCAAAATCTTCCAGGCTAGGCTTCAGCATTATGTGAACCTAGAACTTCCAGATGTTCAAGCTGGGTTTAGAAAAGGGAGACGAACCAGAGATCAAATTGGCAACATTTGCTGGAACATAGAGAAAGCAAGGGAATTCCAGAAAATCGTCTGCTTCATTGATCTCACCAAATTGTGTGGATCACAACACAGTGGAAAATTCTTAATGAGATGGGAATACCAGACGAACCTTACTTGTCTTCTGAGAAACTTGTATGCAGTTCAAAAAGCAACAGATAGAAGCAGACAAGGAAAAATAAACTGGTTCAAAATTTGTGAAGGAGTCCGTCAAGGCTGAATATTGTCACCCTGCTGATTTAACTTATATGCAGAGCATGTCATGCAAAATGTTGGACTGGATGAGTCCTAAAGGCTGGAATCGAGATTGCTGGGAGAAATATCAACAACCTCAGATATGTGAATGATACCATGTTAATGGCAGAAAGCGAAGAGGAACCAAAGAGCCTCCAATGAGGGTGAAAGAGGAGAGTGAAAAAGCTGGCTGAAAACTCAATATCAAAAAAGCTAAGATCATGGCATCTGGTCCCATCACTTACATGCAAGTAGAAGGGGAAAAGTTGGAAACAGTGACAGATTTCGTCCTCCTGGGATCTAAAGTCACTGTGGATGGTGATTGCGGCCACAAATTTAGAAGAAGATTGCTTCTTGGCAGGAAAGCTCTGACAAACCTAGACAGTGTGTTAAAAGCAAAGACATCACGTTGCTGACAGAGGTCTGTATAGTCAAGGCCATGCTCTTTCCATTAGTCATGTACACATGTAAGAGCTGGACAGACAATAAAGAAGGCAGAGTGCTGATGAACTGATGTTTTTGAACTATGGTGGTGTAGAAGACTCTTGAGAGTCCCTGGGGCACCAAGGAGTTCGAAACCAGTCAATCTTAAAGGAAATCAACCCCATGTACCCTTCGGAAGGACTGATGCTGAAGCTGAAGCTCCAATACATTGGCCACCTAATGTGAATAGCTGACTTATTGGAAAAGACCCTGATGCTGGGAAATATTGAAGGCAGAAGAAAAAGAGGCTGATAGAGGATGAGATGGTTGAATAGCATCACCAATTCAATGGGCATGAACTTGGGCAAATTCTAGAAGATGGTAAGGGACAGGGAAGTCTGGCACTCTGCAGTCTATGGAGTCAGTAAGAGTCAGACATGAACAACAACAACAGTTTTATACAAGTTGTAGAATTTTTTTGTTTGTTTTGTGAAAAGTTTTGAAATTTTGAAAGAGACTGCAGTGATATGTAGATAGCTGTGGGTAGAATGGATGTATTAACAATATTAATTCTTCCAGTCAATAAATATGAAATATGCTCCTTTTGTCTGTTTTAAACATTTCCTTCATGAGTTTCTTGAATGTTTTCATACATATATCTTTCAACACCTTGCTTTAATTTATTTAAGTATTTTGTTTTTTGATGCAATTGTAAATGTGATTATTTGTATTTCTGTAATGTGTTTTGGTGTGTGGATAGGTAACTGAGTTTTATATATTCAAATACAGTATACAAAACGCATGCTATTTTTTCCAGAATAGACAATTTTTCCTCTAAATAAAACAATTTTTAATCTGGGCAGTTTTTTATCTGTATCTTTCAAAACTCTGCAATCCCCTGGGTATATACTAGGAGAAATCTATAATTCCTTAGTCCTTGGCTTCATATCAGCACCACAGAGCATTCAGTATGGATGAGGCTTTGGGTTACCTTAGACAAGTCAGTCTCCTTGTTGAGTGCCATGGTCTAATGCTTATGTTCTCCCAAAATTCATATGTTGAAAATCTAATCCCCAAAGTGACGATTTTAGATGGTGGGACCATTAGAAAATAATTAGGTCATGAGTTCAGAACCCACATGAAGGCAGAGCCCACATGAATGGGATTAGGGCTCTTGTGAAAGAGGCCTGAAATACTTGCTCATCACTTCTATTTAGGGATATGTCCAGGAAGAGGCCCTCACTCACTCAACCATGCTGGCTCCCTGATGTTGGACTTCTAGCCTCCAGAACTGTGATAAGTAACATCGTTTATAAACCACCCAGCCTCTGGCATTTTGTAATAGCAGCCTGCATGCACTAAAACACTGGACATGATTAAGTGGGAAAAAAAAAAAAATGTTGTCAATCTTGTTTTCCCTTCCTAGGTCATAAATGTGGAAAAGGTAGCATAGATATTCAATTCCAGTGTCACGTGATAACATACTCCATAGAATTGTAAATTTCTTTCAAATTGTAGTTCTTTAACATGCTCATCTGGGAAGATATTTTCTTAGATGTAATTAAGATTTAAACTATTAGATTTTGGATTTTATGGGATCAGTTGAGGGTGTTAAGAGCAAAGATAGAGCTTTCCCAAAGTAAAAGCAATTCAGCCTGAAAACTGCACCATTACTGGTACCCCAATCACCAGCCCGTCTGCCTAAGGATGAAGCAACTGGACCCTAAGGCCTGTCACTGGACTGTCATAGAATCCTAACTTAATTGCTCTTTGACTTAGAAAACTTATCTTCACTTCTCTAGGCCTTGGTTTTCTCAACTAAACAAGGAGATTAGAGTAGAAATTTTCTTACATTTCAAAAGAGTATGCATATCTCTGTATAAAACATGATCCCAAACTGACGTTTTATCCTTTTTCGTGAAAAGAAAATTATCGATTGGTCATGAAGCTTCCATGTTTGGATCTCTTCTACTTCACATTATCTGCTCTATCTCACGGTGTATTTCTCTAGCTAGCCTTAAGGAAAATTCCTTGATAGAAATAATTACTTGATTGTTATGAAATATTACTTTTATCTTTGGTTTTTCATTGAAAAGCTGGACTTGTAGTTAAGCACACTAGTGAGAGAAATTGTTTCTAAATGTCAGTATGTCACCTTGAGGAATTTTTCTATGCGTAGTTGTTCAGTCAGGACCAACGCTTTCCCACCAGGCTCTTCAGTCCATGGGGATTCTCTAGGCAAGAATACTAGAGTGGTTTGACGTGCCTTCTTCCAGGAATCTTCCTGACTAGGGATGAAATCCAGGTCTCCTGTACTGCAGGGGGACTCTACTGTGTGAGCCAACAGCTCCCAATAAAATGAGTCTGGACATATACAGAAGATGCGTGATTTGTCTACTTTTGTTTATTGCAACAGGGTTTTTTTTTTCCAGTTAACATATCAGTCCCGTTTCTATTCACCTGAAAGCAATCTAGAATCCAAGTTCTTTCTGAAACAAACAAACAAAAAATAACACAAAAGGAGCTTTTATCTGAAAGAGCAGTTAAGATTCTGTCCTTTTCAACCTTTTTGTCAGTGGTAGATTATCACATTATCTTAGGACATGAAACAGTGAGGGCTAGTGTATGTGGAATAAAAGACCGAACAGGTTTTAGTTCACTGTATGCTGTGAGACTAGCATCAAAAATTCATTGAAATTTTATTCTGCATGAATAAAAGTGTTTCATTGAACAAACACCTAATGAAGGCCTGTTGGATGCAAAGAATGGACAGCAGTGAAGGGCACACATGTGGACTTTATGAATTAGGACTTAAATTTTAACAAAAAAACAGGAATGAGGTGAATTTCAAAGTTAAATGTTGCACCACAACTGGGACACGTGTCCAGAGGGAAAAGCACAGAATGCCCTATGTCCACATAACAAGGAGACCTGAGCTGTGTCAGAGTCAGGAAACGCTGTTTGGAGGAACTGGTTTTTACTGAGATCTGAAAGATGTCGAGGAGGTAATCATGTAAGAGAGAGAGAGTGTTCCAGGGAGAAGAAGGCATTTATAAAGAGTTTTAGCCATATGTGAGAATATAGAGTTAGAAGAACCGACATGCCAGGACTGAGCCTTCAAGGAATTTAATTTACTTGGTAAAACTTAACCCTAACAGGACTATGAATACAAGGTAGAATATGATCAGTTCTGTGAAAGACATAAGAATCAAGCTTTGCAGAGCAAGGAGATATTTCCATTTGCCGGGGTAATTCGGTAAAGATTCACTTAAACCTAGGAAACCTGGTTTCTATTGCTACTTTTGGATCGAGTTTTATAAGTTTAGATAAGTGACATAATCATTCTTGGATTTACTTATATATTCTTAATATGGGAGGATTGCCTAGATAATGTCCAAGGTTTCTTACTTTTCTGAATATCCAATGAATCCCACTGATTATTATCTGGGGAAAAAAAAAAAAAAACCCTTTACATACCAAGTGTAATATCTGAAATAAATTATATAAAAAGCATTGAAATTCTTGCTATTTTTGTTTTTTTTCAGTTTTTTTTATTAAATTCAAATTTATTTATTTTAATTGGAGGCTAATTTTTTTAAATATATTTTCCAGATAAAATGGCAAGATATTTAAAGAATACATGACAATTTAAATAGGTATACATTATTAATGGATTCCCTCATTGATTTAATTAACATATCTATTAATATCACCTCACATATTTACCTTTCAAGATCTTTTTGGTGAGGACTTTTAAGTTTTACTATCTTACGTGTGTGCTAAGTGACTTCAGTCATGTCCAACTCTTTGTGACCCCATGGACTATATAGCCTGCCAGGCTCTTCTGTCCATGGGGATTATCCAGGAAAGAATGTTAAGGTGGATTGCCATGCCCTCCTCCAGGAGATCTTCATCTCTTTATTTTTTATGTAATGTCCTTATATACCTTTGTCTTTGGAAATTTTCTTTGCTCTCAACTCTACTTTATCTAATAATAACATATGCTTTTATCCTTTTATTTTCCAAATATCCATGCGATTATTTAGTTTCTTGGGCTTTCCTGGTGGCTCAGACAGTAAGGAATCCACTTGCCTTGTGAAGACCTGGATTCAACCCCTGGGCTGGGAAGATCCCCTGGAGGAAGACATGCGGATCCATAATCTTGCCTGGGGAATTCTGTGGACAGAGGAACCTGGTGGCCTCTATTCCATAGGTCACATAGAGTCAGGCACAGCTTAGCAACTAAACCACCACCTGATGTTCCTTCACATTTATTCCTTGGGAGGAACAGCCCTACTCAGGCTGCCTTCTGACACTAGGTTGGAGGTCAGGAATGCTGGGCCTGGCTTGTCTTCTCTTAGGTGCTGCTGTGTTGCTCTCCCATTATTCAGGCCCTAAGTGAGTACACTTTATGTTTCAGAAAACTGTAAGTCTGTATTTTTTCATAATTTTCTTTACAAATGCATATATATAGTGATATCCATATGACATTTTATTCATCCTTCTAGGCCATTGCTCCGCTTTTATTATGACTTGAGATTTAAACCCTGAAAAAAAGATATCTATTGTAGAGTTTGGATTATTTGACAGTAGATGAATTGATGGATTAACAAAAGAACTAAAGATGATTACTTAATTGAGTTCACACAATTTTATATATGCATATGAAGAGAGTTATTCACATACAATTGTATTCCTGGCCCCTTGTGGTATTCTGAGAATTTTGATTGAAACTATATGTAAAAGAAATTACTTTATCATGATAGTTAAATAACTGTTATAATTATGTGTGTACATTCCGAATCTATTAGTCCAGTAACCATAAAAATGAGTGTCCTCATCCCCTGGAAGAAAATGTTACTATTTCCATTTCTATTTCTATTTATCTCAGTGTCATTTAGTTTATATTTTGTGTATATTTTATTAATGTCATAATATATTAGAATACCAATGCATATAAAATACTTTTACATAATATAATTATGTCACTGACAGTCTGTTGAAAAATGGAAATACTTTGGAGATTAGTTCTTCAGGAATCAGAAAATTATCAAATGTGCTGCATAAAATGTTACTTAATTTGGGGGAGTTTACCAACAATTTTTTATGAAACCAGTTCAACTGAAGAGAGGCAGAATGTTCAGAACACGCATATTTGCATGAGTTTGCATAGAGACTCAAAGACGGAAACATTTTTGAAGTTGGGTAGTCCATGGGGTTGCTAAGAGTCGGACGCGACTGAGTGACTTCACTTTCACTTTTCACTTCCGTGCATTGGAGAAGGAAATGGCAACCCACTACAGTATTCTTACCTGGAGAATCCCAGGGATGGGGGAGCCTGGTGGGCTGCCTTCTATGGGGTCACACAGAGTCGGACACGACTGAAGCGACTTAGCAGCAGCAGCAGCAGAGGAAGACCAAGAGACCTGACTGGACAGGGGAAAACCTCAATCCTGAATGCAAGAGCAGGTTTGCTCCCCTCAGTGTGGTCTAAGTTGTTTTTCTTTAAATCACCTCCCTTTCTTCACCTTTATTCCCTAAATCCCGTCCTCTGCTTTACTAGTTCTTTTCCAATAGTACAGATCACCTGTTAACATACCATAAAATGTACTTGGATTCATGTTTATTGCAGATTATCTGTCTTCCCCCAGCTAGAATATCAGTTCCATGAGGATAAGTGTCTACCTGCTTTGTGTATTGATGTAAACAAAGCACCTATAAGAGTTTCTGAGTCAAGGAGGAATTAAGTCAATAATAAATTGGTTAAATGACCGATAGCAGAGTACTGGGCAGGCGTATAGGTTTCAAAATTTTGTGACTTTAATTAGCTATTGTAAATAAGCTGTTCTACAGTTAATGTTACAAGGTTAAGACATGTTTCTGTATCTATTATCAGCATAAACATAAACTACATTTAAAGAGAAGGTTTTAAACCAAACATGATAGCCAAAATGCACATTTGAAAAAAAAATTAGACTAGTTTATTTGTTTTCTTTATCCAAAATATAATTATATTCCTTTTCAAAACCTTTTCCTTACATAGGTGTGTGTACCTATATGTTTATATATATAAATACAATTCCATCTAGTCAAAGCTATGGTTTTCCCCTGTC